>NC_090444.1:726243073-726550082 GCF_031143425.1 Pleurodeles waltl
TAGATAGTAAGGGAAAAGTTGTTTGTATTATATTTCTGTAGTTGGGAGCTGATGGATGATAGTCAACCACAAATGGGATTCTGTCACTTTTGTTTCTTCTGTTGTTATTCAAAATAAGTGCTTCCCTGGGTAACTGCAAAGACTTGTCAATTTGTTGCAGAATGATATTCAGAGGATAGCCTCGCTTTTTAAATAATCTAACACGCTCCTGTAGATGGCCTTTGCAAGTGTCTTCATTGCTGCAGATGCGTCTTATTCTGAGTGCTTCTCTGTAGATGATGCTGAGTTTAGTGTGGTGTGGGTGACATGAAGTCCAGTTTAGATACAAATGACCATCTGTAGGCTTGTGGTACAGATCAGTTATAATTTTTTGTTCATGAATGGTGAGTAACACATCCAGAAAAGGGAGATGACTCTTCTGTTTAGTATTGCCGGCTGTGAATTTGATGGTAGGATGGATACTGTTGATAAAAGCTGTAAATTGCTCAAGTGTTCTGCTTCCTGCATTCTATATTATAAATATGTCATCAATGTATCGTAGCCATACCAGTGGTTTGATGTTAGAACTCAAAAGTATATAGTCCTCCAGTTTTCCCATGAAGATATTTGCATAGGAAGGAGCCATCTGAGTGCCCATTGATGTCCCTTGTATCTGCAAATAGTATTTACCATTAAGGCAAAATTGTTGGATTTAAGGATAACTCTTGCAAAGTTGGTAAGCACATTTGTTGATGGTTTTTTCACAGTTCTTTTATTAAGAGCTTCAGATAATGCCATAAGCCCATCATCATGTGGTATATTGGTGTATAATGATGTAACATCAAATGTAGCCAGAAGAGTGTCATCATCAAATGTGTAGGTTTGGTTTAATTTTTCAATAATCTGAAGAAAGTGACTGGTGTCCTTAACAAATGATGGAAGTTGTTGGACAATGGGCTGGAAGTGCAGGTCAACAAATAAAGATAGTCTCTCAGTGGCCGTATCATTGCCAGAGATGATGGGGCGGCCAGGATTGTTCATTTTGTGAATTTTGGGAAGCATATAAAATCTTCCAGGTCATGGTTTGGGGTGGACAAGTATATCTGCTGTTTCAGCAATGAGGTTTAAGCTCCTGTACTTTGCAACCATGTTCTTGATTTCTTTGTTCAAGTCTTCTGTGGTATCAGTTTCTAAAGGTTTGTAAGTGTTGGTATCCATCAGTTGTCTCATTCCCTCCTCAATATAATCACATACTTTCATGGCAACCACTGCACCACCTTTGTCTGCCGGTTTTATAATGACATCTGTTCTCTGTTGAAGGTGGTGGAGGGCTTGTCTTTCCTCTCTGGTAATGATATCAAAAGTCCTTTTAAGTGTTGATTCTTTGATGAGTTTGTTAATGGATAAAATGTATGTATCAAGAACGGTATTTCTACCACATTGAGGGGTCCATGACTTGGGATGGCGGAACTTCTTAAATGGATCTGGAAGGTAGCTTGGCAGATCAACATTAGAATTATTGTTAAAGTATTCTGCAAGTCTGCATCTTCTCTCGAAGGATTTTAGGTCTCTCTTCATGTTGGCTGTATTATGGTCCTTAGGAACCAGACAGAAATAGAGGCCTTTGCTCAAGAGGTTTAATTCGCCTGGTGATAGCAGCTCTCCAGTTAAGTCAACAATTGCATCTGATGTCTGGAAGGGTTGTAGCTGGCTGGTGCTATGCAGTCTTTTTTGTTTTAGAAATCTTCTGTTTTTTTTATGCGGTTTACCCACAGGACATACACTGACAAGTGAATCTCCAAAAACTGAATGATTTATGAAGTGGTGATTTGGGAGAGGAGGTATATGAAATCTTAACATGTCTCTTTTTAGTTTTGCAGATTTAATTTTAAAAGCATTCCTTGCTATGATCTTTTTTACTTCTGCAATCCTCTGCAGTATGTGTGCCACTTCAAAGACACTTTTTGTGTTCTTTAAAAGTTCCAATTCTTTTTGTAGCTTGGTTTTAGCATCTGCGTTTTTTGAATGGATACTTTAACATATATTGATAGTAGGGCCATTGATGTGTTATGCAGCAAAATATTCCATGAAGCAGACCATTCACAGTTACTTAGTTTAATAGATGGTTTAGATTTAATCTCCAACCCCATGGGATAGATGTTAAGGGCCATATTTATACTTTTTGACGCAAAACTGCGCTATCGCAGTTTTGCGTCAAAAAAATTTGCGCCGTCTAACGCCATTTGGATGCGCCATTCGGGCGTCAAATTTATACTTTGACGTACGGCGGCGCAACCAACAGGTGGGAGTCATTATTTCGTGACGCAAACAGCGTCGGTCTGTCGTAAGGGAAACCCACGTAAAAGTGATGCAAATCACTGTGGGTCAATTTACGACAGCGCAATCGTGAAAACGCCGGTTTTTTTCACGCTATTGCGTGACATTTTTGCGCGAAAACTGCACTTACAGGAGAGGAGACCCAAAATGGATCCTAGATGCCCCAACAGACCCCAGGAGGATGAGAGCAGACCAGGAACCAGCCAGGAGGAAGCATACAGGAACCAGGACATGTTAAAGAAAAAAAGAAAGTGTCGCTTCAGTGCAGAGGAGCAGGAAATCCTGGTGAAAGAGGTGACGGAACACCAGCACCAACTTTTCATATCCTCAAAATTGCCACTCAGTAGGAGAGAGGCCATCTGGAAAGAAATTGTGGACAAGATAAACAGTGTGGCTGAAGAACGCCGGACAGTCACCGAGTGTAAGAAACGCTGGCATGACTGTAAACGTAGGACCAAAGAGAAAATGGGCAGGAACAGGAAGGCAGCAATGCAGACTGGAGGGGGGAGTCCAGCACAACAGGAGGCCCTGGACCACATGGAGGAGATGGTCGCAGCCGTCATCCCGGAGGAGATCGTCACAGGGATACAAGGACTGGACAGCGCAGACTACCACGACACTACGCACATGCAGGGTAAGTCGCATGGGGAATTACAATGCAATAATGGGGACTGTAAGCAGGGGGGGGATACCTACTACACAATGCATGTAACTTAGCACATATATGAAGTGGCATGGGGAAAGGGGCACGGCAGGGGGGAATGGCCAGTACTGACCATAGCCGGGGCACAACAAAATACTGCCACCACTACAGTCCCACGGGGACATCCTGTAATTACAACAAGAGAGCCAAGGGAAACCAGTGACAGGTGGGAAGGACACTACCCTGAATCCACATCCAGGCACTTGTTTTGCACAAACTATTCCCCATCAACTAGGTCCCTACCTGTAATGCAGTAGCAAATACAACAACTGCAACTTAACTGCCACCACAGTTGACAATAACACCTCTCATCTCTGGGCAGCTATAGTACCAAATGGCAGGAACCCCACCCTGGAACATACATTCCTAAATTAGGGGGTGAGGATGACATCTGCAACTACTCCTAGAAATAAGACAAAGGTACCAGTACACTTAAATGCCGAATGTCCATAACTGACACATACATAAGCCTAAGTAAACAGCAATAGGAGCCACACAGCACTAACGACACACACATGCTGCATACGTCAGGGTCCCTCACGTGCCTGCCTAACAATGCTACATCACAAATGTCATACTGCTCAGACAACAACATTGACGAGGGGACACAGGCAACTGGTCAATGAAACACATCTGCACAGTCTAACCCAAAAATAGGACATTCATACGATAAACAGGCCAATCCAGTAAGACACACATGAGACCCCATCAGATACAAACATCAACAATGTTTACATCCATACCACATCCTAACATTGACATACATAGGTCATGCCACCTAACATGTACAGATCATGCAATGTGAATAAAAAGTGTATGGTGCAGGGCCTGTGAGGCAAGTGTGCTGGCAGGGCAGTCACAACACCCACAGTCAGTCAAAGTGTAGCGTGGCAAGTGAAACGTATACTTTGCGCAATAGCCTCAGGCTGGAGGCCTTTGTGCATCTTACCCTGAATGTACTTATACTCATTTGCTCACATCTAAGTGCCTCAGAGCACTTTGCACTAAATGAATCTCATTGCCCTTCCTATCAGTTAATGTAGCAAATAGTCATTCCTAAGGTGTTGGCAATTAGTCAAATCACCCTGTTTTGCCTACTTCTGCACTGGAGTTTGCCAGAACATATTCACTCTGTGCCCCAGTCAAGGATACCGTCTGGTTCGTTGATGATAGATGTGGTAGGGGTTAAGGTTTGCCATTCCTGCGTAGGGAAACTTTGTCATCACAATGACATATGTCTTTTAAATTCACTTCCTCGTCCCAAGACACGCATGGGGGAGTTTACAAACAGAAAATCACATCTAGATGCTGCCTGCCTTGCTGCTGATGCACAACCAGATCCCAGCCCATTCCTCTGATATGAGGGATGATGTCTCCCCTGTGATTCAGACAGCCAAGCTCCAAACTTAACATGCTGTGCTATATATAGAACAAGCAGAGGGAGAGTAGAAACTGTTAGGCACCATGATAGCTGTGTACCAATGTATTACTCTCCTGCTGACTATTTCAGTTCTAACTGTGTGTATTGTTTTGGTTATTGGGGCTCACACCTAAATTCCTACAAGTCAGTTGTACAATGAAACTTCATATCAAACAAATACTGTCTGTGTCATTTGTGTATGGGAACATCCCGGAAAAGATAGAAATGTGTAGGACCTGAGTGACCACCACTTCCCTGAGAAGTCCCAAAGATGTCATGGGCTTGGACTTCTAAACATTCCTCTGTTGTGGGAGACCAGAGGCACTGCTAGTCTGTCTGAGCTAAATAGAATATCTGGGTGACAGAGTTATTTACAAGTGGGTCAAACTTAGTCCCCCACACCATTAGCTATCCTGCTGCCTAGAAAGCCAAGAATCACATGTAGGATAATGAGAGCCCACCCAAACAAATGTCCCTCCATAACAATAGTGAAACACCGAGGGAGGAGTAGGACAAAAAAATGCATATTCCGAAATAATTACAAATCAACACCTAGAGATGACCTGGCAGGCATGTCTGATAGCTCCATATCATACATGTGACACACAGGTGGGCCATAGGCCTACAACAATGCCCTATGACGGACAGCAGATACCAAGACAAAATCAGAGTACAAAGTTAAGGCATCCAAAGGCTTGTATCTTAGTGCTAAATGATCTCAACACAGACACCCTAATTGTACCCTGTTTCTTTGCAGAGGAACACGGATCTCCTGCCGATATGCCTGTCCATGAGTTCCCTGATGACATGGATGACGAGACCATCAACCTCACACAAGAGACCATTGACATGGTCCTCGAAAGCCTCCAAACCCCCCCTTCAGTAACAAGGAGGAGCCAAGAAGAAGCAGCCACCACAGTAGAACCACCCGCCACCCCAATTGTAAGACCTGCCAGCTCCAACACAGCTGAGGACTCTGACGACACTGGCACCAGCTTCGAAAGAACAGTCGTTGGGGTCCAGCGGGAGCTGGCCAAGGAGGTGCGGGTGGGGATGCAAACTATGGCAGCCAGCCTTGAGGGGGTGCGTTCGTGCATGCTGTCAACTGCTGATCAGGCAACTGCAATGCAAGCCAGAACATCGCTGTTGGAGGAACTTTTAGTAACACAGAAGGCAATCTGCACAGCTGTCATCCAGTTGACCAAACAACTCCAACAGCAAGCCAGTCAGCGTGTGCACGAATGCAACATCGAACCCCTCAGGGCCGACCTGGCTGCCTACCATCGGGATGTGGCTGCCATTCTGAAAAACCAGCACGCTCTCCTTGCTGCAGTACTGCCCTTTATAACTGGACAGGGATCAGCCCCCGGGATGTCTGCCTCCATGTCTTCTGACACTGAGGTGTGTGTTGCCCCTTCACAACCAACAACAACAAGGACACACCAGGCAACACACACATCAGAAGAAGAAGACATGGAACAGATAACATTCACTCGCAAGAGTACCCGGAAGCCCTAGTCCCTGCACCATGCCCTACTCTGACCAAGGTCCTACGTTTTGACACATGCCAGCCTCTCTCCAACTACCCTCAATGACTGTTCGGCAATCTACTGTTTAACTTGTCCACATTGGCTCTAAATGTTTCTCTCCTACCATTTGGCAATTCCTGTTCCTCTGCACCGTCTGTGACATCACCCCAGCATGTCAGGAGCATCATCCACACCCTGTAAATAGGATCACCATTTAAGAATGCACCAGAACGGACTCACCTAACATTGTTAATGGACTTTTTGCACTACTCCACCTAAAAATAAATATCACTTGCACACCTATTGTGTCTCTGTGTCATTTCACACTTCAACTGTGCAGTACATAACTCCAAAGTGGCTGTGTGGCAACCATGTCAATTCTCTATACTACTGTCCTGATTTCATGTATACTGAAACATCTGTGCAGTGGCCAGGATTGCATCATAGCTTTACTAGACTGAGGAAAATAACTGATGTAGGGACTAAGCACACACAATCATGCTGTGTTGGACAGAATGAGGCCCCATCCATAGCTATTCTAGACAACTAATGGTGGCTGAGAAATGTAGGCACCTTGCAATACTAAAACAAGAAATTATGCTGTAAAATGAAAGGAATGATAACCAAATTACACTGCATCAATCACCCTTACAGCGTATACTACCATGAAGGAAAGTCATGCTCAAGCAGTACACACATGATGTAGGTCAGCAATGACAGCAACAAGACAAGAGTGTGAACAAATACTCATCTACAAAGCTCTCCCTGAACTTCACAATGCTGTCCGACCTATCTATTTACCTACAAAATCAACTCTGGAAGCACTCTTTGTGAAGTAGGATACATACCAACCCCAAATCTTGATGATCTATGCACACTACCAATGGTGGCTCTCCCACATGGTGGATACTTACCAAGTTAGCACACGGGTAGCTGGCATGTTAAACCTCAATAGCCTGGGGATAGCGAGCATAGGACACAAATGTCATACTAAAACTTTCTGCTACACTGATGTCAAGGCCATGAAAAGGTAGCACCTAACGCATCAGGTAAAGGGTTAACAAATTTTTTATTTCCAATAAGTAATAAAAGAGGCAACTAAGGGAAAGATAAACCTACACTAATCTAACCTGACTACTACTAACCCACAACTGTCCCTAACTAACCTAAGCTAAACTTACTCTACACATGTAACAAAACGATCTAAACATCAACCCCCCACCCACCATTATGAGACAAGACACATGCAGGACAACACTTACTAACCTACACACATACTACACTATCCTAAACAAACATATATTTGTTTTATTATATTTTTTTTATAGAATGTTTTTTTTTTTTTTTTTTTTTAAACAGGAATCCCAACGTTGCCCCCCACCCACCCACCCACACAAAAAGCTAAGATATAAAGAAGAAGGACCCCCCACCCTCTTACCTAACACTAACTAAGCTAATTTCCTACACTTATCCTATAACTAACCCCCCAAACCCAACTAACAGTATGAAATAGGAAAGAGGTGAGAGGGGAGGGGTAAAAGTTCTGGAGGGCAAAATGTCTACTGATTTGGCCTCCGTAGTGTTCGCCGGATGGAGCGCACCTTCCTCTTCACCTCAGCCATGTCCTCCGTCAGGGTGTCAACTTTTGCAATCAACCTGTCCAATTTCCTTGACAATGCGTGGAAGTCCGCTGGGTTGATCGGAGGGTCAGTGCAGGTCTGGGTGCCGGTGGAGGTGGATTGTGTTGGTGGAGTGGTGTGGGCACGGGACTGCCCTGCTCCCACCACACGGCTGGGTCCAGGTCTGGATGAGGATGCCTGGTCCGTTGCTGGGTCCACTTGGCCAGACCTGGTGGATGTAGTGGCGGGGGTTGTTGGGGGCACCGTTGGGGGAGCCTGTGGTGTGGCATACCACGCCCCGGAGGCCCGTTCCGAATTGTATCTGCAGGCCATCCTCCGATACCCACACTGCACCTGCAGGATGTGGCTGTACCTCATTGCCCGGCGCTCAAACTGGTTGCGAGCTGCGGCACTCAGGTTTGCAGCTGTGAAGAGAAAAGGCAAATATTGAGCATAGAATTTACAGTGGGTTGAATACCACAATGGGTAATTTGTCCATTACTAGCAATGTATTGGTTGCAGCAATTGTTACAACATAGTTCATGGGAAGGCTCAGAGGAAGTACATGTGAATCATGCATACTGAAGGGCATATCACATATAGCATATCCATGTCTCTACATGATGGATGACATCACCCTAAACTACTCATACAATTCATACCTAAGGCATTATACATTATGGCACCAGCTCGTCCGCATACTGACTTCACTACATATGTCATTCTATGTGATAAGAATCACACTCCTCACTCAGTGGCATTTCGAAATAGTTGTGTGCTAAGATTGAACCCCTGGCCATGAATCAGATGTCGACACTATGGGCCAGATGTAGGAATTGATGGGAAATCAACTAGCAAATTGCAAAGCTGAACGGTGTCTCTGACACCGTCTGCGAGTCACTATGGGGTCCCTAAATCCCACCTCATGAACATCAATGATGTGGGTTCCAACTTGCACCACCTTAGCAACTATGGGCACTCACAGGGATGGAGGCCTGCTGGGAACAGCAGAACTCCATAGACGTGACTGCTTTTAAATGAAGCAAGTTATTTGTCACCAAGTGTAGGCCCTTTATCTGAAAGGAAAATGAGCTGCGATTTGTTTAAATTCACAACAATTGATTTTTCGTAATTTACACAATAATTATTGCTCCCCTAGACCACTGGCTGTTTTGTGCAGGAGTATTTTGGTCCACTCACAAAGGTGAAGGTTCACAATGAGGACCCCTTCCAGTCAGCAAGTTGGTTAGCATCCACTTCAAGTGGATGATAACAGCTACTCACTTTGCAACCACGTACTCGTTAGCAAATGGGATTGCCTACCACTGTGATTTGCAAGTAGGGCTGGTAAACTCCTTTATTTTTTTCATTTAGAAAAGCATTTTGCGAATATGTACATGACCACCAAAAACATTTCGGATTAGGAAACAGACGTTTGCAAATCACTAACATCAAATTATGCTATTTGCAATGTGTAGACATTTTGCTACATCTGGACCTAGGTACAAACTCAAGTCACAAAAGGTGTTAAGTACGTGTAACATACTGGTTGCTACAGTCCTAGGTACCCTGTTTCACAGTAACATCCCAGTCTTTGTGGGTGGTGTGGGAAGAACAAACAACAATCCCATGATCAATGCACAACCAGGAGTGTACAGAAAGTTCAACAAGCATGTGCCTTCACACAACACCTATGAAGGGCTAGCAACACGTTGGAGTCAGCCCAACCTTGTCACATCCCAGGTCCACACATGTCAAAATGATATGACTTAGCCCAACATAACATACTATTAGTGAGGCATGTTTTACAAAACACACAGAGGAGGTAGAACACCCATTCACATGATTCAACAGAACACCTAGGCCATTGCACTCAAGTCACACACACTTTGAGGTCACCTTGTGGAAGTACATGCCCCCGGAAGATCCGACCTACAGTGTACACAGTCCATCCTCAACTAGGAAGAAGCACTTGTCATCGAAGCCATGTGCCTAAGCTATCTGGGAGACTGTCAGTCTGATATGCTGACTCAGTTAATGGCAAGTTCCTGACCAAGTCTAACATTGACCAGTGTATTCAAAATGAGTCATGCTATTCCCAATTGTCGCACTAATTGAATGACCTACTGCCCCTCAATCTGAGAGATGACTAGGTATTGCTTTACAGAAACATTATTCCAATTTGATATCACACCAAAACAACAAAGCCAATGAACGGCCAGCACATCAAATCATGAATTATCCTGAACACACAGTAATCCATCATGCTTCATTTCCAAACAATGTAAATAGCACTTAGGCAACACTCACTGTAGGTATCGGGGTCGTCAAAATGGGCCACCTCACCAACGGTGTACGGGGCTGGTCCACCTGTAAAGCATGAAAGGAAGATTATACTCAGACTGGGTGAACAGACAAATAATTTCTGTTACAATGACAGTGTGTGAATATTACATGGTAATGATACACTTTCACACATGCTCATCCTGCCTGGCTGACTTTGTATTCTAGATTATCATTGGATGAGTCTCCTGCTCCAGTGACACACCCTACTACACTCATGCAGTGGCCAGGACAGTCATGTGTGGTCCAAGTTAATCCTCCATTAGTAGGCCCCAACAATCATGTGATCCATACATCTCAGCATGTGCATCCCAGAGAGAAACATTCCACAACTGGTTCCATGAGGACTGCATGACCACTCACAATCAAACAGGCTATGTGGACAGGTTCAACACACAGCACCCAGACACACATGTGACATATGTGTGGACAACATGACTAACTTCATGTGACGTGAAGGCAACACACAGGTGTAGCATCATCATGTGTTTGCAATTTTCGGTCTAGCTATGGCGTCTACATATGTAGGTATGTTGTTTCTACATGACGTACTCACTGGCCATTATGACCAGTAGAGTACAAATAGAGCAGTTCACGTGTTGCTTTTCAGACACAAATGCAACAGTACATTCCATGCAGCTACAGCCATCTGGTATGTGTTGCAAAAATGAGGCATCGGCCTGGTAGCATAGGTCTTCATACACATCCTGCAACAAATACACATTTGGACACATATGTATACCTTTGTAGCGCAGCATTTGCATCATTTTGTGACGCAGAGAGGGGGCTACTTAGCAAAATACAAATAGATGTTGCATTTTACTGCTGTTATTGGGTGTACATGTGTAGCAAAAATGGGGATTTATGTGTATGCCCATGGGCCTAGGTTTCCCTAGCATAACACGCAGTCAGCTACTTATTTTGCAGATTGGCTACCAATCATCACATGTTCACGCACACATTCCTATTATTCCCATGTAATTGATTAGTACTCACCAACATAGCCACCAATCCGGAGTCCCAGGTGGTCCAGCAGGTCCTGTTCCCTGCTGATCAGATCTGCCCAGCGGTGCTTGAGTTGATGTATATTCCTCAGACTCCCGTAGACCCGGACCAGGTGATGGCGCACCTTCTCCCAACGGATTTTCCTCGCCTCCGTGTGATACCCCTGTATCACACGGCCCCCAGCCTCCAGCATCAGTGGGAGGAAATGGCTTACGAGCCATATGAAGCCCCCCAATTCGTCCTCACCCATCCTGGACAGGCGAGGCCTACCTGACATGATGAGAGGTGTAAAAAAGTACAAAAGAAAAATGAAAGAAAAAGTGGGAAATGGGGAAAGGTAGAGGTGTGAAAGAAAAAGAAGAAGGAGAAAAATAGCCCAACTAACCCCCCAAACTATGCTACCCACAACAGACTCCCACAGACAATACAAACTATCACAGGTATAGACAAAATAACACTAAACAGACTGAGACAATGTTAGACAACAATAAAAGATTGACACAAAGACAAAATACAAGGCACACAGGACACTAAAGCAGTAAAACACAGGACAACACCTTTCACACAACCACACAGTCTAGATAACTCTGAGACTGCAAAGTGAAAGTGAAAGTCAACTCCCAGTACAGATTTGGTAAACAGGATATCCTATTACATCACTTCCTGCATAAAATGGCCGCCGTTTTTATTTTCGCGTAATGCGTCATATTTTCACGCATACACAGATGTGCGTCATATTTTTTTGACGCATTACAGTGCACATGATGCGGAGTGTAAAAATATGGTATGAATATTAATATTTCAAATTGTACATGAGATGACCAACATATTGTGCATGTAGCGTCAATTTCACCACGCATACATCATGGGCGTCGTTTTTTTTACACGTACAGTGGTGCACATGATGCGGAGTCAAAAAATATGATATGAATATTAATAATTAATACTGTACATGAGATGACCAACATATTGTCCATGTAGCGTCATTTTTACCACGCATACATCATGGGCGTCATTTTTTTTACACGTACAGTAGTGCACATGATGCGGAGTGAAAAAAAATGATATGAATATTAATATTTCAAATTGTACATGAGATGACCAATATATTGTGCATGTAGCGTCAATTTCACCACGCATACATCATGGGCGTCGTTTTTTTTACACGTACAGTGGTGCACATGATGCGGAGTCAAAAAATATGATATGAATATTAATAATTAATACTGTACATGAAATGACCAACATATTGTCCATGAAGCGTCATTTTTACCACGCATACATCATGGGCGTCATTTTTTTTACACGTACAGTGGTGCACATGATGCGGAGTCAAAAAATATGATATGAATATTAATAATTAATACTGTACATGAAATGACCAACATATTGTCTATGTAGCGTCATTTTTACCACGCATACATCATGGGCGTCATTTTTTTTACACGTACAGTGGTGCACATGATGCGGAGTCAAAAAATATGATATGAATATTAATAATTAATACTGTACATGAAATTACCAATATATTGTGCATATAGCGTCAATTTCACGACGCATACATCATGGCCGTGTTTTTTTTTACACGTACAGTAGTGCACATGATGCAGAGTCAAAAATATTGTGGATGTAAATAATAATTTGAAGGTGAAATATCAAGACACTTTTGGATACATTTGTATCTGACTCTGCATTGTGTGCACTCATGTACATGAACAAATTATGACGGCCATGCTGTATGCGTAGAATATGGAGCAAATTTATCCAAATGTCTTCATGTGTTTAGCTTTGGAAAGGTGATTTGTCATGGTAAAACGGTGCGATGTGAGACACATTTGTGTTTGTATATGACAAATGTCCGTACTTTTATGTATAGACGGCCTTCACACTGTGATGTTTGGGATACGTTAACTAATGTATTGACCATATTTGACAACATATTTGGTGTAATTGCTGATGGCTATTTTGAAATGAGGTTTTTGATACCATTATGTATTCCGTCTCCAAAATGTCCCCACCTTTATGATGGGGATGCTTTTATCTGTAGTCCTAACAGGGAGTGGGAGAGTCACTTTCAGTTTTTATGGGGCTGACCATGTCCCATTATGATTTTGTGTTTCATATTTGTGTGGGACTTGTGACATGGAGGCCACACATGTGCCTTATGCATGTGTTTAGTTCACAAGTACCTGATTCTTGTATGTTTTGGGGGTGGTAGAGGTGGAGTTAGGCCCCCAGCACCCTAGGATTTGACCATCCAGAATAGCTACTGTATCCATGGAGTATTTTTATCATATCCTGGCAAACCCGCAGCAGCGGGCGAATGTAAGGCCATATGGTATGAATGACTGTTGACCATTCATTCATCTCATTAGCCCATTTGACGTTTGCAGTAATGATGATTTGGAGCTAAGTTGCATACCATTTTCATATGACTAAGGGGGTCATTCTGACCGCGGCGGTCGCCGCCCGCCAAGCGGTTCCCGCCGAAAGACCGCGGCGGTCATTCTGGCTTCCCCACTGGGCTGGCGGGCGACCGCCAAAAGTCCGCCCGCCAGCCCAGCGGGAAACACCCTTCCCACGAGGACGCCGGCTCAGAATGGAGCCGGCGGAGTGGGAAGGTGCGACGGGTGCAGTTGCACCCGTCGCGAATTTCAGTGTCTGCAAAGCAGACACTGAAATTCTTTGTGGGGCCCTCTTACGGGGGCCCCTGCAGTGCCCATGCCATTGGCATGGGTACTGCAGGGGCCCCCAGGGGCCCCGCGGCACACCCTACCGCCATCCTGTTCCTGGCGGGAGACCCGCCAGGAACAGGATGGCGGTAGGGGGTGTCAGAATCCCCATGGCGGCGGAGTGCGCTCCGCCGCCATGGCGGATTCTCAAGGGCAGCGGGAAGTCGGCGGTACACCGCCGACTTCCCGTTTCTGGCCGCGGCTGAACCGCCGCAGTCAGAATGCCCATCGGTGCACCGCCAGCCTGTTGGCGGTGCTACCGCCGACCTCCGCCATGGCGGTAATTACCGCCAGGGTCAGAATGACCCCCTAAGTTTGCAAGACTCTCAGCGTTCACGATGTGATAATGCGAAGATTGCTTTGCTTGTCTGTGTCCCTTTCTGCATAAACTGGTTTAGTGTCATGTTACAATCTTTCTGCTAGGTTCAAACTGGGACACAACTGTGATGGTCTACTTTCAAATATTAGGTTGGTTGTATGACATATGTGTACATGTGTGTGGGAATGTGGATCCAGTATGACCTGTCTGTGTGTATGTTGTCACTGTAACTTCAAGGTCTCCTCCTGAGTTAGTGGCAGCTGATGTTGTTGCAATTGTGTATTGCTCACATCATACACTTGAGAGAAGCCATTGATGACATGTTCACGTACACATGGATGGTCCCACCCTGTCTCTGAACACGTGTGATGTGACTTTCAAATGATCTCCAATTTTGGGCTGGATGAGAGACTGTTTCAGTTGTTTGGATCCGGCATGTGTAATTGTCACATTTGTACTCTTGTTGGGCTCTGTGTATGGTAATGTAACATGTCACATCCTACCCTCTGTGCATACAGTTGTGATGTTTATTTTTGGTGTGATGAATTTTAATGGCATTCTTGATCAATGAGACGACATTCATCTTCAGCTATTTCAAACTAAAGGTGGTCAGAAATGAATAGGCCAAAGCATGATGTGGTGTTTGTGATCTGTGTTTATTTACAAGTGTGGAATACAAGTGATTATAATAACTTAAGTAAAAAAATTGTTCACAAGCTGTTGGCGCCTACGCACTCCTGCTGCGGTGTTAGGTTGTTCCCCCTCCTGTTGCAGGCCAGCATTCTCCTCATCATCATCCTCAGGCATGTCTGGGTCCGGTTCAAGGAGGGGAATGTTCCTTTGTACACAAATATTGTGTAATATGGCACAAGTGAGTATGATTTTGCATACCATCTCTGGGGAGTATAGTAGGCTTCCGCCAGTGATGTCAAGGCAGCGGAACCTTGACTTTAGGATCCCAAAGGTCCTCTCCACAATGCTGCTGGTCCTTTTGTGGGCGTCATTGTATGCCCGCTCAGCAGCAGTATTTGGGTTCCCATATGGTGTCATTATCCAAGGCTGGATGCCATACCCCTGATCAGCTGAAAGAGAAACACAGAATGGTATCAATTAGATGTAGGAGGCACTGTTGTACGTATCTTTGATGGCAGTAGTTGTGTTGTGTTGTCTGTGACTATTTTGTGTACTAATGTGACAACCTATGGTTGTTGGTGGAAACTTTGGCATTGTTTTTTTTCCTTGGCTGAGCAAGTGTCTGTTGTCTAACTGTTTGTCAGTAGGATGTATTGGTTTCTCAAGTACAGTGTGCCCTCCCTTGCATTGTGACTTGTGACACAGGTGTCCGTGTGTCCTCACTGGGGGTGTGATGATAGTTCCATGCAGAGTTGAAACATGAAAGGGTATTAGAAACGTTCATATGAACATAGCCAGGCCATCCCATCCCTTAAAAGTTATGCATTGTATTAGTGTACAGGTTATTGTGAGACTTCCAATTTGCAAGGTGACATTTAGGCAACCACAGTCATGAATGTCTTCACACTAAGCTGTGGAGTAAATTCAAATGTGTGAGAGGTTCAATGGTGACTTGTGACACATGGCTAGTGATGTGAGTACCTCAGTGTGTTCCTGTCTAGGTGTTGCTATTGTGGTGTATGGGTTGTTTATCCTAGAGGGTTTCTGTGCAGTGAGTATATAAGTTGATTTTTGTCCTTACCAACAAGTAGTCCATTGCCATACCGTCCATCCTGGAAGTGTTGGTTGATGGTGGAGTGACGGAAGATGAATGCGTCATGTACACTCCCAGGATATTTAGCCACAATGTTGTTGATCAGTCCTTGGTGATCGACTATGGCCTGCACGTTGATGGAATGTGTGTGCTTCCTGTTGCGGTAGAGGTGTTCACTCGCAGCAGGTGGCACAAGGCGTACGTGTGTGCAGTCGATTGCACCAAGGACGTGCGGAAAGCCACTGATGGCGTAGAACCCCTGTTTTGTTTCCTGCTGCTTCTGCAGTGTGTTAGGGAAGCAGATGTGGCGGGGTGTCAGTCCAATGATGGCATCCAGTACTTTAGGCAGGAATGCGGAGAAAGATGGTTTTGAGATTCCACCAACCAGGGCACCAGTTGTCTGAAACGAGCCACTTGCCAGCAGGTGAAGTACGGCAAGCAGCTTTGTTTCGGTTGGGATAGTGCGTGGAGTCACTAAAGTGGGGGCCAATTGCTGTTCAATATTTGTCAGCAGCTGCTGAATGGCCTGCCAGTTCAACCGGTACCTCTGGATGATGTCTCGTTCCCTGAGGCCATGCAGGGTTGTTCGTGGGCGGAATATCCTCTCCTGCCTTCTGCGCTGTCTTTGGGGTCCCTGCTGTTGTTGTTGTGGCTGCTGTTGTTGCTGCAGGGCTCTGCGTCTACGTGCACGTTGAAGAAAAAGCACCTCCATGTCTCCCTGTTGCTGCTCTGCTGCTCTGCTGCTCTGCTGCTCTGTTGTTTGTTCTGTCTGTTCTGATTAAGTACAGGTGTGTTTGCCCCATTTTAACGCCTGCCCTGACCCAGGCGTTAAAGTTTCACGCTATTCGTGCTTTGCGCCATTTTTTTGCGCCGCCTGCCGCGCGGGAGTGATTTTTGCCCTGGAGCATAAATACCACGCACCGCTATGTGCGTCTGTTTTTAGACGGGAACGCCTTCCTTGCATCTCATTAACGCAAGGAAGGCGTTCACGCAAAAAAATTACGCTATTTGCCCATGCTTTGGCGCTAGACGCGTCTAACGCCAAAGTATAAATATGGCGTTAGTTTTGCGCCGAATTTGCGTCGAAAAAAACGACGCTAATTCGGCGCAAACGGAGTATAAATACGGGCCTAAGTTTCTTATAGATTTGTAAATGTGCTATTGTAAATTGACACTGACTGATTTTCTACTGGATGAACAGTGCATATCTGGGATGTAGATTTGTTCTTGACATGGTGGTTGCTTCTGGCTTGAGCATCGGATCCAAGGGGGATAGAGGTTTGTGATCCCAAAAACAGTACACTGGAATATGCAGGATCACAAGAAAACAACAGCCAGCCAGGGCAAAAATCTGGATCCCAAAGGATACAATGAGTCACAAGAAAATGTAATATCCAAGAAAGAAGTGACTCAAACAGATGATCTTACTAAAGAACAAAAATATATTTCTACTACAACGTTTCAGCTTCCGCCTTCCTCAGGTAGTACAAGATGGTTTGCTCAGTGGCTGCACAGCTGACACTGGTGGATTTTCAAAAAGCATCATGAGTGAAGATTCCTATTGGAATGTGGAATCAATGCAGTCCTGAGAACTCTTCAGATATGCAGAAATCAAGTAGTGTTGTCAGTGATGTTCAGTCCATCTGGATGCAGTGATTTTAAACGGTACATCCAGAAATTTTCTCTGATGTCCAGTAGTTCTTCTTTTAAAACATGTTCCACAGGGAAAATCTTCAAATCTGATAGTAAATGGTCCACAAGGTTAAAATGCTTGGCTATAGGCTGGTCACGTTTCTTGTTAATTATTGCTGATTTGTGGTTCTTGAATCGTGTACGGTGGTCATTCACAGTTTAACCTACATATTGTTTTTTACAACTTTGACGTTGGCACTGAATCACATAAATAATGCATGTTGAGTGACATGTAAGATGCTGTCTTATTCCGTGGGTCCTTTTTGTAACAGAGCTCGTTACTGATGATGTTTGTAAAAGGTATTCATTCACATGTGATGCACCTTTTGGAATCACAGCAATGAACTCCTGCATGTGTTACAGCTTGCTCAAGTTCAGCTCTCACAATAAGTGATTGTAAATTGGGAGCTCTGCGGTAAGCAATGACTGGCGGTTTTGGAAAAAGCTTTTACAATTTTTCACAAGTAGATAGTAAGGGAAAAGTTGTTTGTATTATATTTCTGTATTGGGAGCTGATGGATGATAGTCAACCACAAATGGGATTCTGTCACTTTTGTTTCTTCTGTTGTTATTCCAAATAAGTGCTTCCCTGGGTAACTGCAAAGACTTGTCAATTTGTTGCAGAATGATATTCAGAAGATAGCCTTGCTTTTTAAATAATCTAACAAGCTCCTGTAGATGGCCTTTGCAAGTGTCTTCATTGCTGCAGATGCGTCTTATTCTGAGTGCTTCTCTGTAGATGATGCTGAGTTTAGTGTGGTGTGGGTGACATGAAGTCCAGTTTAGATACAAATGACCATCTGTAGGCTTGTGGTACAGATCAGTTATAATTTTTTGTTCATGAATGGTGAATAACACATCCAGAAAAGGGAGAGGACTCTTCTGTTTAGTATTGCTGCCATTGAATTTGATGGTAGGATGGATACTGTTGATAAAAGCTGTAAATTGCTCAAGTGTTCTGCTTCCTGCATTCCATATTATAAATATGTCATCAATGTATCGTAGCCATACCAGTGGTTTGATGTTAGAACTCAAAAGTATATAGTCCTCCAGTTTTCCCATGAAGATATTTGCATAGGAAGGAGCCATCTGAGTGCCCATTGATGTCCCTTGTATCTGCAAATAGTATTTACCATTAAGGCAAAATTTTTGGATTTAAGGATAACTCTTGCAAAGTTGGTAAGCACATTTGTTGATGGTTTTTTCACAGTTCTTTTATTAAGATCTTCAGATAATGCCATAAGCCCATCATCATGTGGTATATTGGTGTATAATGATGTAACATCAAATGTAGCCAGAAGAGTGTCATCATCAAATGTGTAGGTTTGGTTTAGTTTTTCAATAATCTGAAGAAAGTGACTGGTGTCCTTAACAAATGATGGAAGTTGTTGGACAATGGGCTGGAAGTGCAGGTCAACAATTAAAGATAGTCTCTCAGTGGCTGTATCATTGCCAGAGATGAAGGGGCGGCCAGGATTGTTCATTTTGTGAATTTTGGGAAGCATATAAAATCTTCCAGGTCTTGGTTTGGGGTGGACAAGTATATCTGCTGTTTCATCAATGAGGTTTAAGCTCCTGTACTTTGCAACCATGTTCTTGATTTCTTTGTTCAAGTCTTCTGTGGGATCAGTTTCTAAAGGTTTGTAAGTGTTGGTATCCATCAGTTGTCTCATTCCCTCCTCAATATAATCACATACTTTCATGGCAACCACTGCACCACCTTTGTCTGCCGGTTTTATAATGACATCTGTTCTCTGTTGAAGGTGGTGGAGGGCTTGTCTTTCCTCTCTGGTAATGTTATCAAAAGTCCTTTTAAGTGTTGATTCTTTGATGAGTTTGTTAATGGATAAAATGTATGTATCAAGAACGGGATTTCTACCACATTGAGGGGTCCATGACTTGGGATGGCGGAACTTCTTAAATGGATCTGGAAGGTAGCTTGGCAGATCAACATTAGAATTATTGTTAAAGTATTCTGCAAGTCTGCATCTTCTCTCGAAGGATTTTAGGTCTCTCTTCATGTTGGCTGTATTATGGTCTTTAGGTACAGGACAGAAATAGAGGCCTTTGCTCAAGAGGTTTAATTCGCCTGGTGATAGCACCTCTCCAGTTAAGTCAACAATTGTATCTGATGTCTGGAAGGGTTGTAGCTGGCTGGTGCTATGCAGTCTTTTTTGTCTTAGAAATCTTCTGTTTTTTTATGCGGTTTACCCACAGGACATACACTGACAAGTGAATCTCCAAAAACTGAATGATTTATGAAGTGGTGATTTGGGAGAGGAGGTATATGAAATCTTAACATGTCTCTTTTTAGTTTTGCAGATTTAATTTTAAAAGCATTCCTTGCTGTGATCTTTTTTACTTCTGCAATCCTCTGCAGTATGTGTGCCACTTCAGAGTCACTTTTTGTATTCTTTAAAAGTTCCAATTCTTTTTGTAGCTTGGTTTTAGCATCTGCGTTTTTTGAATGGATACTTTAACATATATTGTTAGTAGGGCCATTGATGTGTTATGCAGCAAAATATTCCATGAAGCAGACCATTCACAGTTACTTAGGGCCGTATTTATACTCTGGTTGCGCCGAATTTGCGTCGTTTTTTTCGACGCAAATTCGACGCTAAACTAACGCCAACTAACGCCATATTTATACTATGGCGTTAGACGCTTCGGGCGCCAAAGTGCCCGGAGTGGGCGTCATTTTTTAGCGTGAACCCCTTCCTTGCGTTAATGATATGCAAGGGAGGCGTTCCCGTCTTAAAAAATGACTCCCAGGCCTTTACGTGGTATTTATACTCCCGGGCAAAAATGACGCCCGGGAGTGGGCGTGGCCAAAAACGGCGCATTTGCGCCGCTTTTTAACGCCTGGGTCAGGCATGGCGTTAAGGGACAAGTGGGCTCAAAATGAGCCCAGAGTGCCCTCCCCTGCCCCCAGGGACCCCCCCTGCCACCCTTGCCCACCCCAGGAGGACACCCAAGGACGGAGGGACCCACCCCAGGGACATTCAGGTAAGTTCAGGTAAGTATTTTTTTTAATAATTTTTTTTGGCATAGGGGGGCCTGATTTGTGCCCCCCTACATGCCACTATGCCCAATGACCATGCCCAGGGGACATAAGTCCCCTGGGCATGGCCATTGGGCAAGGGGGCATGACTCCTATCTTTACAATGATAGGAGTCATGTTGATGGGGGATGGGCGTCGTTAAAAAATGGCGCAAGTCGGGTTACGACGATTTTTTCGACGTAACCTGACTTGCCCCATTTTAAGACGCCCATACGCCATTTTCCCCCTACGCCGGCGCTGTCTGGTGTACGTGGCTTTTTTCCACGCAAACCAGGCAGCGCCGGTCTGCTTGCGCCGGCTAACGCCATTCCATAAATACGGCGCCCGCATGGCGCTTCAGAATGGCGTTAGACGGCGCAAAAATTTTTGACGCTAAACTGCGTTAGCGCAGTTTAGTGTCAAAAAGTATAAATATGGGCCTTAGTTTAATAGATGGTTTAGATTTAATCTCCAACCCCATGGGATAGATGTTAAGTTTCTTATAGATTTGTAAATGTGCTATTGTAAATTGGCACTGACTGATTTTCTCCTGGATGAACAGTGCATATCTGCGATTTAGATTTGTTCTTGACATGGTGGTTGCTTCTGGCTTGAGCGTCGGATCCAAGGGGGATAGAGGTTTGTGATCCCAAAAACAGTACACTGGAAAATGCAGGATCACAAGAAAACAACAGCCAGCCAGGGCAAAAATCTGGATCCCAAAGGATACAATGAGTCACAAGAAAATGTAATATCCAAGAAAGAAGTGACTCAAACAGATGATCATACTAAAGAACAAAAATATATTTCTACTACAACGTTTCAGCTTCCGCCTTCCTCAGGTAGTACAAGATGGTTTGCTCAGTGGCTGCACAGCTGACACTGGTGGATTTTCAAAAAGCATCATGAGTGAAGATTCCAATTGGAAGGTGGAATCAATGCAGTCCTGAGAACTCTTCAGATATGCAGAAATCAAGTAGTGTTGTCAGTGATGTTCAGTCCATCTGAATGCAGTGATTTTAAACAGTACATCCAGAAATTTTCTCTGATGTCCAGTAGTTCTTCCTTTAAAACATGTTCCACAGGGAAAATCTTCAAATCTGATAGTAAATGGTCCACAAGGTTAAAATGGTTGGCTACAGGCTGGTCACGTTTCTTGTTAATTATTGCTGATTTGTGGTTCCTGAATCGTGTACGGAGGTCATTCACAGTTTGACCTACATATTGTTATTTACAGCTTTGACGTTGGCACTGAATCACATAAATAATGCATGTTGAGCGACATGTAAGATGCTGTCTTATTCCGTAGGCCCTTTTTGTAACAGAGCTAGTTACTGATGATGTTTGTAAAAGGTATTCACATGTGATGCACCTTTTGGAATCACAGCAATGAACTCCTGCATGTGTTACAGCTTGCTCAAGTTCAGCTCTCACAATAAGTGATTGTAAATTGGGAGCTCTGCGGTAAGCAATGACTGGCGGTTTTGGAAAAAGCTTTTAAAATTTTTCACAAGTAGATAGTAAGGGAAAAGTTGTTTGTATTATATTTCTGTAGTTGGGAGCTGATGGATGATAGTCAACCACAAATGGGATTCTGTCACTTTTGTTTCTTCTGTTGTTATTCCAAATAAGTGCTTCCCTGGGTAACTGCAAAGACTTGTCAATTTGTTGCAGAATGATATTCAGAGGATAGCCTGGCTTTTTAAATAATCTAACAAGCTCCTGTAGATGGCCTTTGCAAGTGTCTTCATTGCTGCAGATGCGTCTTATTCTGAGTGCTTGGTTGTAAATGATGCTGAGTTTAGTGTGGTGTGGGTGACATGAAGTCCAGTTTAGATACAAATGAGCATCTGTAGGCTTGTGGTACAGATCAGTTATAATTTTTTGTTCATGAATGGTGAGTAACACATCCAGAAAAGGGAGATGACTCTTCTGTTTAGTATTGCTGCCAGTGAATTTGATGGTAGGATGGATACTGTTGATAAAAGCTGCAAATTGCTCAAGTGTTCTGCTTCCTGCATTCCATATTATAAATATGTCATCAATGTCTCATAGCCATACCAGTGGTTTGATGTTAGAACTCAAAAGTATATAGTCCTCCAGTTTTCCCATGAAGATATTTGCATAGGAAGGAGCCATCTGAGTGCCCATTGATGTCCCTTGTATCTGCAAATAGTATTTACCATTGAAGGCAAAATTGTTGGATTTAAGGATAACTCTTGCAAAGTTGGTAAGCACATTTGTTGATGGTTTTTTCACAGTTCTTTTATTAAGATCTTCAGATAATGCCATAAGCCCATCATCATGTGGTATATTGGTGTATAATGATGTAACATCAAATGTAGCCAGAAGAGTGTCATCTTCAAATGTGTAGGTTTGGTTTAACTTTTCAATAATCTGAAGAAAGTGACTGGTGTCCTTAACAAATGATGGAAGTTGTTGCACAATGGGCTGGAGGTGCAGGTCAACAAATAAATATCGTCTCTCAGTGGCCGTATCATTGCCAGAGATAATGGGGCGGCCAAGATTGATCATTTTGTGAATTTTGGGAAGCATATAAAATCTTCCAGGTCTTGGTTTGGGGTGGACAAGTATATCTGCTGTTTCATCAATGAGGTTTAAGCTCCTGTACTTTGCAACCATGTTCTTGGTTTCTTTGTTCAAGTCTTCTGTATGATCAGTTTCTAAAGGTTTGTAAGTGTTGGTATCTATCAGTTGTCTCATTCCCTCCTCAATATAATCACCTACTTTTATGGCAACCACTGCACTACCTTTGTCTGCCGGTTTTATAATTACATCTGTTCTCTGTTGAAGGTGGTGGAGGGCTTGTCTTTCCTCTCTGGTAATGTTCTCAAAAATCCTTTTAGGTGTTGATTCTTTGATGAGTTTGTTAGTGGATAAAATGTATGTATCAAGAACGGGATTTCTACCACATTGAGGGGTCCATGACTTGGGATGGCGGAACTTCTTAAATGGATCTGGAAGGTAGCTTGGCAGATCAACATTAGAATTATTGTTCAAGTATTCTGCAAGTCTGCATCTTCTCTCGAAGGATTTTAGGTCTGTCTTCATGTTGGCTGTATTATGGTCCTTAGGTACAGGACAGAAATAGAGGCCTTTGCTCAAGAGGTTTAATTCGCCTGGTGATAGCAGCCCTCCAGTTAAGTCAACAATTGTATCTGATGTCTGGAAGGGTTGTAGCTGGCTGGTGCTATGCAGTCTTTTTTGTCTTAGAAATCTTCTGTTTTTTTATGGGGTTTACCCACCGGACATACACTGACAAGTAAATCTCCAAAAACTGAATGATTTATGAAGTGGTGATTTGGGAGAGGAGGTATATGAAATCTTAACATGTCTCTTTTTAGTTTAGCAAATTTAATTTTAAAAGCATTCCTTGCTGAGATCTTTTTTACTTCTGCAATCCTCTGCAGTGTGTGTGCCACTTCAGAGTCACTTTTTGTGTTCTTTAAAAGTTCCAATTCTTTTTGTAGCTTGGTTTTAAGCATCTGCATTTTTTGAATGGTTACTATAACATATATTGATAGTAGGGCCATTGATGTGTTATGCAGCAAAATATTCCATGAAGCAGATCATTCACAGTAACTTATTTTAATAGATACTCAGGGAAGCACTGATTTGGAATAACAACAGAAGAAACAAAAGTGACAGAATCCCATTTGTGGTTGACTATCATCCATCAGCTCCCAACTACAGAAATATAATACAAACAACTTTTTCCTTACTATCTACTTGTGAAAAATTGCAAAAGCTTTTTCCAAAACCGCCAGTCATTGCTTACCGCAGAGCTCCCAATTTACAATCACTTATTGTGAGAGCTGAACTTAAGCAAGCTGTAACAAATGCAGGAGTTCATTGCTGTGATTCCAAAAGGTGCATCACATGTGAATACCTTTTACAAACATCATCAGTAACTAGCTCTGTTACAAAATGGACCTATGGAATAAGACAGCATCTTACATGTCGCTCAACATGCATTATTTGTGTGATTCAGTGCCAACGTCGAAGCTGTAAAAAACAATATGTAGGTCAAACAGTGAATGACCTCCATACGCGATTCAGGAACCACAAATCAGCAATAATTAACAAGAAACGTGACCAGCCTGTAGCCAACATTTTAACCTTGTGGACCATTTACTATCAGATTTGAAGATTTTCCCTGTGGAACATGTTTTAAAGGAAGAACTACTGGACATCAGAGAAAATTTCTGGATGCACCGTTTAAAATCACTGCATCCAGATGGACTGAACATCACTGACAACACCACTTGATTTCTGCATATCTGAAGAGTTCTCAGGACTGCATTGATTCCACATTCCAATTGGAATCTTCACTCATGATGCTTTTTGAAAATCCACCAGTGTCAGCTGTGCAGCCACTGAGCAAACCATCTTGTACTACCTGAGGAAGGCGGAAGCTGAAACGTTGTAGTAGAAATATATTTGTGTTCTTTAGTGAGATCATCTGTTTGAGTCACTTCTTTCTTGGATATATATATATATATATCTCTATATATATATATATATATATATAGATATATATATATATATAGAGGGTAAAAGAAAAAGCATTTCCCATGTTAATTCCTATAGACTGTTTAAGCTTTCATGCAGCCCGAACCACTGTACGGAATTACACCAAATTTGGACCAAAGGTTGCTTTTTGTCCACAGATGACCCTTTTTATTATTTGGTGTAAACACATTCAGTAGTTTAGGAGAAATTAAAGGAAATTCAAATTTGTATGTATAGGGTCGGGATGACTTCATAAATACTGCTGATCTTGTGCAGAGATCTGATTGGCTGCCAACACTTCAACCAGGAAGTGTTGGCAAACATTTGGAGACTCTGCCTCAGCTGAATCTCAAAAACAAATGAAAAAAAAGAAAAGGGGGCAGGTTACCGTTACCCTAACCCCGTAACCTTGGTCCAAGGGTCCCCTAGGGACTCCCCAAGGGTAAAAAACATTTTTTTAAAATTCACAGTGAAAATCGTAAATATTTGTGATTTTTGCCATGATTTAATTTAAAATAAGCAAGCATGGTCTCCTGCTCTTGCTTTTATTATTGCCCCTGGGTGGTTCAGATCCAGGGGGCATATTATTTTGAGGAAGGGCACACTGTGCCCTCCTCCTGGGCTTACAATTTTGTGGGGCTATACATTTAAATTATGCGGGGGACCTCATGACCCCCGCACACTGGGGACTACCACCTTGCCTTGGCAAGCTACTAACTAAATATATGGGAGCATGCAGACCACCCAGGTGCCCTGGGAACGACAACCTCCCTGGGGCTACAAATACATTAAAGTAGGGGCTCCATCTTGGACCCCAGGCCCTGGGGACCACCATCTTCCAAGGGCCAAATCCAAAGATGGAGGGAGCCGTGTGGCCCCCCTCCAGGAGCCATTTATTGCCATGGGACTGCCACCCCCATGGCCAACTTCTGTTTCCTACCGAGGTGGCCACCCTTGGAAGGTAGCTGTTTGCTTTCACTTGGCAGGAGCTGTGGCAGCTCCCACCAAGCAAAAGCAAAAATTCCCTTTTCAGCAAGCAGGAGCTCTCAAAAACCTAACAGGCATGCATGGAAAGAGATGAAAACATTGCTCCCACAAGCAGGGAGCTGCTATTAAGCTTCCTGCATGTAAGAACAATGCTGGCAACCAGAGGAGACAGAAGCTAGTGGGACCGTGGGGGTCTTTAGGCTCCCCCTGTAGTCCTAGAAGAGCAAGGAGAAATTGGTGAGCAGGGGGAAAAGGCAGGCAGGAGGCATGCAGACCACAGTGTTTAGAGGTTGGAGAAAGCAGTGAGAAGCAGGGACAGGCAGGCAGCCTGCACACTGACCAGGAGCTGAGAGCCTGAAGAAAGCAATGAAAAGGAGGGTCACACAGGCAAGCAGACCATGGGGCTGAGAGGAAGAAGAAAGCAGTGAGAAGATGGGACAGACAAGCAGCAGGCACTCAGACCACGGGGATGGGATGAGGGAGATAGCGGTGAGAAGGAGGGACATACAGGCATGCAGAAAATGAGCAGAGAGCCTGAGAGGAAGGAGAAAGCGATGGGAAAGAGGGACACGCAGGCATGCATAAAATGGGCAGACAGCCTGGAGAAAGCAGGAGGCATGCAGATAAACCCGGAGAAAGTGGTGAGGAGATACAGGCAGGCATCAGGCATGCAGGCAGTAGGGCTGAGAGCAGTGAGAATGAGGGACAAGCAGGCAGCTGACACGCAGACCACTGTGCTGAGAGAAAGGAGAAAAACTGTGAAAAGGAAGGACGGGCAGGCAGCAGGCTGAGAGGAAGAAAATAATGGAAAGGTTTAACAGGCATGCAGACAACAGGCTTGGAGGAAGGAGAAAGCAGTGAGATGGAGTGACAGCTAGGCAGAAGGGGTTCAAATGTGGGGCTGAGAGCCCGGATAAAGCAGTCAGAAGAAGGGACAGGCAGACAGCAGGCACACAGACAAGCACAGAGAAAGCAGTGAGAAGGAGGGACACGGCAAGCGAAGAAAGTGTTGAGAAGTAGGGAAAGGCAGGCAGCAGGCACGTAGTCCCTGAGGCTGAAAGGATGAAGAAAGTAATGAGAGAGACGGTCAGGCAGGCAGCAGGGGGCACAGAACACAGGGCTGAAAGAGATTAGAAAGTGGTGAAAAGCAGGGACAGGCAGGCCACAGGCATTCAGACCATGGGGCTGAGATCTCAGAGAAAGCAGTGAGAAGATGAGTAATGCAGGCAGAAGGAACGCAGACCACTGGACTGAGAGCCCGGGAAAGCTGTGAAAAGGAAGGACATGCAAGCAGCAGGCAGGCATGCAGATAATAGGGATGAGAGGAAGGAGAAAGTGGTAAGAAGGAGGGACAGGCAGACCACCGGCACGCAGACCACGGGGCTGAGAGGGAGGTGAAAGTGGTGAGAAGGAAGGACAGGCAGATAGCAGGAAGGTAGACCACTGAGCTGAGAGGGAGAAGAAAGAAGATAGAAGGAGGGACAGGCAAGCAGCAGACATGGACAAAAGAGGGTTGAGAGCCTGGGGAAAGCAATGAGAAGGAGGGACAGGCAGGGAGCAGGCCCTCTGACAATGGACCTGAGAACCCAAAGAAAGTGGTGGGAAGGTGGGAAAGGCAGGCAGCAGGCACGCAGACAGCAGTCTGAGAGGAAGGAGAAAGTGGTGAGATGGTGTGACTGCTAGGCAGCAGACATGCAAAAAAAGGGGCTAAGGGCCCGGATAAAGCAGGGAAGAGGAGGGACAGGAAGACAGCAGACACACTGACAAGCCTGGAGAAAGCAGTGAGACGGAAGAAGGAAACAATGAGAAGGTGGATCAGGCAGGCAACAGGAATGCATGCCACAGGGCTGAAGTGGTGAGAAGGAGTGACAGGCAGGCGCAGGCACACGGACAACAGAGCTGAGAGCCCACAGAAAGCAGTGGGAAGGAGTGAGAGGCAGACAGTTGGCACACAGACATCAGAGCTGAGAGGGAGGAGTAAGCTGTGAGAAGGAGGGGCAGGTAGGAAACAGGCATGTAGCCCACAGGGCTGAGAGCGCATAGAAAGCTGTGAGAAGAAGGGAGAGGCAGGCAGCAGGCACAGAGGCCATGCGGATGGGAGCCCGGAGAAAGCTGTGAGAAGAAGGGACAGGCAGGCAGCAAACATGCAGACCACAGGGCTGAGCGCAAGGAGAAAGTGGTGAGAAGGAGGTACAGGCAGGCCGTAGGCATGAAGACCACAGAAATGAGAGGGAGGAGAAAGCAGTGAGAAGAAAAGACAGGCAGACAGCAGGCATGCAGACCATGGGGCCGAGAGGAAGAAGAAAGCAGTGAGAAGGAGGTACAGGCAGGCCGCAGGCATGCAGACCATGGAAATGAGAGGGAGGAGAAAGAGGTGAGAAGGAGGGACAGGCAGGCTGTAGGCATGCAGATCATGGAAATGAGAGGGAGGGGAAAGAGGTGAGAAGGAGGGACAGGCAGTCAGAAGGCATGTAGACCATGGGGCTGAGTGGATGCAGAAAGCAGTGAGAAGGAGGGACAGGCAGGCAGCAGGCAGGCAGTCAGACCATGAAGCTGAGAGTTTGGAGATATCGGTGGAAAAAGAGAAAGGCAGGCAGTAGGCATGCAGACCACAGGGCTGAAAGGAAGGAGAAAGTGGTGGGAAGGAGGGACATTCAGGCAGCAGCCATGCAGACCATGGGGCTTAGAGCCCAGAGAAAGAGGGACAGGCAGGCAGCAGGCACGCACACACTGGGACTGAAAGCCCAAAGAAAATCGTGAGAAGGAGTGACAGGCAGGCAACAGGCACACAGACCACAGGCTGAGAGTATGGAGAAAGTGGTGAGAGGGAGGGACAGGCAAGCAGCAGGCACGTAGGCCACTATGCTGAGAGGAAGGAGAAAGCAGTGAGAAGGAGGGACAGGCAGGCACATAAACCACAGACCTTAGAGCCCGGTGAAAGCAGTGAGATGAAAAGACAGGCAGACAGCATGCATGCACATGAGGGGGTTGAGAGCCTGGGGAAAGCAATGAGAAGGAGGGACAGGCAGGGAGCAGGCACACAGACAACAGAGATGAGAGCCCAAAGAAAATGGCAGTAAGATGGGTACAGGCAGGCAGCAGGCACACAGGCAACAGAAAGAAGAAAGTTGTGGGATAGAGTCACAGCTAGGCAGCAGGAATGCGGGGCTAAGAGCCAGATAAAGTGGTGCAAAGGAGGGACAGGCAGACAGCAGGCACACAGACAAGCCTGGAGAAACAGTGAGAAGGTGGGACAGACAGGCATGCAGAAAAGCCCTGGGAAAGCGGAGAGAAGGAGGGAAAGGCAGGCAACAGGCATGCAGTCCATTGGACTGAGAGGATGGAGAAAGTGGTCAGAAGGGTGGGTCAGCCGGGCAGCAGGCATGCAGAACACAGGGCTGAAAGAGATGAGAAAGCAGTGAGATGGACGGACAGGCAGGCCACAGCCTTGCAGAACACGGGGCTGAGAGCCCAGTGAAAGCTGTGAGAAGGAGAGACAGTCAGGCAGGAGGCATTCCGACCTCAGGAATGAAAGGAAGGAGAAAGCAGTGAGAAGTAGTGACAGTCATGTAAGAGGCTGGCCTGGTTTGTAGTGGGTACCTAAGGTACTTACACATCACACCAGGTCCAGTTATCCCTTATTAGTGAAATATAGACAGTGTCAAGAAGCCAGGCTCTCTAGGGGTAGTGTGGATGATCAGCCAAGGCCTAACTAGGAGACATGCAAAGCTCATGCAATACCACTGTAGTCACACAGTACTCCCACACATGAAAGAAAATATACGCAGTGTTAAAAAAAATAAAGGTACTTTATTTTGGTGGCACAACTGCCAAAAATACCATAGAGACTATACTCCCTTAGGAGGTAAGTAATACACAAATTATATACACTAGTATGCAAAAATAGCTGTAAAAACAGTTAGAAAACAGTGCAAATAGTAAAAATCACAATAGTTAGAAATGATCCTGGGGAACACAAACCATATACTGTCAGGTATAAGAGAATGGGCGGTCTCAGCCCCGCTCCATCCAAGGTTTTACCTATCACTGCGCATGTTTGCAGCACCCTACTTGTTCCTTCCTGTGCCAAGTCATGCTCTCCACCATTCCTGTGTGGAAGAGCTCATTTATCTATGGGGTTTGGGCGTTGGTGGTTGCGCTGCAACTATCGTTCTCATGCCTGTCTCAAGAATAATGTTTTATAAGCGAAAGGACTGCAAATCCCAGCATGCCTTGGCGGTGGCCATCTTGGGGTGTGGCCGGGCTATAAATGCCAGCCACACCCTGGCAAAGACGTTCACTATTCTGAGGACCTGGTTTGAGAGAGAGGGAAAGCGCGTTTCGTGCAGCGGATTCCTTAAAGGTAAAGGAAAGAAAGACTGAGTGGAAAAGACTAACGAGTAGGCCGTACTCGTAACGGTGAGTCCGTTCCATCTGGGTTTTCCCCCCTCTGGTCGCTTTCTGGCAGCGCTCTCTTTTTGGGATACTTTGTTTTTTATTTCTCCATTCACATTGCAGAACTCAAAGAGGGTTCGGGGAATACAGTCGCTACACTAAGAGTTTGCTGACAATAATATGTGAGTTTCTTTCATGTTTATTTTTAACGCCGCTTGTTAAAACAATATTTGTTGCTGTGTATATATGCCCGAACGAATCATCAAAGTACTTTGCTGATAATGCCTCCTATAAGAGATTAGTGGTGGAAGACTTTATTTCGAGGAGACACTCTGATCCACTGTGTTTTATTTTTCATTAAGAAATGTTATTTATTGTTAAGTTTGAGGACCGCAGTGGTGTATTGCTGTGAGGCGTGTATGGGCAAGATTCATTCACAGATATCTTTGTTTTGAGAAGCCTACTACATTCTGTCTAATGCTAATTTCTAGCAAATCATAGCGGCTTCAGTTTTGTTGTTTCTGGCAACTGATTGCTGGGCTGAATCTTATCCAGATTTTTCTTCCGTGCCCAGTGATTACTCCTTTAGTGACAACCCAAGATGTTACATTTTTAAAGAGTGGCAATTGTAATTACAGTCTTATTGTGTTGCATTGTTTTAAATCATTTGTTTTTCAGATCTCCTTCCCTGCTGTTCCCTTCCTACTTCCCTTCCCCTCTTCGGGCACCTCCATAACTCAGCGCTACAAAGGCATTCTGAGTTGGTGTTGCCGGGAGGTGGGCCTCTTGTTCAGCAACGTGTAGACTCTGAGGAATTGGACGCTCTGACATATACTAAGAAAGTGGAATGCGAATGTCGATTTCCCACCTAGGCAAGTGTAGTGTATCGAGGGGTGCTGGGGGTATTAGAAAACACCAAAGATAAATAATAGAACCCATCCTAGAGCCCAGGAATGCAGGAGTGAATTACTGTAACTTTCCTATAACACACAAGAACATGAGAAAGAAAATATTGCAAGAACCAGAAGAGACCACAAGACACCAACGATGGATTTCTGGACCTGGAGAGCTGTGGAAGAAGGGGACCAAGTCCAAGAAGCACTGAAGAGTCCATGGAGAACAGAAGCACTGCTAACCCAGATGAAGGTGCAAAAGAAGAACCATTGGTGAAGAACAACAGTCAGTACTGCACCCAAGTAGACAGATGTAGGTTTCAGGTTGGTGCAGAAGATGTCCCACACCGGATGGATGATTGCAGTCTGGGTTGAGTTGCTGGATTCCACCAACAAGCCTTGGCACACGCAAAGTACGCTGTTAGCAGAAAATGGCGCTGCTCGAGACCAGAAGGAACCTGATGGACTCTACCCAGGAGGGTGAGTCAGAGGGGGCTTTCAGCAACTCAGAGAGCCCTCAGAAGACCAGGCAGCACACACAGGAGTCCCACAGCACGGGGACAAAGAAGGTGCAAATGGAGGCCATTGAAGCACTACACAAAGGGATCCCACGCCACCAGAGAACCACTCAGGAAGCAGTGCATCACTGGAAGGAGTGCTGGGGGTTGGAGATGCATGGTGCACGAAGAACTTCATGGAAGGATGCCAACAAGCCTTGGCAACTGCAAAAGACACGGTGCACAGGGTACTGTCTTGCTTGGGGAGGCAAGCTCTTATCTACACCAAAATTAGACAGTTGGATGTCAGGACCGCCGGGACCACTTCAGTCCACCACCTGTGATGCTGGATCCATGCACTTCATCAGGAGAGGGAACCCACGCCACCTGCCATCGCTGCAGAGGGTGCCTGCTGAAGCAGGGGAGTGACTCCTTCACTCCAAGGGAGACTCCTTTGTTCTTTTAGTGCAGCCTGAAGATAGGCTGACCTCTGAAGGTACACAACCCGGAAACAGCTGCAGTTGCTGGCAGGAGCTGAAGATACAACTTTGCAGAAGTCGTCTTTGCTTCGTTGTTGCAGCTGTGGAGTTCCTGGAAGGTCCAGATGCTGTTTCTTTAGTAAGAAGGTGAAGTAAAGGAAGCAGAGGGTTCCTGCTCGAGTCTTGCAATCCGAATCTGAAGAACCACCCAAGTGAGAGATCCTAAATAGCCCTGAAGTAGGGATTGGACAGCTATACAGGTAAGCACCTATAAGGGGAGGGCTCTGATGTCACTTTCTGGCACTGGCCACTTAGATGTTCCCAGAGTGCCCTGCCAACTTGGAATCCAAGATGGCAAAACCCAGGGACCCTCTGGAGGAGCTCTGAGCACCACCTCTGGGGTTGGGATGGACAGGGAAGTGGTCACTCCCCTTTCCTTTGTCCATTTTCTCACCAGAGCAGGGACTGGGGGTCCCCGAATCGGTGTAGACTGGAATATGCTAGGGGGCACCATCTGTGCCCTTTAAAGCATTTCCAGAGGATTGGGGAGGCTACCCCTCCCAAGCCTGTAACACCTATTTCCAAAGGGAGAGGGTGTATCACCCCTCTCCCAAAGGAAATCCTTTGCTCTTCCTTCCTTGGCTTGAGCTGCTCAAGCAACAAATGGGCAGAAACCTGTCTGAGAGGTGGCAGAGGCAGGGGCTGCCTGGCAAAACTCAGAAGGCTGTAATGGCAGTACTGGGAGTCTTCTAAGGAGCCTCCAGAGTGCATGGAATCATACAACCAATGTTTGCAAAAGCATTGGGGCATGATTTCAACATGTTTGATACCAAACATGCCTATGTTCGGAGTTGCAATAACATAGCTGGACATAGGTCGTGAGAGCCTGCTTTAGCTCCTCAATAGCTTTCTGACAGCTAGCTGTCCACAATACATTCTTAGGCATTTTCTTAAAGGTGAGGTCATTAAGAAATGAAGCCAAAATGTTTAATGAACCTCCTGTAATACCCAGTGAGACCAAGGAAGGCTCTTACTTGGGTCTGTGTAATAGGGGAGCCCAGTCTAAAATAGTCTGGACTTTTCCACTGTAGTGGTTCAATCTGTTCTCCACCTACCAGGTGTCCCAGATACACCACCTTCCCCTGCTCTATCTGGTACTTTTCAGCCTTGCTAGTGAGGCCTCCCTTTTGCATGGCATCAGAACTTTCCACTGGTGGACCAGGTGGTCATCCCAGATGGAGCTGAAGACAGCAATATCACAAAGATATGCCGCACTAAAAGCTTTCAGACCTTGGTGGACTGTGTTCACCAACCTCTGAAAAGTGGCAGTTGCATTCTTTAAACCAAAGGGCATAACAGTAAACTGATAGTGCCCTCCAATGGTAGAGAAAGCTCTTTTGGGTTTAGCCTCTTTTGATAGTTTGATCTGGCAAAACCCTGCAGTCGAATCAAAAGTGCTGAGATACTTGGCAGATGCCAGTGTATCAATAAGCTCATCTGCCCTGGGCATAGGGTGTGCATCAGTCTTTGTGACTGTGCTGAACCCTCTGTAATCTACACAGAACCTCATCTCCCTTTTTCCATTCTGAGAATAAGGTTCAGGACCCTCTCCTAAATCTACTTGGTTAGAATCTCCCTCCGCAACCTCTTCTACCTGGTGACCAGACTGTTCTTGGTCATCCTGGAGCAGAAGGTTCAAAAGGATATCTTTGTTAGGGTTCTTTCCAATCCCTAGACTTCTCTCTAAGCAAAGCCTCTCAAACTTTTAAAGTTAAGGTTCTCATAGGTAGTTTGAGCAACCCTAGGGGTGGCCTCAGAGGAAGACATAGTGATAGTAAAGTTAGAGTAACGTTGAGAAAAAGAAAACATCCTACTTTATCTAACTTTTTAAAAGTTTTAAAGTTTTAGAAAGCAAGTTAGAAAGCCTAGGTATACTTATGTACAGCTCTAAGTACAGACCACACTTTCCTGTGGAAAGAGTGATAAGGCAATTGCAAGTCCTTATCCCACCGCTGCACTACCAATGTAGGAGGCTGGCCTGGTTTGTAGTGGGTACCAGAGGTACTTACACCTTATACCAGGTCCAGTTATCCCTTATTAGTGAAATGTAGGCAGTGTCTAGAAGCCAGGCTGTCTAAAGGTAGTTGTAGGCAGAGCAGCCAAGGCTGAACTAGGAGACATGGAAAGCTCTTGCAATACCACTGTAGTCACACAGTACTTACACACAAGAAAGACAATACTCAGTGTTATCAAAAATAAAAGTACTTTATTTTAGTGACAAAAGACCAAAAATATCTTAGAGGCTATACTCCCTTAGGAGGTACGTATTATAAACAAAATATACACCAGTAACCAAAATCAGGTAAGTAAACAGTCATAAAAAAGTGCAAACAGTGAAAATCACAATAGGTTGCAATGGGCATAGGGGCAGCACAAACCATATACTAAAATAGTGGAATGTGAATGTTGGTTTCCCACCTAGTCAAGTGTAGTGTGGAGAGGGGTGCTGGGAATGTAAGAAAACACCAAAGGTAAGTACAAAACCCCACCCCAGAACTTAGGAAGGCAGGAAGAAAGTACAGCAAGTTTCCTAAAACATACTAGAAGTCGTGGTAGAAGACAGTGCAAGAACCAGAAGAGAGTGCAAGACATCAAAGATGGATTCCTGGACCTGAAGACCTGTGGGAGAAGGGGACCAAGTCCAAGAAGCACTGAAGAGTCCAGGGAGAACAGGAGCCCCTGCTAACCCGGATGAAGGTGCAAAAGGAGAACCACCAGTGAGAAGACACAGTCAGTATTTCACCAAAGAAGATAGATGTGAGTTCCTAGTTGGTGCAGAAGATGTCCCATGCTGCACAGATGAATGCAGTCTGGTTTGCAATGTGGGATTCTGCCAGCAAGCCTTGGTAAGTGCAAAACTTGTGTTTTGCAAGAAATGGCGCTGCCCGTGACCAGGAAGGGCCAGGTTCACTCTATCCATAAGGAGGAGACAGAGGGGCTCTCAGCAACACAGAGAGCCCTCAGAAGACCAGGCAGTGAGCACAGGAGTCCCACGGAATGGGGACAAACGAGTTGCAAATGGTGGTCATTGTAGCACTACACAAAGGGATCCCACGCTGCCGGGAAACAACACATGGAGTTGACCGTCACAGGATAGAGTGCTGGGGACCTGGGCTACACTGTGTATGAAGGATTTCTTGGACAACTGCACAGAATCCCTAGGAGCTGCAAACACTTGGTGCACAGGGGTACTGTCTGGCACAGGGAGGCAAGCTCTTACTTCCACCAAATTTGAACAGCTGGATCTTTGGACAGTCAGCGTAAATTTAGTCCACCACCTGTGTTCCAGGAATCACACTTGTTGTTGGGAGAGGGGGCCCAGAGTACTAGTCATCGCTACAGAGAGGTGCCTGCTGAAGTAGGGAAGTGACTCTGTTAAGGGGGGTCCAGTATGCCAATCTGGAATGGAATACTGGGTTACCAGGAATCAGAGAGAGCATAGGCACTGGAGTTCTGGTTAGCAGGACTCTAGTGGCACAGTCAAGCATACTGACAACACAGCATAATACACTCATATATCGGCCTGGACACAAACTATGAGCACTGGGGTCCTGACTAGCAGGATCCCAGTTAGACAGTAAAAACACACTGACTGCTAGAAGAAGGCCACCTTCCTACAAACACCTACTTGGTCATCAGTACCAAGTGACAGACACCCATAACAGCACTGTTAGCCACCCCATGGATGTTGTTGATCTCAGCTGGGGAGGGCTTCTGGTCCAAAGAAAGTTATGGTATCCACAGACCTACCTGTAGAATGTCTACTAGGAAATGACTTGGAGACTTCAGCTTAAGCTGAGGTGGAGTTGGAGGCACATGCAGGAGATTCCTTTAATTTTTCTTATGCAGGATGAAGACGGGCAGTCCTCAGAGCATGGACAATCTGGAAACTGTTGCAGTTGCCGGCAGGAGCTGAAGTTTCAGAGTTGCAGTAGCTTTCTTGGATACTTTGTTGCAGTTGTAGAGTTCCTGTTGCAGTTCTACGGTTGATCCGACAGTAGAAGGTGAATCAAAGGATGCAGAGGAGTCCTGCTGGAGTCTTGCAATCTGAATCTGAGGAAACACCCAGAGGAGAGACCCTAAATAGTCCTGAGAGAGGGATTGGCTACCTAACCAGGTATGCACCTGCTGGCACTGGTTACCCAGGTGCTCCCAGAGGGTCCCCACACCTTGGAATCCAAGATGGCTAACACCAGGGACACTCTGGAGGAGCTCTGGGCACCACTCCAGGGGTGGTGATGGACAGGGGAGTGGTCACTCCCCTTTCCTTTGTTCATTTTCATGCCAGAGGTGCGTTCTGGTTATCCCTGAACCGGTGAAGACTGGATTATGCAAGAAGGGCTCCGTTTGTGACCTTCAAAGCATTTCCAGAGGCTCTGGGAGAATACCCTTCCCCTGCCTGTAATACCTATTTCCAAAGGGAGAGGGTGTAACACCTCTGTCCCAAAGGAAATGCATTGTTCTGCCTTCCTGGGATTGGGCTGCCCAAGGCCCTGGAGGGCAGGCGCCTGTCTGTGAGGTGGCAGCAGCTGAGGCTGCAGTGAAAACCTCAGAAGACTGGTATGGTAGTATTGGGAGTCCATGGTGGAGCCCCCAGGGTGTATGGAATTGGCCCCCCAATACCAGAATCAGATTGGGGGTACAATTTCTGGTTCCTAGACACCTCATATGGCCATATTCGGAGTTACCACTTTGAAGCTACATATATGTATTGACCTATATGTAGTGTACACTTTTAATGGCGTCTCCACACTCACAAAGTCCGGGAAAATGGGCCTGGATGATGTGGGGGCACCTCTGCTAGTGCAAGGGTGCCCTCACACACAGGTACTATGCACCTATCCTTCAGGGCCTGAAGGTTAGATGTGTAGGTGACCTATAAGTAACCTGGTGCAGTGAAAATGGCTGTGAAATAGTGCTTACACTATTTCACTCAGGCTGCAATGGCAGTCCTGAATAAGTGTTTGTATGAGCTCCTCATGGGTGGCAAAAGAAATGTTTTAGCCCATAAGTTTCTCCTGGAACCCCAATGCCCTGGGTACCTAGGTACCATATACTAGGGACTTTTAAGGGGGGTCCAGTATGCCAATCTGGAGTGGAATACTGGGTTACCAGGAATCAGAGAGAGCATAGGCACTGGAGTTCTGGTTAGCAGGACTCTAGTGGCACAGTCAAGCATACTGACAACACAGCATAATACACTCATATATCGGCCTGGCCACAAACTATGAGCACTGGGGTCCTGACTAGCAGGATCCCAGTTAGACAGTAAAAACACACTGACTGCTAGAAGAAGGCCACCTTCCTACAAACACCTACTTGGTCATCAGTACCAAGTGACAGACACCCATAACAACACTGTTAGCCACCCCATGGATGTTGTTGATCTCAGCTGGGGAGGGCTACTGGTCCAAAGAAAGTTATGGTATCCACAGACCTACCTGTAGAATGTCTACTAGGAAATGACTTGGAGACTTCAGCTTGAGCTGAGGTGGAGTTGGAGGCACATGCAGCCATTCTGGCCGTTCCTGGGAATATCTTTGCTTTGGCAAAGAGGACAGGGAAACCTGGATCCTGGAACAATGGAGCAAGAGCTTCCCAAAACCAGGAGCAGAAAGAGTAAAAAGTTATCCACTATCCCTCCCTCCACTGAAGAGTCCCCCTTTGAGAAGGAGGAGGAGTCTAATCCCTGGCAGAGCCTACACCTGAGGAGCTGCAAGCTGACACAGCTGAGCCTTTAGGTGCACGGGGCCTGCCAGGTAGGAGTTAACTGTATCTCATACCAACCTGTCCCACACTTGAGGGTTTAAGGCAGCAAGCTGTCATACAAGAGGCATGGGAATGTCAGTGACACCCATAGGGTGTATTGGGAAAACAATCTCCTATACACAGAGGCAAGGGACCCAAAACCTGGTGCCACCAGGAGACTGGTCATTCCCTTGCAGTATAGAGAATCTCTGTTGACCCTATGTAGGAGGCTGCCATGGTTTGAAGTGGGTACCTTGGGTACTTACACCTTACACCAGGTCCAGTTATCCCTTATTAATGAAATGTAGTAGTGTTCTAGCAGCTTAGGCTGATAGAGGTAGCTATATAGAGCAGCTTAGGCTGAACTAGGAGACATGCAAAGCTCCTGCAATACCACATACAGTCACACAGTACTTATACACAAGTAAAGACAATACTCGGTGTTACAAAAAATAAAAGTAGTTTATTTGGGTGACACAAGGCCATAAATATCCTCCTTCTGGAGGTAAGTATTATACACAATATATACACTAGACACCAAAATAAGGTAAGTAATTAGACATAGGATAGTGCAAACAATAGGAAATGTTAAAGAATGCAATGGGAGAAAATAGGTCTAGGGGCAACACAAACCATATACTAAAAAAATGGAATTAGAATCACAGATTCCCCCCTAAACAAGTGTAGTGTGTAGAGAATCGCTGGGAGAGTAAGAATACAGCAAAGGTAAGTAAAATACCTCACCTCAGAGCCCTGGAAAGTAGGAGTAAAGTACTGCAAGTTTCCTTAGGACACACTACAAGTCGTGATTAGAGTTACTGCAAGAACCAAGCAAGACTGAAAACAACAAATGGTGAATTCCTGGGCCGGAAGTCTTGCAAAGGAAGGAGACCAAGTCCAGAAGTCGGAAGAAGTTCCAGGAAGGACAGGAGCCCCTGCCAACCCAGAAAAGGGTGCAAAAGAAGAGTCCCCTGGTTGAACGAAGATCACAGAAAAGCACCCAAGGAAGATGTCAGTGGGTTCCTGCATGATGCACTGGTTGTCCCACAAAGAGAAGTTGGATGCAGGTGAGTTTTGGTGCTGGATTGACCTAACAAGCCTTGGTTCTGGCAAAGTCACGTTTTGCATCGAAGTGGCACTGTCTAGTCCCAGGAGGGACCTGATGGCCTCAACTCTGCGTGAGGAGGAAGAGGGGGCTCTCAGCACTTCTGAGAGCCCTCAGAAGATCAGACAGCACCCACAGGAGTCCCAGGACACAGGGACAAAGGAGGTGCAAAATGCGGTTGGGCATTGCAGACTGGAGTGCTGGGGACCTGGGCCAGGCTGTGCATGAAGGAAGTTTGCGAATAGTGCACAGAAGCCTAAGGAGGTGAAGAAGACGCGGTGCAAAGGGGTACTGTCGTACCCGGGGAAGGCAAGGTCTATCCTCCTCCAAATTGGGACAGCTAGACCTCAGGACAGTCTGTGTCAAAGAGGTCCACCCTCTGTGGTCCAAGGAGCACGCTCGTTGCCAGGAGAGGAGTCCAAGAGAACCGGTCGTCGACTTAGAAGGTGCCTGCTTGAGCAGGGAAGTGACTCCATCACTCCACAGGAGATTTTTTCGGTCCTTCTGGTGCAGGGTGAAGACAGGGAGTCCCCAGAGCATGCACACCATGGAAACTGTTGGAGTTGCTGGCTGGAGCTGAAGTTGAAGAGGAAAAGTAGCCCTTCTGGATACTTTGTTACTGTTACAGCGGTTCCTGGAGCAGTCTGCGGTCGATCCGAGGTCAGAGGATGAAGTAGTAGTTGCAGAGGATTCCTGATGGAAACTTACAAGTAGAATCTGAAGAGAAACCCACAGGAGAGACCCTAAATAGCCCAGAGAGGGGGACTGGCTACCTTATCAGGAATGGACCTATCAGGAGGGGTCTCTGACGTCACCTGCTGGCACTGGCCACTCAGAGGCCTCCAGAGTGTCCCCACACCTTGGAAAACAAGATGGCTGAGGTCTGGGACACACTGGAGGAGTTCTGGTCACCACCCATGGGGTGGTGATGGACAGGGGAGTCGTCACTCCCCTTTCCTTTGTCCATTTTCGTGCCAGAGCAGGGACTGAAGGTCCCTGAATTGGTGTAGACTGGAATATGCAAGGAGAGCACCATCTGTGCCCTTTAAAGCATTTCCAGAAACTGGGGGAGGCTACCCCTCCCCAGCCTGTAACAACGAATTCCAAAGGGAGCGTGTAACACCCTGCTCCCAAAGGAAATGCTTTGTTCTGCCTTCCTTGGACTGAGCTGCTCAGACCACAGGAGGGCAGAACATAGTCTATGAGGTGGCAGCAGCTGTAGTAGCATTGCAAGCCTCAGACAGCTGGTTTAGCAGTTCTGGGGGTCCATGGTGGAGCCCCCAGGATGCATGGAATTGGCTCCCCAATACCATATTTGGAATGGGGGTACAATTCCATGATCTTAGACACCCTACATGGCCGTATTCGGGGTGACCATTGTGAAGCTACATATAGCTATTGACCTATATGTAGTGCACACGTGTAATGGCGTCCCCACACTCACAAAGTCCGGGGAATTGGCCCTGGACTATGTGGGGGCACCTTTGCTAGTGCAAGTGTGCCCTGACACTTAGTAACTTTGCACCTAGCCATCATCAAATGAAGGTTAGACATATAGGTGACTTATAAGTTACTTTGCGTCAGTGAAAATGGCTGTGCAATAATGTGTGCACTATTTCATGCAGGCTGCAATGGCAGGTCTGTGAAAGGGTTTGTCTGAGCTCCTTATAGGTGGCAAAAGAAATGCTGCAGCCATAAGGATCTCCTAGAACCCCAATGCCCTGGGTACCTAGGTACCATATACTAGGGACTTATAAGGAGGATCCAGTGTGCCAAATGGAATTTGTAAATGAAGTCACTAGCCTATAGTGACACATTTAAAAGCAGAGAGCACATAAGCACTGAGGTTCTGATTAGCAGAGCCTCGGTGAGACAGTTAAGCACTATACACAACACACACATTAGCCCATAAACTATGAGCACTAGGGTCCTGACCAGCAGGATCCCAGTAGACAAGCAAAAACATACTGAAATACAGGTAAAAATGGGGATAACATGCCAAGAAAGATGGTACTTTCCTACACCCTAGCTCATGACATTCCCCTTGCTAGACATCTGGGGAAATGCTAGACCTGGGACAGAGTGGTCCCTCACTTTCACTGACCTCACAATGTCAGAGAACACAAAGGAGTTTTGTCACTCCTGTGTCACTTACCAAGCCGGTGGTGAGACTGGTGGCACCCCAAAGGCCCCCTTAATCCCACTGCCAGTGGTTGGGGTGCCCTTTGAAAGGATAGGGGTTGACATTGTTGGCCCCCTCGACCCTCCTACTGCTTCTGGCAATAGGTTCATTTTAGTGGTAGTGGACCATGCCACTAGATATCCAGAAGCAATACTTCTGAGGACCACTACAGCTCCTGCAGCGGCAAAAGCCCTCCTTTGAATCTTTTCCAGGGTGGGTTTCCCAAAAGAGGTGGTGTCAGACAGAGGTAGCAACTTCATGTCTGCATACCTAAAAGCAATGTGGAAAGAGTGTGATGTAACCTACAAGTTCACCAAACATTATCATCCCCAAACAAATGGGCTGGTTGAGAGAATTAATGAAACCCTCAAATGTATGATTGTGGGGCTCTCTGAAAAGTTCAGAAGGCGATGGGATGTCCTGTTACCAGGCCTCCATTTTGCCTACAGGGAAGTACTCCAGAAGGGAGTGGAATACAGCCCATTTGAACTCCTTTTTTGGTCACCCTGTTAGGGGTCCATTAGCTCTTGTGAAACAGGGGTCGGGGCAACCCTTTAAGCCCCCTAAACAAGATATAGTGGACTATGTGCTTGGCCAAAGATCAAGAATGGCTGAGTACATGAAAAAGGCCACTAAAAACCTTCAGGCAAGCCAGGCGTTACAGAAACAATGGCATGACCAGAAGGCTGTCCTGACTGTGTACAAACCAGGACAGAAAGTGTGGGTACTGAAGCCTGTGGCACCCAGGGCACTCCAGGACAAATGGAGTGGACCACACATAATAGTGAAGAAAAAGGGTGAGGTCACTTATTTAGTTGACCTAGGCACTACCAGAAGTCATCTGAGAGTATGTCATTTGAACCGCCTGAAGCCCTACTATGACAGGGCTGACTTAACCCTGCTCATGGTCACTGATGAGGGGCAGGAAGATGAAAGTGACCCTCTCCCTGATCTCTTCTCCAACACTGCAGCTGATGGCTCAGTGGAAGGAGTTATTCTTGCAGACTGCCTTTCTGAAGAGCGGAAGGACTGAAGAAACATCTGGGTCAGTTTTCAGAACTCTTTTCTCTGACACCTGGTCAGACTACTTGGTGTGAACACACCATTGACACTAAAGACAGTTTACCTGTCAACAGTCCGATTTGAAGACAGCCTGACCATGTCAGAGACTACATTAAATCAGAGGTTCAGAAAATGCTTGACCTAGGAGTGATTGAGCACTGTGATAACCCCTGGGCCAGCCCAGTGGTGCTTTTACCCTGTTTTAGAAAATTTGGAGCAACCCTCCAACCCTCCTAGAGAACCTTTAGTGCAGCAGCCCTGCACTACCTCTGAACACATATGACAGCAGTCCTGTCCTTGTGTGGAGCTTATAGGACAGCAGCCCTGCCTTGCTCCAACCCAGGAGAAACTGCAACCCTGTTCTATATTTTAGCCATATGGACAAACGTTTTTCTCAGCTATGGCCTTGCTGAGACAGCATCCCTGTCTAGCATTCCCATCCTTAGGACAGCGGCCCAGTACTTGCACTGTTTTCTAGGCAAAAATCTCCAAACAGGGTGGTTGACCTTCCCACAGGGAGGAAACCAGACAGTGGATAATAAAGGGAGCAACCACTCTATTGCAGAGCCACCCTCCACTTATCACCACTTAGAACATAATGTCTCAACTGGCCAAGGTTAGCCTTTATGTCCTTCGTTTTTTGGGGGGGGGGGGGTTATGTAAGAAGGTGGCTTTCTTCTAACAGGGTTACCCCCATTTTGGGCCTGTTTGTCAGTGTTTGTCAGTGTGTTTTTACTATCTCACTGGGATCCTGCTAGTCAGGGCCCCAGTGTTCATAGTTTGTGGCCTATATGTCAGCATGTTTTGCTGTGTTGTCAGTATGCTTGACTGTGCCACTGGAGTCCTGCTAACCAGAACTCCAGTGCTTATGCTCTCTCTGATTCCAAATTTGTACTTACATACTGGTAACCGAGTATTCCTCTCCAGATTGGCATACTGGACACCCCTTAAAAGTCCCTATTATATCGTACCTAGGTACCCAGGGCATTAGGGTTCCAGGAGATCCTTATGCGCTACAGCATTTCTTTTGCCACTCATAAGGAGCTCATACAAACACTTCTTCAGGACTGCCATTGCAGCCAGAGTGAAATAGTGTAAGCACTATTTCACAGCCATTTTCACTGCACCAGATCACTTATAAGTCACCTATATATCTAAGATTCAGGCCATGAAGGCTAGGCGCATAGTACCTGTGTGTGAGGGCACCCCTGCACTTGCAGAGGTGCCCCACATCGTCCAGGCCAATTTTCCCGTACTTTGTGTGTAGGGGGACATCATTATAAGTGTGCACTGTATATAGGTCAATACATATATGTAGCTTCACACTGGTAACACCGAATATGGCCATGCGAGGTGTCTATGAACCAGAAATTGTACCACCAATCTGATTCTGGTATTGGGAGACCAATTCCATGCACTCTGGGAGCTCTAACATAGACCCCCAGACCCACTGCCATACCAGTCTTCTGAGGTTTTCACTGCAGCCCCAGCTGCTACCACCTCACAGACAGGCTTCTGCCCTCCAGGGGCTTGGGAAGCCCAATCCCAGGAAGGCAGATCAATGCATTTCCTTTGGGACAGAGGTGTTACGCCCTCTCCCTTTGGAAATATGTGTTTCAAGCATGGGAGGGGTATCCTTCCAGAGCCTCTGGAAATGCTTTGAAGGGCACAAACAGTGCCCACCTTGCATAATCCAGCCTACACCGGTTCAGGGACCCCCAGTACTTGCTCTGGCGCGAAAATGGACAAAGGAAAGGGGAGTGACCACTCCCCTGTCCATCACCATCCCAGGGGTGGTGCCCAGAGCTCCTCCAGAGTGTCCCTGGCGTTAGCTATCTTGGATTCCAAGGCGTGAGGATCCTCTGGGAGCATCTGAGTAGCCAGTGTCAGCAGGTAATGTCAGAGACCCCCCCTGATAGGTGTATACCTGGTTAGGTAGCCAATCCCCTACTCAGGGCTGTTTAGGGTCTCTTCTCTGGGTATTTCCTCAGATTCGGTTTGCAAGACTCCAGCAGGACTCCTCTGCATCCTTTGCTTCATCTTCTACCTTCGGATCAACTGCAGAACTACTCCAGGAACTCTACAACTGCAACAAGGTATCCAAGAAGGCTACTGCAACTCTGTAACTTCGGCTCCTGCCAGCAGCTCCAATAGTTTCTAGGTTGTGAACGCTCTGAGGACTGCCTGTCTTCATCCTGCATCAGGAGAATTGAAATAATCTCCTGTGGAGTGATGGAATCACTTCTCTGCTTCAGCAGGCACCTCTCTGCAGAGACAACTGGTATCCTTGGTCCCCTCTCCCGATGGCGAGTGTGGATCCTGGAACACAGGTGGTGGACTAAAGTGACCCTTAATGTCCAAAGGTCCAGCTGTCCAAATTTGGTGGAAGTAAGAGCTTGCCACCCATGCCAGACAATACCCCTGTGCACCAAGTGTTTTGAAGCTCCTAGGGCTTCTGTTCACTTCTCCAAGAAATCCTTCATGCACAGCATAGCCCAGACCCCATCACTCTATCCTGTGATGCTCAGCTCAATGAGTTGTTCCCCTGTGGTGGATCCCTTTGTGTAGTGCTGCAATGACCGCCATTTGCAACTCCTTTGTCCCCATGCTGTGGGACTCCTATGCATGCTGCCTGGTCTTCTGAGGGCTCTCTGGGTTGCTGAGAGCCCTCTCTGCCTCCCCCTTCTGGGTAGAATTAATGTGGTCCTTCCTGGGCCCGGGCAGTGCCATGTTTTGCAAAACACAAGTTTTGCACTTACCAAGGCTTGCTGGCAGATTCTCGCAATGCAACACAGACTGCATTATTCCATCTGGCATGGAACATCTTCTGCACCAACTAGGAACCCGCATCTATCTTCTTTGGTGCAATACTGATTGTGTCTTCTCACTGGTGGTTCTCCTTTTGCACCTTCATCTGGGTTAGCAGGGCCTCCTGTTCTCCCTGGACCCTTCAGTGCTTCTTGGACTTGGTCCCCTCCTTCCACAGGTCTTCAGGTCCAGGAATCCATCATTGGTGTTTTACAGTCTCCTCTGGTTTTTGCACCACAACTTCAAGTATGCTTTAGGAAACTTTCTGTACTTTACTCCTGCTTTCCTGGGCTCTGGGGTGGAATATTTTACTTACCTTTGGTGTTTTCTTACACTCCCAGCACCCCTCTGCACACTACACTTGCCTAGGTGAGAAACCAACATTTACATTCCACTATTTTAGTGTATGGTTTATGTTGCCCCTACGCCCATTGCAACCTATAGTGATTCTCACTATTTGCACTATTTTAAGACTGTTTACGTACCTGATTTTGGTTCTAGTGTATATTTTGTGTATAATACTGACCTCCTAAGGGAGTATAGCCTCTAATATATTTTTGGCCTTTTGTTAGTAAAACAAAGTGCCTTTTTTTTGGTAACACTGAGTATTGTCTTTCTTGTGTGTAAGTACTGTGTGACTACAGGTAGTGCAAGAGCTTTGCATGTCTCCTAGGTCAGTCTTGGCTGCTCAGCCTACAGCTACCTCTAGACAGCCTGGCTTCTAGACACTGCCTACATTTCTTTAATAAGGGATAACCTGACCTGGTATAGGGGGTACGTACCTCTGGTACCCACTACAAACCAGGCCAGCCTCCTACAGTGTTCCTCAGGGGCCACCAGTTTTTCAGTTGCCACTGTGACATTGGCACCTGTGCCCCTGTAGGCCTCAACCTGAACACCATTTATTAGGGGTTGTTGCTTGTACTTATCCATATTAAGGGGACAAGCAACCAATGTGGCAAGGTCAATGCCACCATCAGAGACTATAACAGCCTCAGTGGTTTCCCTAACTAAACCAACCCCCACTATACTTCACAGAGTGAGCCCTGCTACACCCTTAGATTGGCTATTGGTAGTGTTATTTTTCCTACTACCATAGCTATTGCTAGGGGTACTAGTTGAAGCAGTGGGGGTTATGGTGGTGGGAGCTTTGGTGTATTCTTTGGACAGGTACTGTCACTTGCCCAATGACCTTTGTTCTTACACATATAACACCAAGGCTTTTTATTCTGAAGGTCAGAAGAGGATTTAGACGCACCCCTAGAGGATTTTTGTGGGCCTTATGAAGACTCCTTCTCCTTGTTTTTATCTTTGTCCCCACCTTTGTCATTAGACTTACCATCCTTCTTCTTGTCTTTTTCACCCTCTGTATGAGCTTTTCTGCTCACCCTTGTTCTGACCCATTTGTCTGCCTTTTTTCCCCAATTCTTCAGGAGAGGTCAGATATGGGTCTACCAAGTACTGGTGCAACAAATAAGACACACAGTTATTCAAAATGTGCTCTCTCACATTCAGATTGTATAAGCCCTCATAGTCAGACACTTTGCTGCCATGTAACCAGCCTTCTAAAGCCTTAACTGGACAGTCCACAAAGTCCATCCAGTCTTGTGAAGACTCTTCTGGTTTCTCTGAACTTAATTCTGTATTGTTCAGTGGCTAAGCCAAATCTACCCAAGAGTGCAGTTTTAAGAATACCATGGTTTTCTCTGACAGTGAGAAGTCTATCCCTCCCCTTGCAGAAAAGGACAACCACAGAATAGCAGCCCATTGCCTTTGAGGGACCCTCTGAACTTTGAAGGCCCTCTCAACTGCAGCAAACCACTTGTAAATATCATCCCCCACCTTGTATGGGGGAACAATTTTGTGCAGATTTCTAGAGTTAATAGTGTCCTCCCTAACTCCATCACTCCAGAAACTGCTGCTGCTGCCACCATGGGGAACTAACCCCAACTCCTGCCTTTCCCTTTCCACAGCCAAGGAAGGCATTCTTATCTAGGGCTAGCTGTTGCTGCTGCAGCCTCAGCCTGGCCTTCTCCAGTCTCAGTTTCCTGAGCTCCCTATCTATGGAGTCATCACCTGGAGCTGAACCATGGGATTCATCAGAAACTGAGGAGATATGAGAATGGGTAGAGGTGGATATTTCCCTAACTTTTGAGGTCCTAGTGACGTGTGTGAAGGGAGCCCTACCCGAATGACTACCCCTCCCACTACCAGCTACACTAGTAGGTCTGCTAGGTGGAAGATCTTTGGAATAGCCCTCCCTTGAATCTGAAGGATGATTCTCTGATTCTATGGTGTTAGAATCTCCATCCCCCTCCTCCTCCTGGTTAGCAGCATGTTCCTGATCATCCTGAAGGCGAAGGCTCAACAGAAAATTCTTATTGGGGTTCTTCCCTACATCTAGTTTTCTGTCTGAGCAAAGCCCCTTCAATTCCTTGAAGGTCATGCCCTCATAGGGAGTACCCATGACCTCTGAGGTAGGCTCAGCAATAAATATGATGTAAGTGTGTGTTAGTGTAGTGTAGGACAACCTAACCTACCTAATCTCTAGTTTTTTGTAAAGGAAAGTAAGAGACTAGGGGCCACATGTACGTAGGTTCAGATTTGCGACTCACAAATTGCGAGTCAGAGCGACTTGCAATTTGCGAGTCGCAAATCCGAATGTAGGGTGGTGTCCTTAACACCATTCGCGATTTGCAAGGGGGTCGCAAATGCCCACCTCATGAATATTCATGAGATAGGTCGCAATTTGCGACCCCCTTGGGAATGGCGGCCGTCACATGGATGGTGGCCTGCTGGAGACAGCAGACCACCATGTCTGTGACTGCTTCTCAATAAAGAAGTTTTTTCCGTAAAGGAAAACGAGATGCATTACAAAAACAAAAAATTAAATGTTTTCGTTTCATTTTTACAGAGCAGGCAGTGGTCCTTAGGACCACTGTCTGCTCAGATTTTTTTTTTTACAGTGACATTCACAATGGGGAAGGGGTGCAAACTGCGATTGTTTTGCAACCGCGTTCGCGGTCACAATATAATCCTACATTGCACTGCAAGTCGCAATTAGGAAGGGAACACCCCTTCCTAATTGCGAGTCGCAAACCTGTTTTGCGATTCAGTAACCAGGTTACTGAATCGCAAAACTAGGTTTGTGCATCGCGGTGTGATTTTTGCACGTCTTCGCTGTTTGCGAGGTGCAAAAAACTACTTACATGTGGCCCTTGAACCCTATACTAGGTATATGTGTATAGTTCTAGGTATACAGAATTCTTTCCTGTGGAAAGCACCAGTGACAGAGTGATAAGGGAATTGCAAGTACTTACCCCACCGCTGCACCACCAATGTAGGAGGCTAGCCTGGTTTGTAGTGGGTACCTAAGGTACTTACACCTTATACCAGGTCCAGTCATCTCTTATTAGTAAAATGTAGACAGTGCCTAAAAGCCAGGCCCTCTAGGGGTAGTGTGGATGAAAAGGTAAGGCCTAACTAGGAGACATGCAAAGCACTTCCAATACCACTGTAGTCACACAGTACTCACATATATGAAAGAAAATACTCAGTGTTACAAAAATAAAGGTACTTTATTTTGGTGACACAAATGACAAAAATACCATAGAGACTATGGCCCTCATTATGAACTTGGCGGTGTGGGCCGCCATGCCGGCGGTGGCTGGAAATCCCGCCATTCGGCGTGGCGGCCCACACCGCCACATATGGCGGCCCTCATTCACCGCCAGGTTGCCTCCGACAGGCAGCCTGGCGGTGGACGGCATCATTATCCGACAGGGCAGCCCTGCTGCCCCTGGGATAAAGATCCCAATTCCCCCAGCCTTTCCCTGGTGAGTTTCCCCGCCAGAGAAAGGCTGGCGGAATGGATGCTCCAGGGCCCCCTTGGGGGCCCTGAACTGCCCATGCACTTGGAATGGGCAGTGCAGGGGCCCCTGTGCAGTGGCCGTCACGCAGGTCACTGCCCGATTTACGGGCAGTGATCTGCGTGACGGGTGCAGCTTCACCCGCCGCACAGAGGCATTGACGGCCGCTCCACAATGTGCCGGCCAGGCATTCTGCTGGGTCGGCGGGCGGAAACAATGTTTCCACCTGCCGGCCCAGCAGAATGTTTGTAATACAGCCGGCGGGGACCCAGGGGGGCTGGCGTTCGATAGAAAGACCGCCAGCCTGAACTCAGTGGTGAAAACCACTGTGTTCATAATGAGGGCCTATATTCCCTTAGGAGGTAAGTAATACATAAATTATATACATTATTATGCAGAAATAGCTGTAAAACAGTTAGAAAACAGTGCAAATAGTGAAAATCACAGTAGTTAGAAATGGACCTAAGGGAAACACAAACCATATGCTAAGAAAGTGGAATGTGAATGTCGGTTACCCACCTAGGCAAGTGTAGTGTGTAGAGGGGCACTGGGAGTGTTAGAAAACACCAAAGGTAAGTAATAGAACCCACCCCAGAGCCCAAGAAAGCAGGAGTAAATCATAGTAACTTTCCTAGAACACACAAGAACACGAGAAAGAAGATATTGCAAGAACCAGAAGAGACTGCAAGACACCAGCGATGGATTCCTGGACCTTAAGACCTGTGGAAGAAGGGGCCAAGTCCAAGAAGCACTGAAGAGAAAAGGGAGAACAGGAGCCTCTGCTTACCCGGATGAAGTTAGAAAAGAAGAACCACCGGTGAAGAAGAACAGCCAGTACTGCACTCAAGAAGACGGATGCTGGTTCCTGGCTGGTGCAGAAGATGTCCCAAACCAGATAGATGATTGAGGTCTGGTTTGCATCACTGGATTCTGGCAACAAGCCTTGGCACATGCAAAGTTTGCAGTTAGCAGAAAATGGTGCTGCCCGGGACCAGGAGGGACACAAAGGCCTCTACCCAGGAGGGGGAGACAGAGGGTGCTCTCAGCAACTCAGAGATCCCTCAGAACACCAAGCAGCTTGTACAGGAGTCCCACAGCACGGGGACAAAGAAGGTGCAAAAGGAGGTCCATGCAGCACTACACAAAGGGATCCCACGCCGCCGGAGAACCACTCAGGAAGCTGTGCATCACAGGAATGAGTGCTGGGGGCTGGTGCTGGGCTGTGCACGAAGAACTTCATGGAAGATCGCACACAAGCCTTGGCAACAGCAAATCCCGTGGTGCACGGGGGTACTGTCTTGCGTGGGAAGGCAAGCTCTTACCTTCACCAAAGTTGGACAGCTGGACCTTAGGACCATCTGGACAACTTCAGTCCACCACCTGTGTTGCTGGATCCACGCACTACATCAGGAGAGGGCACCCACGCCACCGGTCGTTGTTGCAGAGGTGTGCCTTCTGAATCAGGGAAGTGACTTCTTCACTTCACGGGAGATTCCTTCATTCTTTTTGTGCAGGCTGAAGATAGGCAGTTCTCGGAGGATGCACGACCTGGAAACAGTTGCAGTTGCTGGCAGGAGTTGAAGAGACAATATTGCAGAAGTCGTCTTTGCTTCTTTGTTGCAGTTTGTAGAGTTCCTGGAGGGTCCAGATGCAGTTTTGTTGGTAGACTGTGAAGTAAAGGATGCAGAGGATTCCTGCTGGAGTCTTGCAATCTGAATCTGAGGCAACACCCAGAGAAGAGACCCCAACTAGCCCTGAAAGGGGGATTGGTCAACTACACAGGGCTCTGACGTCACCTGCTGGCACTATCCACTCAGATGCTCCCAGAGTGCTCCACAACCTTGGAATCCAAGATGGCAAAACCCAGGGACACTGTGGAGGAGCTCTGGACACCACGCCTCGGGTGGTGATAGACAGGGGAGTGATCACTCCCATTTCCTTTGAACAGTTTCATGCCAGAGGAGGGACTGGGGGTCCCTGAACCGGTGTAGAATGGATTATGCAAGGAGGGGACCATCTGTGCTCTTCAAAGCATTCCCAGAGGCTCTGGGAAGCTACCCCTCCCATGCCTGTAACACCTATTTCCAAAGGGAGAGGGTATAACACCTCTCTCCCAAAGGAAATGCTTTGTTCTGCCCTCCTGGGCTTGAGCTGCTCATGCAACAGGAGGGCAGAAACCAGTTTGTGAGGTGGCAGCAGCTGGGGCTGCCTGGAAAACCTCAGAAGGCTGATATGACACCCCGAAGTGCATGGAATTGTAAAACCAATACTAGAATCAGTATTGGGGTACAATCCCAAATGTTAGACACCTTACATGGCCATATTCGGGGTTACCATTGCGAAGCTACATATATGTATTGACCTCTATGTAGTGCACACTTATAATGGCATCCCCGCACTCACGAAATCTAGGAAAATGGGCCTGGATGACACAGGGGCATCTCTGCTAGTGTAGGGGTGCCCTCACACACAGGTACTTTTCACCCAGCCTTCAGGGTTGGAAGGCCTGACATATAGGTGACTTATAAGTAACCTGGTGCAGTATAAATGGCTGTGACATGGTGCATGCACCATTTCATACAGGCTGCAATGGCAGTCCTGTAGAAACCTTTGCATGGGCTCCATATGGGTGGCAAAAGTAATGTTGCAGCCCATAGGGATCCCCTAGAACACCAATGCCCTGGGTATCTAAGTAACATATACTAGGGACTTATAAGGGGGCACTAGTATGCCAATTTGAGATGTAATACTGGGTTACCAGTATGTAGTGACAAATTTGAGGGGAGAGAGAGCATAAGCATTGGGGTCCTGGTTAGCAGGATCCCAGTGACACAGTCAAACACACTGACATCAGGCAGAAATTGGGGGTAAAATACCAAAAAGAGGGTACTTTCCTACAAGAATGCGTTAAGAAGGAGGGGCAGGCAGCTAGCAAGATCACTGAAAACAAAGTTGAGAGGAAGGAGAAAGTGGTGATAAGGAGGGACAGGCAGCAGGCACACAGACCACTGGACTGAGAGCCTGGGAGAGACAGGCAGGCAGCTAGCACACAGACCACTGGACTGAGAGCCTGGAGAAAGTGCTGAGAAGGAGGGACAGGCAGGTAGCAGGAACACGGACCATGGGGCTGGGAGAGAGGAGAAAGTGCTGAGAGAGAGAGGGACAGGCAGGCCGCAGTCACACAGACCATGGGGTTAAGAGACAGGAGAAAGCTTTGAGAGGGAAGGACAGGCATCCAGGAGGCATACAGACCCCATGGCTAAGAGTGAGGAGACATTTGTGTTAAGGAGGGACAGTCAGATAGAAAACTTGCAGACCACAGGGCTGAGAGGGAGCAGAAAGTGGTAAGAGGGAGGGACAGGCAGGCGACAGGCACGTAGACCATGGAGTTCAGTGGAAAAAGAAAGCAGTGAGAAGGAGGGGCAGGCAGGCAGTAGGCATGCAGTCAAGGAGCAGAAAGGGAGGAGAAAGCACTGAGAAGGAGGGGCAGGCAGCAGGCACCCAGGCCACAGTGCTGAGAGTGAGGAGAAAGCAGTGAAACAGAGGGACAGGCAGGCAGCAGACATGCAGACCACGGGGCTGAAAGGAAAAAGAACGCTGAGAACCCAAAGAAAGCAGTGAGAAGGAGGGACAGACAGGGTGCAGGCATACAGACTATGGGACTGAGAGGGAGGAGAAACAGTGAGATGGAGGGACAGCCAGGCTGCAGGCATGCAGGCATCGGGGCTCAGATGAAGGAGAAAGCAGTGAGCAGAAGTTACAGGCATGCAGCAGGACTGCAGACCAGGGGGCTGAAAGGGAAGGGACAGTGGTGAGAATGAGGGACAGGCACGCAGCAGGTACACAGACAATGGGGCTGAGAGGTAGCAGAAGCGGTGAGAAGAAGAGACCGGCAGGCAGCTGGTACACAGACCACAGGGCTGAGATAGAGGAGAAAGTGGTGAGGAGGGACAGAGAGAATCAGGCATGCAAACAACGGGGCTGATAGGGAGGAAAAAGCAGTGAAAAGTAGTGACCGGCAGGCAGCAGGCACACAGACCACAGGGCTGAGAGTGACGAGAATGAGGTCAGAAGTAGGGACAGGCAGGCAACAGACATGCAGACCACAGAGCTGAAAGGAAGGAGAAAGTGGTGGTAAGGAGGGACAGGCAGGCAACAGGCAAACAGACCATGGGGCTGAGAGCCCAGAGAAAGCCATGAGAAGGAGAGATAGGCAGACTACGGGCATGCAGACCACTGGACTGAGAGGCTCAAGCAAGTGCTGAGAAGGAGGGACAGGCAGGCAGCAGGAATGCTGACCACACGGCTGGGAGAGAGGAGAAAGCGCTCAGAGAGTGAAGGACAGACTGGCAGCAGTCACACAGACCATGGGGATGAGAGGCCAAGAAAGCTGTGAGATGGAAGGACAGTCATTCAAGAGGCACAAAGAACAAAGGGCTAAGAGTGAGGAGAAGAAGTTTGTGAGATGGAGGGACAGGCAGGCAGCAGGCATGCAGACCACAAGGTTGAGAGGGACAGAATGCGGTGAGAAGGAGGGACAGACAGGCATGAAGAACACAGAGCAGAGGAAGAAGAATGCAGTGAGAAAGAGGGACAGGCAGGGAGCAGGCATGCAGATCATGGGACTGAGAGGGAGGAGAAAGAGGTATAAAGTAGAGACAGGCAGGCTGCAGACATGCAGGCAACAGGTTTCAGAGGAAGGAGAAAGCAGTGAGGAGGACAGGCATGCAGCAGGAATGCAGACCAAGGGGCTGAGAGGGAGGAGAAAGCGACGATATAGAGGGACAGGCAGACAGCAGGTACACAGACCATTGGGCTGAGAGGGAGGAGAAGCAGTGAGAAAAATAGACCGGCAGGCAGGTGGTACTCAGACCACTGGGGTGAGATGGAGGAGAAAGTAGTAAGAAGGGACAGGCAGGCAGCTAGCAGGCAGACAATGGGGCTGAGAGGGAGGAAAAAGCAGTGAGAAGTAGTGACAGGCAGGAAGCAGACACACAGAACATGGGGCTGAGAGGGAAGAGAATACGGTAAGAAGGATGGATAGTCAGGCAGCAGGCATGCAAACCACAGAGCTGAGAGGAAGGAGAAAGTGGTGAGAAGGAGGGAAAGGCAGGCACACAGATGATGGGACTGAGAGCTCGAACAAAGCAGTGAGAAGGAGAGACAGGCAGGCAGCGGGCATGCAGACCACTGGACTGAGAGCCTGGAAAAAATGCTGAGAAGAAGGGAAGGCACCAGGAAAGCTGGCCATGTGGCTGAGAAAGAGGAGAAAGCACTGAGAGAATGAAGGACAGGCAGGCAGCAGTCACACAGACCATGGGGATGAGAGGGAGGAAAAAGCAGTGAGAGTAAATGACAGCCATCCAGGAAGCACACACATACCCCAGGACTAAGAATGAGGAGAAGTTAGTGAGAAGGAGGGGCATGCAGGCATGCAAACCACAGGGCTGAGAGGGACAGGAAGCAGTAAGAAGGAGGGACAGGCAGGCAGCAGGCACAAAGACCACAGTGCTGAGATTGAGGAGAAAGCAGTGAGAAGGAGGGACTTGGAGGCAGCAGGCATGCAGACTATGGGGCTGAGAGTCCAGAGGAAGCATTGAGAATGAGGGACAGACATCAGGCACACACACAATAGGGCTGAGAAGGAGGAGAAAGCAGTGAGAAAGAAAGGCAGAGAGGCAGCAGACACAGAAGATGGGGCTGAGAGAGAGGAAAAGTGGTAAGAAGGAGAGACAGGCAGACATCAGACATGCAGAACACAGGGTTGGCAGCCCAAAGAAAGTGCTGAGATGGATGGATAGACAGGCAGCAGGGACACAAAACCCAGGATGAAGCAAGGAGAAAGCAGTGAGAACGAGTGAAAGGCAAGCAGCAGGCATGCAGAAGACCCCTGTTTTTGTAACTGCCACTGTCTATGTCATGAGTGATGTAATATTTGAGGTCATAAGCAGTGCATTGCAGGAGAGTTGGTTATAGTTAGGGATGGTAACTATAACTGCTGAATTTCTATGGTTTTGTGCAAGTAAATTCAGCCTAACTACAGTGGCAGCCGGTAATTTTAGGAGGGAGGCGGGCGGGCGGGAAGCACACTCACACTCATTCATTCACCCACGCACATCCATTCACAATAGTCATCAACATTCAAACATAAACACACGCATCAAACATTCATTTAAAAAACACACACACACTTACCTTGAGCTCGGAGGTCCCAGGAGGGTTGGGACTGCCGCCTTCCCTCTCTGGCTGACCTTAGGTCAGCCAATGAGGGAAGGCACCAGTCCCAGCCTCGTCAAAGGGTGGGATGGGGTCAGTGAGACTTCTGAACCCACCCCACTCTGTGACGAGGTGTCACTGATTGACACTCGCCCTGGGCGCATCAGGGCTTAAACCTGAAGTGCCCTGGTCGAAGTCAATGGGTGATGCATCCCCTCGTCACTGACCCTTTGCTGAGCCGAGGATGTCACGCCCGTAGGAGCTGTGACCTCTTCAGCCCAGAAAGTTCAGCACAGGCAGCCAGGAGTCTGCGCAAATCGTGTATGTCTCGCTCCTGGCTGCCTGAGCTGAATATGAAGAGTGTCTTTCAAACTCAGCTTGACAGCCACTCTTCATGAGGGGCAAAAGGTGGGGGGGAGTAGCCCCTCTGCCCTAAAGGATGGGTCATGGCTGAGTAACTATAACGCCTCTGTAATCTTTGTTTGGAAAAAAATATGTATCTATAACTATCTATATATATATATAACTTTTTTTCACTTAAAAAAACAAAGGTTACAGAGCCATTATAGTTAGGCTCACATTTTAAACATGCAAAACCATAGCCCCCTGACCATGCAATGCACATTACCCCACAAATTACGGCACTCATGACATCTTTGATGACATCAATGACATGTTTAGATATTTTTTTTTATTCTATTTCCTAACTATAACATCCCTGTAACCTTTGTTTTTTTCAGTGATTTCTATGTTTTTTAACAAATAGGCCCTCATTACAACCCTGGCGGTAAAAGCCGCTTACCGCCGTGCAGAAGACTGCCAATACACCGCCGCGGTGCAGAATTCCGCCACAGCTATTATGACCCACATCTCGGAATCCGCCGAAATTCAGACACCCACACAAGTCCGCCACACCAAAGGTCAGTGATAAATTGGCGAAAACAAAACCTCCACCGTCACGCCAACAGAAACACGCCCATGCTATCACGGCCCACGAATCCACGCGGGGGTCTTTCAACCACGGTATTCCATTGGCGGTACACACCGCCACGCTCAAAATACACACACATCTCCAAAACACTGCCACATTGGACAAATCCAAATGCACACACCTGATACACATACACACACCACTCCCACACACCGAACACAATATAAAACACACACCCACATCACCCACAAACCCCTACGACCAAAAATCAGAGATGAAGGCGACAGACAGAGAGCACAGCAATAGACAACCCCACCACACAGAGGCACCCAACACCATCACCCACACAACATCCACGCACAAAACACCACACACCACTACACATCACCACACTCATCACCACATACACCACCCCACACATCACCCACACCACCCCATGGCATGCCAAAGACACCCCAGGTTTTTGGAGGAGGAGCTCAGGGTTATGGTGGAGGAAATCGTATGGGTAGAGCCACACCTATTTGGATCACAGGTGCAGCACACCTCTATAGCTAGGAAGATGGAGCTATGGCAAAGAATCGTGGACAGGCTCAACGCAGTGGGACAGCACCCAAGAAATCGGGAGGACATCAGGAAGAGGTGGAATGACCTATGGGGGAAGGGGTGTTCCGTGTTCTCCAGGCACAGCATCGCGGTTCAGCGGACTGGCGGCGGACCCCCACCTCCTCCCCCACAACTAACAACATGGGAGGAGCAGGTCTTGACCATTATGCATCCTGAGGGCCTCGCAGGAGTCGGTGGAGGAATGGACACTGGTAAGTCAAATCTTAACTATCATATCCCCCACCCTACCTGCATGCTATCACACCCCCCCCACCCTCACCCCCTCCCCTATCATGCCAAATCCTCACTAATGTACTAATAACACAAACCACACATCCCAACACCAAGCCCTGCATGACACAACAAAGCATGGACACCCATCACTAAAGCATGCCCACTGCACATACTCATAACACCCCCTAACCATCATCACACAAGCCCCCACACAGGAATGCTAACACTGGGGTACACGCTCACCCATCCATTGCACACCATGACACACACACATGCAATAATCATGCTTTTACACCCCTGCAGGACCACTACCCAACGTCACCAGACAGGAGGGTCCAGTCATCTCTACCCCACCCACAGAAGAGGCCCACAGTGACGACAGCAGCTCTGGCCAACTGGATCCAGATGACCAGCCCGGACCATCGTGGGCCTTGGGACAGTCGGTTCCCCTCGCACAGGCACAGCCCAACACTGACCTTCCACCCTCTGGTAACACCAGCACAGCACCCACCCAGCGGGCCCATACCTCCGTCCCTAGGACACGTCAATCAGCTGTGTGTCCACCACTACAGGGAACCCAGGATAACCCACCACCCCAACAACAACAGGGACCTGCGGGCAGTGGTAGTGGGCACACGGTCCAGGGGACGGAGGCCCAGGAACACAGGGGAATTGGGAGGGCTTCTGTGCGACAGGGGGTGGACAGGCCAAGGGAACCCACTGTCCACGAGGCCCTCTCCTCCATCATGGGAGCATACCACCACTCCCAGGAGACGATGGCAACGGTCCTGACCAAGTTTCAGGAGACCCAGCGCATGCAGGAGGAACAGTATTTGGGCTTCAGGGAGGAGCTCAGAACCATCAGCTCCGCCCTGGGCACCATCGTAGGGGTGCTGAAGGACATACAGAACACCATGAGGGACACTGTGGCACTCCAAGGGGCCCCTGACACTAGCATGGACGATGAACTGCCCACCACCTCCGCCGGCGCTAGTGGACAGGACGCCCCGCCACAGGACCACCACACTAGCACCCCACCCCCTGCAGACGGACAACCACCCCGCAAGCGGTCCCTGAGATCCAGGAACAGGACAGAGCACGATGGCAAGACCCCTGACAAGAAATAAGACCACCCTGATTGTCATCCCACTGTCCCACATTGTTACCCTGTCCACATTCGAACTGCCCCAGCTCCACTTCCTATGCCCATATGGGCAGTGCACCTGTGGGACTAATAGACTGGACTCTGCCATGGACATTCCTCCACCATCCCCCCTCACCATTTTGCCACCCCCTCCAATAATTAGCACGTCAATAAACACCCTTGAACCACAAAACTATCTGGAGCCAGTCTGTGATTTCTAAAATTTGTTTTATCTATGACAATGACAAAATCCCTTCGAAGAGTGTTTTGTAAACATACCTATGTCACACATCACAAGTCCATGAAGGATGCAAGCAGATGACACACGTTGGTAACCACACCTGTGAAACCGTAATGGAAATGTACAACTCAGTTACGAAATACTGCTTCAAATTGACAGACAGGATAGAGGTAGAAGTGTGAAAGCAAATGTACTAGTAAATAAATTGTTCTCACCTGTGTGTCACTGGAAATATTGCTGTATGACAGAGTCCCTGTTGTCAATGTCTTCTTCCTCAGCTTCCTCCTCATCACTGTCCACAGGCTCCACAGCTGCCACAACACTGTCATCTGGACCATCCTTCTGCAGAAAAGGCACCTGGCGTCGCAAAGCAAGATTGTGAAGCATAGAGCAGGCGATTATGATCTGGCACACCTTCCTTGGTGAGTAGAATAGGGAACCACCTGTCATATGCAGGCACCTGAACCTGGCCTTCAGGAGGCCGAAGGTGCGTTCGATCACCCTCCCAGTCTGCCCATGGGCCTCATTGTAGCGTTCCTCTGCCCTGGTCCTGGGATTCCTCACCGGGGTCAGTAGCCATGACAGGTTGGGGTAACCAGAGTCCCCTAATAGCCACACCCGGTGCCTCTGGAGTTGACCCATCACATAAGGGATGCTGCTATTCCGCAGGAGTCAGGGAACATAGCATTTACCTGCGAGATGTACTGGTCTGCCAAACATACCATCTGTACATTCATGGAATGATAACTCTTCCGGTTCCTGTACACCTGTTCACTCCTGTGGGGTGGGACCAGAGCTACATGTGTCCCATCAATGGCACCTATGATGTTAGGGATATGTCCAAGGGCATAGAAGTCACCTTTAACTGTAGCCAAATCCTCCACCTGAGGGAAAACGATGTAGCTCCTCATGTGTTTCAGCAGGGCAGACAACACTCTGGACAACACGTTGGAAAACATAGGCTGGGACATCCCTGATGCCATGGCCACTGTTGTTTGAAATGACCCACTTGCTAGGAAATGGAGTACTGATAGCACCTGCACTTGAGGGGGGATTCCTGTGGGATGGCGGATTGGTGACATAAGGTCTGGCTCCAACTGGGTACACAGTTCCTGGATTGTGGCACGGTCAAACCTGTAGGTGATGATTAAATGTCGCTCCTCCATTGTCAACAGGTCCACCAGCAGTCGGTACACCGGAGGATTCCGCCATCTCCTCACATGTCCCAGCTGACGGTGCCTAGGAAGGACAACAGCGACCACAGAGTCAACCAATTCAGAGGTATGTACCCACAGATACACAGAACCCGACACAAAATACAAAAAACTTTCTGTATGTGTGTAGACTCCAGGCCTAGGTATGTGTGACACAGTTGAAAATTAAGCCATGTGGGCCCCTGAAATGTCGGATGCCTGACCTCTAAAGTGGGACAATGGGATGTGAGGTAACTGCGCTGGCGTTGTACACCGTCGCGGTAGGCGGTTGTAGACCGCGGCGCAATGATGCATTGGTTAACATAGGACCCTATGGGTCCCAGGAGCCAATGACGAAGTGCGCCGGCGGTGATGATACGCACCACCACGGACGTCACCGCCATTTTCTATCTGTTCAATCACTCGATACCTGATCTTCGACAGGAGAGGACCTACACTGCAAGTGCTGCTGTGACCTCGGTCTGGAAGAGACAATGGCACGTGCGTCTGGGGAAAGGGCCCCTGCCTTCACTGCACAGGAGTTGGAGAAGCTTGTGGACGGGGTCCTCTCCCAGTACACGCTACTCTACGGTCCTGCAGACCAACAGGTAAGTACATAGGGTGCAAGTTGTATGGGCTATGCCTGGGTGGAGAGGGCTGGATGTAAGTAGGGAGGGGGCAGAGTTCTGCGAGCATGAATGAGTGTGAATGTATGTGCCACATGGCAAGGGCAGGGATGTGGGCCACTCACTTCGACGGTGCAGTTGGTAATGACTTCTCTTCTTCCCCTGTACATGTCATGTAGGTCAGCGCCCACCAGAAGAAGGATATTTGGCGTGCCATCGCAAAGGACGTCCGGACCCTGGGGGTCCACCAGAGACGGAGCACCCACTGCTGTAAAAGATGGGAGGACATTCGCCCAATGAGCAAGGAGACAGCAGAGGCATTGGGGAGGGCCTCCCAACGTGGGAGGGGTGCCCGTCGCACCATGACCCCCCTGATGTTCCGGATCCTGGCGGTGGCCTACCCTGAGTTGGATGGGCGCATGAGGGCATCACAGCAGACACAAGGGGGTGAGTACACTCACATTCTCATGACTTTGCGCGCAGTGGAGGGGTCTTGGTGGGGGAGGAGGGCTGTGGGTTTCCCTAGGCCAGGGCGAGTTCCGTAGGCCAGGCCCCTCTGTAATGTATGCCATGTGGCACTCCACCCCTCCTCTGTAGAGTGCCAAGTACAGGTATACATGCCCCTGTGTCATCTATGTGTGCAGACGTCTATCATAGCCATGTAGGCCATATCCCAGGAACTGCATCTGTAGAGCCCAAGAGCGCGGCGTAGTGCAGGGGGCTGCTGTGTCTGTATTGTCCGCCAACGGTAGCGGTAAGCAATGCACTCAACCTGTCTTTCTTCTGTTTCCCCACCCCTTTTTGTGCTCTCCCTGTTCTCTTGTGCATCAGCATCATCAGGCGGAGGTACAGGGGCACCGGAGCACGAAGGGGCTGCATTCCACATGGCCATGGAGGGACACACCACGGACTCTGAATACACCAGTGGGACGGAGGGCGAGGGGAGCTTCACGGCGGTCACCGGATCAGCAACCAGCGACACAGACTCGTCCTCCGATGGGAGCTCCCTTGTGGTGGTGACAAAATCTGTTCCCCCCACTCCTACAGGTAAAGCCGCCACCCCCCCTACCAGCACCACCCTCCCAGCAGCCCCTCAGCGTTCGCCCGGTGCCCGCTCATCCAGGAGGGTAGGCATCACCTTCGCCCCAGGCACCTCAGCCCCTGCCCCTGTCACCCCTGCTGCCCTCAGTGAGGAGGCCATTGACCTCCTCAGGTCACTCACTGTTGGGCAGTCTACCATTGTGAATGCCATCCAGGGTGTAGAAAGGGAGTTGCAACACACTAATGCATTCCTGGAGGGCATTCATTCTGGTCAGGCTGCCCATCATCGAACCCTGCAATCTCTGACCTCAGCACTGATGGCAGCCATTGTCCCTGTGTCTAGCCTCCCCCCTCCAACTTCCTCCACCCAGACCCAATCCCCTGTACCTCAGCCTATCCCAAGCACATCATCAGACCAGCCTGCACACACGTCAACACACAAGGGCAGCTCAGGCAAACATAGGCACCACACATCCCACAGGCACTCACACAAGTATCATCCACATACAGACACAGCAACATCCACTGCCTCCACTGTGTCCCCCTCCTCGTCGTCTCCTTCCTCCCTCCCATTCTCGTCTACACTCTCACCTGCATGCACTACCACTACAGCCACTAGGACTCGCACCAGAACACCCAGCACCACATCCCGCTCACCTGCACTCACCACCCCCACTACCATTTACACGTCCCCTGTGTCCTCTCCCAGTGTGTCTGTGACGCCCCCTCCCAAAGTACACAAACGCGGGCACACACACACCCAACATCCATCCACCTCACAACAGCCTCCAGAACATGCACCTGCACCCAAAGCATCAAAAGTCACACCTCCTACAACCACCTCCTCTTCCTCCACTCCCAGACCCCCTCCAGCTACCCGTCCCAGTGTTCGTCAGAAACTTTTCCTGAGCAACCTTGACCTCTGTCCCACCACCCCCCCCTCCAATTCATAGGTCCCGTAGTAGCACCTCAGCCAAAAAAAGTCCGGTACCAGTGGTGGCTGTTAGAGGTATGTGGAGTGCATCGGGCACCAGGGCAGCCAGTGTGACACGGAGCCAAAGCACTGCCAGTCCCCCCCCCTGTGAAGCACCAGAAGTTAGACAGTGCCCGACGGGAGAGGGTGAAGACTCCTGCAGGCAAAGCCGCTCACAATGGTCCCGGGCTGAGTGTCGAGTCAGCTGTGACTCCTCCCAAGGTGGGGAAGGGGCAGAAGAAGTCGCCAAAGTATGGGAAGAGCAGCACAGCGGAGAAGGCTGCCATCCTCCCCTCTGCCCAGGACGCCACCGCCAGCCCCATCGTCACTGGTCAGGAGACCACTGCCAGAGTCAGTGCCCAGGAGGGCAGCACAATCGTCACTGGTCAGGAGACCACCGCCAGAGTCATTGCCCAGGAGGGCAGCACAATCGTCACTGGTCAGGAGACCACCGCCAGAGTCAGTGCCCAGGAGGGCAGAACAATCGTCACTGGTCAGGAGACCACCACCAGAGTCAGTGCCCAGGAGGGCCCCGGCAGCCACAGCCCCGCTGGGCAATGAGGGACCGCCATGGCACACACCGCTGCACAGGTCAGAGACAGCAAAGTCAAGCACCGCTGAACAGGACAAAGACCGCCATTGCAAGCACCGCTGAACATGGCAAGCACCGCTGAACAGGGCAAGCACCTCTGAACAGGGCAAAGACCGCCATGGCAAGCACCACTGAACAGGGCAAGCACCGCTGAACAGGGCAAAGACCGCCATGGCAAGCACCGCTGAACAGGGCAAGCACCGCCAACTCAAGCATCGTTAGCCCATGTGCGGCAGGGGCAGTGACGGAACTGGGACCGTCACGGGGAGCGTGATGCACTGTGGGCACCAGTCCCCCTCCAAAACCAATGTAGACTGTTATCCACTTGTGAGACTATGGCTTTGCACTCCCCAGGATGGTACAATGGGCAAACCACCCACTGCAAAGACTTGTGAGACTGTGGCTTTGCACTCCCCAGGACAAAACAGTGGGCAAACCACCCACTGCAAAGACTTGTGAGACTGTGGCTTTGCACTCCCCAGGACAAAACAGTGGGCAAACCACCCACTGCAAAGACTTGTGAGACTGTGGCTTTGCACTCCCCAGGACAGGACAAAACAGTGGGCAAACCACCCACTGCAAAGACTTGTGAGACTGTGGCTTTGCACTCCCCAGGATAAAACAGTGGGCAAACCACCCACTGCAAAGACTTGTGAGACTGTGGCTTTGCACTCCCCAGGATAAAACAGTGGGCAAACCACCCACTGTAGAGACTTGAGAGACTGTGGCTTTGCACTCCCCAGGATGGAACAGTGGGCAAGCCACCCACTGTAGAGACTTGAGAGACTGTGTCTTTGCACTCCCCAGGATACATCAATGGGCATGGAGCCCCATCGTGGATCTAGCGTGGTGCTGTCATCCGGCTGAGGTGCCCCCCCCTTCCCTTCCCCCTGAGGTGCCTGTTGTATTTCTATCTGATGCCCCTGCAGTGTTCTCTCCGTTTCTGGACAGGTATTGTGTGTGGGCCTCGCCCATGCATTTTGGGCCCAGTGGTCCACGGACATTGAAATGTGGATACCTGCACTACTATTCGTGATGTATATATTTGGAATGTGTATATATTTATGTATATATGTGCTTACTGTGTTTTGACACATTACAATGGTTGTACTTAATTTCCTTTTGTCTTTGCATTCTTCCGGGGGGGTTGGGGTTTGTTCCTGTGATGTTTGGTTATGCATTGGTGTGTGTGTTGTAGAGTGCGAGGGTCGGGGTGGGGGTGGGGGTGTTACGTGTGTGTGTCCCTGACTTTTGCCTCCCCTATGTCGTAGGTGCAGTACTCACCGTTGTCTTTGGCGCCGCCGTTGCTGATGTTCGTAGAGGAGCAGGAACACAATCGCAGGGAGTATTTGGAGTTCCGGGTCCATGGTATCCTCCTTCCTCGTGGAGTGTGTTCAGGTGAGCGTTTTCTCATTGCAAAAGCTGTTTCCGCCGTGTTTTTATCCACGGAGAATCCGCCCCGGAAAAGGTGGCGGATTGGCCTGTTGTAATACTGTGGGCGGTACTTTGTCTCCCGCCTGTCTGTTGGCGGTGACCGCCGTGCTGCTTGACTGTACCGCCGTGGCGGTCGGAGTGTTAAAGTGGCTGTCTATGTTGGCGGTTTTCGCCACGGTCATAATTCCCTTTTTTGTTCCGCCAGCCTGTTTGCGGTATTACCGCCGCTTTAACACTGTCTGCCAGGGTTGTAATGACCCCCATAGTAATTTTCATTACTATACGTTAATCCAAACACCACAACACACTGTCTGCAGCTAGGCCCTGAGAGCAACCTCCTATAAGCACCCAACCTTGCATTGTGCATGTCCTTCATCAGTGTGCAGTTGAGGCTGCCTGCAAGACCTGGCCTGCAGCCAGATCCTGCAGCCAACCCCCCTAACCACCCAATCCAATGCTGTGCACAGCACTTTGGTTGTATGCAGTGGGAGTAGGCTGCAGCCTGTCTGGGTGTGAGAATAGGTATGAGAGGGTTATCTGGGGGTGAGAGTGGCTGTGAGTGTCTGGGTCTAAGTGTGAGAGTCCGTACATCAGTGTTTTAGTGGGTGTGTCAGTGTGTGCACGGTGGGTGCATGAGGGTGTCAGTGGGTCTGTGAGTGGGTGAGTGAGAGTCTGAGTTGGTCTGTGAGTGGCTGTGTACCTGTCTAGTGGTTCTGTAAGTGGGTGTATAAAGGTCTGAGTGGGACTGTGAATGGGTGTGTGAGTGTTTGAATGGGTCTGTGAGTGGGTGTGTGAGTCTCTGAGGGGTCTGTGAGTAGATCTATAAGTGTCTGAGTGCATCTGTGGGTGGGTGAGTGTCTGTGTGGGTGTCTCAGTAGCTGTGTGAGTGATTTGGCCACAAAGGAATCTCACCTGCCTTTTTATCCAACAACAGTCCACAGCTTTGCACAAAATATCTACCAAAGTTGAGTTTTTTCTGCCTCCTTGGGTAAAGGAACAGTACAGATTCTACACTTCAGCTGCATTATAGAACACAAGGAAATGTCACCAGTGACCTTGTGTGCATTTTGGTAATATGATTGTTTCTGGTGCATCTTTATCTAGAAATATTGGATAACATGAATCCTCCTATAGAGAGGCCAACGAGACTACAAGGACGTAAATCTCCACCGAACTAGGGTCCTTGCTGTTATCTATATGACATAAGGGCTTCTTTGTTTTGTGGAGATGTCCTCATATCACCCAACATAAAGAACGCATCACCAAAATCAGCACCAAATGTGAACTGTGCAGGGCCAATCAGGCAGCGCTCCCAGGTGATCTGCATATTTGCATACTAATAGCAATTTAAAGGGATAACAATGGACTCTGCTCTCACTAGGAGAGGACAAGAAAAAACCTACTCCTCACAGTCACATACAGATTGCGCTCCAATAAATCGCGACCCCTCCTCTACTGGCCAACTTTGGCCCTGTGGACCCCATCCTCCTGGGCCCAGACATGTCTACTGGGTGCCCCCCAGGGCATCCAGTATGCAATGGGACCACTGGGGGAGCTCAAAGCCCCTGCAGTCCCAGCTGGCTCCGGAGCTCCTGGGGGAGTCAGCATTGCTACTGCACACAGGGAGATACTAAACATGCAGCTCACTGTGTGGAAGAACAATTATTTAGTCTCTTTGCCTGCCTGTATCTGTGCAGGGAAGGAAAGAGATGAAACTTCTGCTTCCAGTGGGAGTGGAGTGTTTGCTCTGACTATGCGGGAGTTGTCAAAGCTCCTGCCAAGTCAGAGCAAACAGCTATGACCTGGGGTGGGAACCGTGGGACATAGCAGGAGCAGGCCCTGGGGGTGGCAGTCCCCAGAGCCATGTGTGGCTCAATGAAGGGGACTGAGTGGCCTTCCTCCAATTAATTTAGCCCTGGGAAGGTGATGGTCCCTGGGATGGGGGTCAGCCACGGGCCCCTTTCATTATTTTATTTTAGCCCTGGTACGGTGGTGGTCCCAGGGGCTGCATGGAGGCTGCATGGCCCCTCTTAATTTGAATGAATTTCCCCAGGGAGGTGGTGGTCCCTCGGGCTGTGGGGTGGGCCACACGGGATTCCTGCATTAATTTAATATTTAGCCCCAGATAGGTGGCAGTCCCCGGGACTGCGAGAGAGGCCATGTGACCATCCCCCATTAAAAATAGCAGTCCCTCTGGCTTTGAAAAGCCATAGGAGGGGAGCCCTGTGTCCCCCCTCCTTTTTTCACCCCCCACAACCCACAGGACCTGGCCTACCTGGGGCTAAGAAAAGGAAAAGTGCAGGAGGCTGCCCTTTTTTTTTAAACCTTGTAAAAATCTGCAGATCCATCTGTAGATTTTTCTGAGATTTAAAACAAAATGCTTTTTTAGCCCTGGCAGGGTCCCCTGGAGACCCTTGCACCAAGGCTAGGGGCTCAGGGTGTCCCTACCCTGGCTTCTATTCTGTTTCTTTTTATTTTTTTGTGGGACTCGGATGAAGCCAAGTCACAAAATGGCTGCCATCACTTCCTTGCTGCCCAAGGACAGTTGGATCCGCGAGGATCTGTGTCCGTAGATATCTATATTTTTTAACCTTTAATATCTCCAAAATTACTGAACAGATTTACAACAAATCACAACAATCACAATCTGTGGAACAGGATCCACCTTCCTGCCAAATTTGGTGTAATTCCGTTCAGCGGTGTGGGTTGTAGGCATGTCTAAAGATCCTATAGAAAAATGAATGTGAAAAACATGTTTTGGGACCCCCCCTTTTTCTTGGCCTCCACTTGACAGATCTCTCCAAAACTTTCAAGATAGCAGCTGAACCAACTTAAGTATAAGGTTTAACAATTTTGTGAAGATTTGTCAAGCGACACCAAAGTTATGTCTAAAACAAAAAAAAATTCTCCCTATGGAAACTAGGTCCTAACTATAACTACCTACTACATTAACTGAAAAAGACATAAAGGGTGTCATTCTGACTCTCGCCGGCCGCGGTAACCGCGGTGCCGGCGGGAGCCGCCAGAATACCGATGCGTGGTCAGAAGACCGCCGCGGTTATTCTGTGTTTCCCGCTGGGCGGGCCGCCCGCCCGCCCAGCGGGAAACCCCTTTCCACAAGGATGCCGGCTCCGAATGGAGCCGGCGGAGTGGAAAGGGTGCGACGGGTGCAGTTGCACCCGTCGCGAATTTCAGTGTCTGCTATGCAGACACTGAAATTCTCAGTGGGGCCCTGTTACGGGGGCCCCTGCAGTGCCCATGCCATTGGCATGGGCACTGCAGGGGCCCCACGACGCCCCATACCGCCATCCTGTTCCTGGCGGCCAAAACCGACAGGAACAGGATGGCGGTATGGGGGTCGGAATCCCCATGGCGGCGCAGCAAGCTGCGCCGCCATGGAGGATTCCCATGGGCAGCAGAAAACCGGCGGTACACCGCCGGTTTTCCGTTTCTGACCGCGGCTGTACCGCCGCGGTCAGAATGCCCAAGGGAGCACCGCCAGCCTGTTGCCAGTGCTCCTGCGGTCCCCGGCCCTGGCGGTCAAGGACCGCCAAGGTCGGAATGACCCCCAAAATGTTTTATTGCAAATATTACATTGATATGATTAGTGATGTTATCAAAGATGTCATGAGTGCTCTAATTTGTGGGGTAATTAGAAGTGCATGGCAAGGGCATGAGTTATAGTTTCCTTAGGCCACAAGTTATGGTTACTTGCGATAACTATAACTATAACTGGTGAACTGCTATCATTTTGAACATTTGAAAGGTGAGCCTAACTATAACGTTCCTATAACCTTTGTTTTTTTAAGTGAATTTCCATGTTTTTCAATTCTATTTCCTAACTATAAAGTCCCTGTAACCTTTGCATTTTTTTCAGTGAATTTCTATTTTATTTTTTTAAGTATAGTAATATGCATTCCTATACCTTGATCCAACCTCCGCCACACACAGCTGCGGTTGGTCACGAGGCCAACCCTCTATATGCACCCAACCTTGCATTGTGCATGGCCTTCGCACGTGCACAGCAGGGGTTGCCCACAAGGCCTGGCCTACAGACAGTTCCTGTAGCCAACCACCCAATCCTACTCTTCACACTGCCCTTTGGCCTTGTGTGGCTGGAGTTGGCCACAGCCTATCTCTTTGGGTGTGAGAATAGGTATAAGAGGGTGTATCTGGGGTGAACGTGGCTTTGAGAGCCCCTGTCTGGCTGTGAGAGTGCATGCATCACTGCTTTAGTGGGAGCGTCAGTGTGTGCACAGGTGTGTGAGTGGCTGCATGATGGTGCCAGTTGCTCTGTGAGTAAGTGTGTGAGAGTCAGAGTGGGTCTGTGAGTGGGTGCGTGAGTGTCTGAGTGGGTCTGTGAGTGAGTGTGTTAGGGTCTGACTGGGGATGTGAGTGGGTGCGTAAGGGTCTGAGTGGGGCTGTGGGTGGGTGCACAAGGGTCTGAATGGGTCCGTGAGTGAGTGCATCAGTGTCTGAGTGGGTCTGTGAGTGGGTGCATGAGTGTGTGAGTGGGTCTGTGAGTGGGTGCATGAGGGTCTGAGTGGAAGTGGGAGTGGGTGCACAAGGGCCTGAGTGGGTCTGTGAGTGGGTGAGTGAGTGTCTGAGTGGGTCTTTCAGTGGCTGCATAAGGATCTGAGTAAGTGTCTGAGTGAGAGAAAGAGATTGAAAGATAGTGAGAGGGAGAGAGAGTGAGATTTTTAGACTTTGATGGATGCTGTATTTACAATTAGATATTTCTGCGCAAATTGAAAAGAAAAATGCATTTGTGAATTAAAAAGAGTAAGATCACCTTTCAGTATGAGCCTTAAATATGTGAATAAAAAAAAAGAGGGAAATGACCAGGGATACATCTGGATTCAAAACCGCAATGCGCAGTGTGAAGGTCTGCGATGTTCACACTGAGCTATTTAATTTTCTTTTCATCTTTTTCTTTTATTCATTTATGGGCTATCTGGGACCCAGGTGGAAGCCTCAAAACCTCTCCCGTGGCATCTGACTTTTTTTACATTTATATTTTACTAAGCCCTTTATGAGCTATCTGGGACCGCAGGGGAGGGGAGCCTCAATGCCTCTCCCACGATCCCTGACTTTTTTTTACTTTATCATTGTTTCAGCAAGCAAGGAGCTGCTTTAAACAGCAGCCCTCTGATTGCTGAAGCAAAGCTTCATCTCTGTTCCCTGCACTCAATCCTGCATGCAGGAAACAGAGATGAAAACTCTGCTTTTTGACAGCAGGAGCTGTTTGACAGGTCCCGCTGTCAAAAGCGGAGTGTTTGCTGTGACTTGGCTGCAGCTGTCAAAGCTGCAGCCAAGCCACAGCAAATAGCTATGTCCCGGGATGGGCACCCCAGGACATAGCAGGGGCTGGCTCTGGCAGATGGTGGTCCCCAGGACCATCAATGGCTAAACTAGGGGGTGCCACATGTCTCCCCTTCAAGATGTATAGCCCCGGGAGGCTGTGGTCCCTGGGGCTAATGGGGATCTGAAACGGATCCCCTAAAATTATTTCTAATTGTGATGAGGTGATGATCCCTCGGGCTATGGGGGGCCACCCACACCCAATTCCTGCATTGCCCCTGGGGTGGTGGTCCCTGAGGAGCAGGAGGGGGTGCAGGCGCCCCACATATTTTATTATATTGCCAAGGGGAGGTGGTGGTCCCTTGGGCTGTGGGGAAGGCCATTGGGCCTCCCCCACATTATTAAAGCATTTTGCCTGCAGAGGTGGTGGAGGGCACATATTTCATTAATCACCCCAGGAAGGTGGTGGTCCCTGAGGCTGTGGGGGAGCTAGAACCCCCCCACCCCCGTTAAAATGAAAACAATGCCCCGGGACTTGGCCCATCTGGAGGCTTATTTAAAAACAAGCCTGGGAGCCCACACTTTTTAAAAAAAATGTACCCTGAATTTGTGACCCGTCGCAATTTCATGGTAATATTTTGTTTTAAATGCTTTTAAGCCCCTTTCGTATTTTTCATTCTTATTTTCTGTCCCTTCCTAATACTGAATCTCAAAACCCAAACTATGATTTGGTACCAAGTTACCAAATCACAATTTGGGCTTTGCCCATCACAAAAAGCATTTTTTTAGTGGCAAGTGAGCCAATTCTGTGAATTGGCCCATTTCTGACTGGAAAAATGCTTTGTTTATGTGGCCCTAGATTCCTTTACCCTCCATTTTGATGTAAAGGATTTCATAAGCAGAACACCAAGCCTGATTTTGATATGTAGTGTTCCATTCATTTCAGGCTATATCTTGCCCAGGTACAGCTAATAGCCAAGGTGGGTTTTGTACAAGGAGAAATCATGATCCAGAGAACTCTTCCTTTGCACTATTATATATTACCTTCATCCTGCAAACCCAATATGCTTCTTTGATTGTCTTGGGTGTATTAGATTTAATGCCAGAGCAGTCTTTCATTAGTTCAGCAACTTCAAGTAGATTTGATGTCCTTGCGATATGCTTGAACCATGGTACCGAGGTTCCTCTACCAGATCAACTAATCTCTACCAGCAATTTCAAATAAATAGCTGCCTGTATGTATACTCGTATGTATCTGAACCCAGTATAACACTAGCACTGGGGAATTAATATCAGAAATAGAAATGATCCCTAGTTCCAGGCACAGAATAGACAAAGGGGTTCCTAGATCTAAATTCATAGGATATTACAAAATATGTGTTCCACTTTTGCAGGGTCGAAATATCCAAAAGATTCAATAAATCACCACAACAAGAGGCTGCAGCTAAAGCTTACTCAGAGGTGTTATATGTGTAGCATAGCAGATGAGGCTTGACCCCCCATCTTTTGCTTACATATCAATATATCAGCAGTGTTTGCTGCAACATTAAAGTAGCCTTCTCTCTAGGCTGAGTCCAATGTAATCCCTTCGCTGCCAGGCCTTTTCCCCACTCCTGTGCCGAGCCTTTTTTTGGCTATTTGGGGCAGTTCACGCTTAGTCCCTCATAACGTTTTGTTCACATAAGCTACCCACGCCAAATTTGCGTCCTTTTTTTCTAACATCCTAGGGATTCTAGAGGTACCCAGACTTTGTGGGTTCCCCTGAAGGAGACCAAGAAATTAGCTAAAATACAGTGAACATTTAGTTTTTCATTTTTCGTTTTTTCCCTGAAAATGGCATCAACAAAGGGTTTGTGGTGGCAAGATAACCATCTTCCCAGCTTTCAGTAACAAGCAGACTTGAATTGTAAAACCCAATTTTTCAATACAATTTGGACATTTTACTGGACATACCCCATTTTTACTATTTTTTGTGCTTTCAGCCTCCTTCCAGTTAGTGAACAAAATGGGTGAGAAACCAATGCTGGATCCCAGAAAGCTAAACATTTCTGAGAATTAGACAAAATTCTGAATTCAGCAAGGGGTCATTTGTGCACATCCTACAGGTGTTTCCTACGGAAAATAACAGCTGAAATAAACAAATATTGAAATTGAGGTGAAAGAAACATCCATTTTTCTCCACGTTTTACTCTGTAACTTTTTCCTGCGATGTCAGATTTTTTTAAGCTATATACCGTTACGTCAGCTGGACTCTTCTAGTTGCGGGGATATATGGGGCTTGTAGGTTCATCAAGAACTCTAGGTACCCAGAGCCAATAAATGAGCTGCACCTTGCAATGGGTTTTTATTCTATACCGGGTATACAGCAATTCATTTGCTGAAATATAAAAAGTGAAAAATAGGTATCAAGAAAACCTTTGTATTTCCAAAATGGCTACAAGATAAGGTGTTGAGAAGCAGTGGTAATTTGCACATCTCTGAATTCCGGGGTGCCCATACTAGCATGTGAATTACAGGGCATTTCTCACTTTGGAAGGAAAAAATGTAGAGAAAGACAAGGGGAAATGACACTTGTTTTGCTATTCTGTGTTCCCCCAAGTCTCCCGGTAAAAATGGTACCTCACTTATGTGGGTAGGCCTAGCGCCCACAAAAGGAAATGGCTCAAAACACAACGTGGACACATCACATTTTTTCACAGAAAACAGAGGTGTTTTTTGCAAAGTGCCTACCTGTGGATTTTGGCCTCTAGCTCAGCCGGCACCTGGGGAAACCTAGCATACCAGCGCATTTTTGAAAACTAGACACCTAGGGGAATCCAAGATGGGGTGACTTGTGGGGCTCTGACCAGGTTCTGTTACCCATAATCCTTTGCCCGACTCAAAATCTGGCCAAAAAAACACTTTTTCCTCACATTTCGGTGACAGAAAGTTCTGAAATCTGACAGGAGCCACAAATTTCCTTCCACCCAGAGTTCCCCCAAGTCTCCCGATAAAAATGGTACCTCACTGGTTGTTTGTAGGCCTAGCGCCCACGAAAGGAAATGGCCCAAAACACAACGTGGACAGATCACATTTTTTCACAGAAAACAGAGGTGTTTTTTACAAAGTGCCTACCTGTGGATTTTGGCATCTAGCTCAGCCGGCACCTGGGGGGGCAGAAATGGCCTAAAATAAATTTGCCCCCCCCGGGAGCGACCCTTGCCTAATGGGTCGCTCCCCATCTCTAAAAAATAAAAATAAAAATAAAACACAAAATAAAATTTGCCCTGGCGCCTAGAGGTTTCTGCCCTCCTAATAACAATAGGCCGATCTGTCCCCAAAGGGAGCAGAAATGACTTAAATACAATTTGCCCCTCCAGGGGAGCGACCCTTGCCTAAGGGGTCGCTCCCCATCTGTAAAACAACAACAAACAAACAAAATCCCCGGTGACTAGTGGTTTCTGCCCCCCTTGGGGTCAGATCTGCCTAATTAAAATAGGCTGATCTGCCCCCCAGGGGGGCAGAAATGGCCTAAAAAAAATGTGCCCCCCAGGGGAACGACCCTTGCCTAAGGGGTCACTCCCCTTGCGTGAAATTCGCGGGAAAAAAAAACTCCCTGGTGTCTAGTGGTTTCTGTCCCCCTTGGGGGCAGATTGGCCTCATAAAAATAGGCCAATCTGCCCCCAAGGGGGGCAGAAATGGCCTAAATATAATTTCCCCCCTAGGGGAGCGACCCTTGCACAAAATACAAAACAAAACAAAAAAAACAAAAAAATTATCCCTTGTGCCTAGAGGCTAATTATAGGCCAGAGGAGGCAGAAAAGGCCTTTAAAAAAAATGCACCCCCTGGGAGCGACCCTTGCCCAAGGGGTCGCTCCCCTTGCGTGAAATTTGCGGGAAAAAAAACTCCCCGGTGTCTAGTGGTTTCTGTCCCCCTTGGGGGCAGATAGGCCTCATAAAAATAGGCCAATCTGCTCCCAAGGGGGGCAGAAATGCCCTAAATATAATTTGCCCCCTAGGGGAGCGACCCTTGCCTAAAGGGTCGCTCCCCACCTAAAAAAAAAACAAAAAAATGCTCCCTGGTGCATAATAACTTTCCTTCCCTTTGAAGTCTCTCGGCCTCCTCCACGTGATTAGAAGAGAAAGGCTTTTGCATTTCTCTTCCGATCGCGCTGGAAGCTGTGCTTCCAGCGCGGTGGGAGGAGGCCTTGTGACATCAGCGCGCGATCGCGTGCTGATGTCACAGCGGGGTGGGAGGGGAGTTGGGGTGGAAGGGGAAGGGCTTCCCCTTCCATCCCTGGCTCAACCTCCCTCTGGGCTCTGTGCCCAGAACGTAATGGTTACGTCCTGGGCATCCGAGCACTGTGCCTCAGGACGTAACCATCACGTCCTGGGCACAGAAGGGGTTAATTTCTATTGCAGAAAATACTAACATAGTTGAACATGATGAACCTTTCCAGAAGATAACTGTAAATGGCAAATGTACATTTTACTTTGGCAGTCAACTTCAAAATTGTAGTTTTATTCTTGGATACATTAAGCACAGTTAATTCCTTTTACAGTATTCTGTGAAGCAATTAATTAATACATGCATTGAGCATTTGGTAAGAGTAAGAAGAACTGCATCATCTGCAAACAATAAAATTGGGGTTGTTACACCTCAAGTTCTTGAATAACTGAGGTTCAAATTCTCAAGGTGTCTGTTAATACCAGACAAAAATTGTGAGTAAAGCAGAGGGGCTAAAACACACCCTTGGCACACACCTGCGGAAATAGGAAAGTTTTCTGTACAGTTCCTATTGTTTCCTGTTGAAAAGTGGATTATTGGCAAAGGCAGCTTAGTACCCACACTTAGCAACAGGCCACGGACCTTCCCCTAGGTCTCATTAAATTAAAACAAGCTCAACCCTTGGTAGCTTGGCAACGAGTGACAAGGCTTAACTTAGGTGTGTAAAGCATTTACAAATCACAAAACAGTAAATAAGTAAAATGCAAAACACAAAAAAAATCCAACACAATTTATAATACTAGAGTATATTTTTATCTTTAGAATGACACCACAATTCTTAAAATCGGACTAGGGAAACTAGAGATATGAGTTTTTTAAAGAATTAATATCTGCTAGCGCATAGAAACTAAAAGTGCCAATCAGGTCATCTGGTTGCACTAGACCAGGGCAAAAAAAAGTTTGAGGTCGACCACGATGGAGTCCTGCTCGGCTACAACAAGCGGGAGGCCTCTGTCAAAAGTTTACCTTCGGACTTAGGCCTTCATTATGACCTTGGTAGCAAGGTGACCGCCAGGCCGACGGTAATGACCGTCAAATTATGACCATGGCTGTGATCCCTCCCATAGATAGCCAATGTACCACACCAACCGCCAGCGCGGTACGACCACTGAACACAGCGGTAGCCACCTACAGGCAGGCGGAAGACAACGATCCACCCACCATATTATGACATAGCACACCTCCAGGATTTCTGGGGCGGTAACAACGCCACCAAAAGGCTGGCATAAACACATCATATAAAAGGAGTCACTCACTTCCAGGGACACAGAGGAGTCAGCGACAGCCATGGAACCTGAACTGCAAGTCTTCCTGATGCTTTACCATGCCATGGCCGTCCTGGAGCAACATCGCCGACGAAGATGACAACGGTGAGTACAGCCGCATAGCACACAAAGGAGGGAGGGGAGAGTGACACACACACACACACACAACACACACCATACACACACACCACACACCCAGAACCAGCTGCAGAGTAAATCAACAGTAACAGGACCCAGGAGCAAAGAAAGCCAGGACACGTACCTCTGTTCCAACCACTGTAATCCTGTTGGATGAAGAGCCCAAATCCAAAAAATACAGAGCGGTATATTTACATGCAGGCCCAATGGCCAGTTCAAAGTCTGTAATGCCCACAGGGCAGAGTCCAAGCCCCAACTTGATTCCTGACAACATCGGGCCTCTACTGTTCAGGGGCATCATGTTGGAAATGGGCAGGCACCTCAGGGGGCGGGTTACTTCTCATTGGGAGGGGGCTCCTTGGCCTCTAGTTCTGGAGGGGGCTCCTTGGCCTTTCTTTTGGGAGGGGTATCCTTGGCATTAGTTTTGGGAGGGGTCTTCTTGGCCTTTGTTTTGGGAGGGGTCTCCTTGGCCTTTGTTTTAGGAGGGGTCTCCTTGGCTTTTGGTTTTGGAGGTGGCTGCTTGGTTTTGCCTTTTTGTTTGGGTGGGGGCGGCACTTTAGCCCTATGTTTTGAGGGCAGAGGAGTGTCCTTGGGGTGGGGGGGCTGGCGCCGCACTTATGTGCCCCTTAGTGGCAGTTGGAAACTTTGGGGGTTGAACAGGGTCAGACTGGGTGCTGGAGGTACTGGGCTGGGGGGGTGGGACCTTCCTCCTACGGGCAGGACGGGGGGGAGGGGGAGGGAAGAAGTCAAGGAGGGAAAGGAAAAGCTTCTTAAGGCCAATGCGGTGGGATGTGGGAGGAGGGATGGGAGTGGATGTAGAGGGAGTGGTTGTAGGAGGAGGAGGTGTACTGGACTTGGGTGCAGGTGCATGGACATTGTGCGTTTGTGAGGTGGATGGCTGTTGGGGGTCTGAAAGTGAGCATTTGTGTGTCTTTGGAGGGGGGCAGACAGGGAAGGGGAGGACAAAGAGGATGTGTGAATGGATGTTGTTGTGGTGTCTGCAAGTGAGGTGGGTGTGCTGCATGAGGTGATGGTGGTGTCTACGCATGTGGTGTGTGGGGTGCATGTCTACGGGTCTGCTGTTGTGGTGACTGTGGACAAGGTTGAGCAGGTGGCAGGTTCAGGGACTGTTGATGCAGTGCATGCAGGTGTGAGTGCAGATGTGACTGTGAGGGAGGAGGGGGAGACAGTGGAGGCAGTGGATGATGTTGTGTGTGCATCTGTGTGTTGGCTGTGTGAGTGCTTGTAGACTGAAGTGTGCTGCCTGTGTTTGTTTGTGCGAGGTTTGTCTGATGTTATGTGTGCATGCTTGTCAGAATGTGTGCGTGGGATGGGTTTGGGGTGAGGAGTCTGGGGCTGGGAAGTGGTAGTTGGAGGGGGGACAGAAGAAACGGGGACACTAGCTGCCATCAGTGAAGAGGCCAGAGCCTGAAACGATCTCTGTAGGGTCGCCAAGCCACCGTGAATGCCCTCCAGAAAGGCATTGCATTGCTGCATCTGTGATGCCAGCCCCTGGATGACATTCACTATGGGTGACTGCCCTACAGAGATGGATCTCAGGAGGTCAGTAGCCTCCTCACTGAGGGCAGCTGGGCTGACTGGGGCAGGGCCTTAGGTGCCTGGGGCGAAGGAGATGCACACCCTTCTGGGTGAGTGGGCAGGGGCATCTCAGTAGGGGCTACCGGGAGGGCGGTGCTGGTAGAGGGGGGTGGCGGTAGAACCTGTAGCTCGGGGTCCGCCACCAACAGGGAGCTCCCATTGGAGGAGGAATCAGAATCAGTGGTATCAGCCCCTGTCCCCCCCATGGTGCTCCCCTCACCCTCCATCCCACTGGTCCCCTCGACGTCGGTGGACTCTGCCTCCTGGGTCCTGTGGGCTGCAGCTCCCTCACTTGCCGGTGCCCTGCTCCTTCACCAGATGATGCTAATGCACACATGGACAGGATGACAAAAGGAGAGGTGGGGGAGAAAGAAAGGAAGCACAAGGTAGGGAACAGCACCAACAGCACAGATGGCATAGACATCACTGTCACACACTGAGGCTGAGAATGGGCAGTATGGATCACACTGGCATACTATTGGCTAAGTACCACAGCAGGTAGGACCAAACACTGCCATCTTCACATCAACTGGGACCAACTAAGCCCTGTCTGACATGGAAAGCCAGCTCACTAGCTATCAAAAACATGCATTTCACCGAATTAACCTAAGCTGGACCACGTAGCAATGTCTAAACTGGCATAGTGGGGCATCCACTGGCTAGTACTCAGCAGCCAAATACCATGCCAGGCAACAGAGATGGTTGTCAAACACACTGTACTCACCCTCTTGTGGCTGCTGTGATGCCCTCAAGCGCCCATCTAGCTCTGGGTAGGCCACCGCCAGTAGGCGTGCCATCGGGGGGGTCAGGTTCCGACAGGCACCACTACCTCGTTGGCAGGCCGTCCCCAGCGGGCCTCCACAGTCTTCTGGGCCCAGGTCCCCCCACAGTTTCCTGCAGTGGGTGCTCTGCCTGATGTGGATTCCCTGGGTCCGCACATCAATGGCGATGGCACGCCACAACCCCTTCTTCTGATGGGCCCTGACCTGCAGAGGAAACACAAATGGAGGGACACCATGAACCAGACTATCCAGCCTGTCACACATATGGCCTACAAACTGCATTTGCCCCTCATCAGGCACACATCCATACGTCTGCATTAACACTGCCACATCCACCCCCCCCAAATGACACACTGCCAGCACACACACATCTACATGCAGCCATGTCGCATGCCACGTACCCATGGTGTACTCACCTGTTGGTCTGGAGGCCCATACAACTGCCCATACAAGGGTAAGACCCCATCCATGAGCCTCTCCAACTCCTCCGACATGAAGGCTGGGGCCCTTTAACCTGTTGCACGGGACATGGGAGGTTCCAAACACAGGTTACAGCAGCACACGCAGTGGAGACGTCGTCCTGTGGAAAGTCAGGAATCAAGTGAAGTGGTAGAAATAAAATGGGGGTCATGGCCGCGTCGAGGTTCACCGTCACCCCAGGCGTTGATCATCATTGGTTCCCACACTCCATAGAGGGCCATGTTAGCCAATGAGGAATTGCACAGCGGTGCGCGAATGCCGGTGGAGTGAGGTCACTTCCACCTGTCCCTGCATACAGGACGGGATGTTGCCATTTTCCACTGCTAGTACACATGCACAGATTTAAAAGTGCGTCATTGTAGTCGAATGTAGACACCTAGACAATTCCAGTGTCCAACATACAAGCATGCTCTGTGTACACTGCTGTAGTGTGTTCATAGTTCCTGTTGTTACTCCCTACTTACTTTTGGGTCCCTTAGGTACCAACTACTGCGAAGGAATAGGAGGAGGAGGAGGCAAGCACCCGTGTACAGACTGCTTGTGGACTTGGCTACACTGGTGGACAGGCACATCATACTCACCTATCGTCTAGACAGGGGCACAATAACAGAGCTGTGTGCATAATTGGAGCCTGATCTCGTCCCTGCTATCCAGTGCACAACAGTAATACCCCCTCTTTTGCAGGTACTGTCAGTGCTCCATTTCCTGGCAACTGGCTCTTTCCAGATGACAGTGGGCTTGGCTCCAGGAATGTCACAGCCAATGTTCTCCATTGTGCTTGCAAGGGTTTTGGCAGCCTTGCACAAACACATGTGCAGCTACATCACATTCCACCACGTAGCTGAATTACCCACTGTGAAGGCTGGATTCTATGCAATGGGACATATACCACATGTTATTGGGGCCATTGACGGGACCCATATTGTCTTAGCCCCCCCCCCTCCCCAGAGCCAATGAACAAGTGAACAGGAATCAGAAGAGTTTCCACTCACTCAATGGCCAGATGGTGTGCATTGCTGACCAGTACATCTCCAATGTCACTACCAAGTATTCTGGGTTGGTGCATGATGCCTTTGTCCTGAGGAATGGCAGCGTCCCACAGCTGATGGCACAACTACAGAGGCACAGAGTGCCCACCTAATGTATGTCAGCATATGCCTTCAGGAGTCATACCCCATGCAATTGTGCAAGGTTAATGTGTGTCCCTCACTTCTAGCAGGTGATTCCGGCTACCCAAACCTGTCCTGGCCCCTGACCTCTGTTAGGAATCCGAGAACAGGGGCTGAGAATAGGTACAATGATGCTCATTATGCAGGATTGTTGAAACAACCTTTGGTCTCCTGAAGGCCAGATTCAGGTGCCTCCATCTGACAGGTGGATCCCTGTGCTACTCCCCTGAGAAGGTCTGAAGGATTGTTGTTGTGTGCTGTATGTTGCACAACTTGGCCCTTGGATGCTATGTGCCCTATCTGCAGGAAGGGGGGGGGGGTGACAAAGCAGCTGTGGCAGCAGTGGACACTGAGGACAGTGAGGAGGAAGAGGAGGAGGATGTGGACAACAGGACACATATGATACAGCAGTACTTCCAGTGGCACTCAGGTGAGACTGCTGAACTAAACATTTCTCCATTTCAGTGTTGCGCTGTGTGGCTGTAGCATGACAGTCTTCACCTTTGCATCCCACTTGACTGTCACCTATGCCCTTATTGCAGATGCTGCTGTGGTTACAACAGTGTAATGCTGTGATGTATACAGACTGCTGAGACACATTTGTAGGGTGGATCAACATATTACTGGACATTTGCACAGGATCATGCAGTTCATTACAGTTCAATACATTGTACATTACCTTCAAATAAAGCACTATTACTCAAGTTGTGTCCAAAGGTGTTTATTAAAATTTGGTATACAATGCAAAGTCTAATAGAGTGGGGTGATGTTTTGGAAAAGTCCAGTGTAGTGGGCCAGTCTGTTTGTTTTACAGGTCCAGTGTCAAAGGGCCCATTGTGACAAGGTGACACAGTGTGCCATAAGGGTGCTATTCAGGAGGAGCTCATTTCCTGGCTGTGGTCTTGGCATCTGTCTCTGGTGTCTGTCTCAGTCACAGGGGCCGTTTGCAGTGTGGTTCACCTTCTGCAGGGGGAGGGGTGCTGGTGCCTGTGGGTTCTGTGGCAGGGCCTCCTGTCCACTAGCTGCAGTAGATGTGGAGGGCTCGTCAGTACACTGGCTAGTGGAAGGGGCCCACTGATGTGCTGTGTATCCCCTCATGATGTTGGCCATGTCACACAGCACCACTACAATGGAGAACATGGTGGTATTCAATGCCTGCAATTCTTGCTTGATCTCCTGGTGGTGTTCCCCCTGCAGCCGCTGGTTCTCCTGCATGATGTTTAACATCTGACCCATCTTGACCTAGGATTGTTGGTAAGCCCCAGGACATTAGTGAGTGCCTCCTCGGCAGTCGGTTTCCTGGGCCTGTCCTTCCCCTGCAGCACAGCTGTCCTCCGACCGTTCCTGACACCTTGTGCCTGTGTCCCTTGAACAGTGTCCCTACTCCCACTGACCCCAGGACCCTCATTGTCTTGCCTGTGAGGTGTGAACTGGGATCCCTGTACAGGTGGGCACACTACTGACTGACATGTCCTGCGGACAGAGGTCTGAGGACATTAGGTGGGTGCTGTGGTGTTGGATTCTGTAGTGGAATTAGTGTGGGATGGGGTAACCGACTGACCAGTGATCCCTGATGGGCCAGGGAGTTCATCCAGATCCAGAGCTCCAGAGCTCCAGAGCTCCAGAGCTGCTGTCATCACTGTGGGCATCGTTTTGTGGGAGACTGGGTGGCCATGGCACCTCCTCGCCACTGAGATTGGCTGTGGCACCTGTGGAGATGTATGTGGTGTATTATGCTACATGTCTGTGACATATTCTGCATCACTAGCTTCCCCTATGTTATTGATGTTGCCCTGCCACCTTTGGTTGTATATGGTGATGGACTGTGGGATTGTTAGTTCTCCATGCTGTGCATGCATTGGTGGTGGGTGTACATGCAGGGCATGAAGGGATTTGCATGCAGTGGGTATGACATGCAGGGCTTGACATTTCATTTTGCTAATTGTGGTATGGAGTGGGGTGATGAGTGTCAGCGTGAGGGGTCGTGGTGGCCTGCAGGTATGGGGGGGGTGAAAGGTAGTAAATGTTGACTCACCTGTGTCCAGTCGACCGGCTACTCCAGTGAGTCTCTCAGGATGCAGGATTGCCAAGACTTGCTCCTCCCATGCTGTCAGCTGTGGGGGAGGAGGTGGGGGTCCACCGCCGGTCCTCCAGATGGCAAGCTGGTACCTTGCTGAAATGGAACGCACCTTCCCCATAGGTCGTTCCACCTCTTCCTTATGTTGTCCCTTGTGTGTGGATGTAGTCCTACGGCGTTCACCCTGTCCACAATCCTATGTCATGGCTCCATCTTCCTGGCAATGGATATCTGCTGGACCTGTGCTCCAAACAGCTGTGGCTCTACCCTGACTAGTTCCTCAACCATGACCCGCAAATCCTCTTTGGAGAAACAGGGGTGCGTTTGTGGGGACATGGGTGTTGTTTACTGTGTATACATTGTGAAGAGGGTGATGTGTGATATAGTGGGGTGTGTGGTGTGTGTCAGATGTATTGGTAGTTGTGATATGTGTGTGCAGTTCTCTTTAGAATTAGCGTAGCAAAGCATAGCCATCTTCTTGTGTTAGCTAATGATTGTGGATGATGTGGTGTTTGTTTTATAGTGCTGTTGGTGGATGTGTCGGGTGTGTGTATTTGTGTCAGGTGTGAGTTTTTTGTTCTGGGCAATGTTGTCTTATTTTGAATTTGGGTGGCCATTTCCGCCGCAGCGGTGTTCACCGCCAATGGTTTACCGCCATTGAATGTCTGCTGTGGCGATTCACGGGCTATATTTTGGAGGGCGTAGTATTGGTGGCGTAACAGTATGGTTGGTAGTACTGACAGTTTATCACTTTTAGTAGGTCTGGCAGATTTATGGTTGTGGCTGTTTTCTGTCGGTTTTGTATGTACGTGTCATAATCTGGTAGACGGATGTCCGCCTTCACGGCGGTATGCTGGCGGCAATCAGCTCAGCAGTATTCGGTATTTACCACCAAGGTCATAATGAGAGCCTTAGTCTTTTCCTTGAAGATTTTCTTCAGTGGGACCAAGTCACCAATCCGATCTGACTTTCCCGGAGCCCTCTTCGGATACGCGTTGCTAGACTTCGGTGAAGAACTCTACGTTCAAATTTTGATGATTTTTCAGGACGAAAATCTTCATCAAGGCCAAAGCTGGACCATGAGCTGACGTCCCTCGAGCCCTCCTTGGATACGCTGTGTGGGAAATCCCAGTCAACTTTTTAACTTCCAGCATAGTCACCTTTTTGGAGCTTTTTCTCTCTGGCATCGGACGACCCTCCACAGCAAGCCGATTTTGAGTGGATGTCATCGGATTGCCTTTCCAGGATCCCCCAGTGAAAGCCTGAAAGTCTGGGGCTCAGGAGCTTTTCAACAGGAAGAACCTGCAAGTCAGGTCGGGTTGTGGTCTACGTACGCTGGCTTGAAACTCGATGGCACATTTGTCCCTTTATGGAGCTTTTTTCCAAAAGTTCTCAAAACTTCTATAGCTTTGTCCAGAAGGTCTTTGAAGGTGCTTTAGGAGTCCACAGCTCACCCAAGGTTCCAGAAGCTCTGAGTTGCTCCTTGAGGGCTAGAACTCCAACTCCCAGATTGCACCTGGCTCAAACTCCAAAATGACCACTGGACAGTGGTCAGCTAGTCAGTTTCTTCAGGATTTGATGCAGGGTACTCTGGTTAGCTATCGTGCAGCTGGTGCAGTCCTTCAGAGTGCCTTGTGTAGGTGTAGGTCAGGGTTCCAGCAGGGCAGTCCTTCTTCTGATGATGTTCCTTGTAGGGATCTGAGATATAGGTGCAGCTCTGCCAAATTTATCCTTGCTCCCGTGGTAAAAAGGCAGGGGGTGCAACTGTCCCATCACAGGCAGGCCACTGCCCTCTTTGATGACCATTTCCTGGGAAGTGTGGCAAAAATCAATCCTAGGAAGCAACAGTCCTTAAAAATCCCAAATGACAGAAACAGAATTTTGGAGGTTAGGTCTGGTTGAGCCCACCCACTGGTGTAGCTAAACATCTTTAACACACCCCTCTCCTACCATCTCCTAATCTAATCAAGAAGGCACCTGTTTTTCTGGGTCTGCAAGTAATGGGGAGGTCCTGAGCTGCACCAAATGTCCTTCACTCCTTTGAAGACCAGCTTGGCTGCTTTCCCCCATCCTGTTTCACCATCAGCTGATGCAGATCTCCTCCCCCAGGCACTTACTTTGTGCTCAGCCCAGGCCACTTCAGGCCTCATCAAGGCAGCCTGGTCAGGCTGCCAGAGGCTGGCCAATCAGAGAAGGGCACTACAGAGCTGAAACTGGTAACTTTTCGGAAAAGTTCTAAAACTCGTTCCCTGAACTAGGCATATTCAATCCAACAATGGCAAGTTGTTGCATTTATTATAACAACCAGTTTGTGACCAAATTTGCCATATCTAGCTCCTTTGGAGACTTTATTAGTGAAAATAAAGTCTCTCCATTTTAGCCAATGGAGCCTATTCACTACAATGAGGGAAAAATGAATTTGGCTATGCTTACTCACCAGAGCTTACAAAACATATTGTATAAGGTCATTGCTTATAGTTACACTGCACCCTACCCTGGGGGCACTTAGAGCACACCTTAGGGGTGACTTATATGTAAAAATAGGGTAGTTTAAGACTTTGGAAGTACTTTAAATTCCAAAGTCGAATTTGCATGTAACTTTAATTTAAAAGCAACCAGCAAGGCAGTCTTGCCTTTAAAATGAGTCTGGGCACCTCAGCAGTGCACTTATGGGTGCACTACCTATGCTGGGGTTCCTAAATCGACATGCCCTACCATATACTAGAAGGTTATAGGTGGGTTGACCTAGCCAATTATAATTAGCCTAATTTGCATACTCATTTTATACTGAACACAGGCTCTGGGACTGGTTAGCAGTACTCAGGGCACCATCAGAGTGAGGAAAACACCAGCAAAAAGTGAAAAATGGGGGCAAAAGGTTAGGGGGCTTCTGCAGTCAGCCCAGTTTTCTCACATTTCCATACCGAAGTTGGTCTAGTTGGTCCACAGTATCTGTATGGAGGTTTTTTTTCAGTACATTTACTAAAGTCAGTAGGAGTCCTTGTTGTTACAATGTGTGCCATACTATGTCGCTGTTGACGAAGTTGAAGTTAACAATGGTCACAAACAGTGACAATGCACTTATTTTGAGGTGCTCAAGTGAAGCCGCATTGCTATTCAATCGTTAATCCCCTTAGGGGTCCTATTGGATTATCAACAAGAACAGACTTTGAATTAACCCAATCTTGGAGCCGATTGAGCAGCATCACGGGCCCTAATATTTTGCCTGCCTCATCAAATACTGATGTCGACCGATAAACCAAAGAAAGGTTTCAGGCACCCTTTTTATGTACAGTTAGAATAGGCAAAATTGTTGTTTCATACCAAGATGTAGAGGTGGTATCAGTTGTTCAAACAATATTAGATAACTAGGCTAGGACATTGGGTCATCGTTTGATAGAAGTCATGTGGTACAAAGTCTGGACAAGGACTTTTTTTGATTTGTGATAAGAGATGGCTAATTCGATTTCTGTATTCGATTACTTATCTCCAGTATTGTATTTTCAAGGAATGCTGCTTGACAGTTTTTACTCGTGGTGACACCATAAAGCCGGTTAAAATGTTTAAGCCAACCCTGATGACTAATATGTGTCCATTCATAGTTTTAGTACTTGTACAACCCAAGAAACAAAGGCCCAGAATGCTTTTCATTTTTTTAGAGGCTGCATGCTTTAAGCTATCCTAGAAGCATTACTACATTTTATTATGTTTAGAATTGAATAGATTATTACACGTTTGTCTTAGCTTTATGAGATTGGTCTCTGCTTCAAGTAATTTATGACACTGTGTTACGACTCGCAATAAGTCTTGCTTCCTATACCAACATTTATACCGAACTATTTAAACTTATTGTTATTTCCTGTGTTATCGTGAAAATGTTTATCTGCGGATAACACACAGACACCACCTTCACAATTAGTTGTTCAAACAGTGCCAACATCCTTCCTTTTCCTTTCGAGCTGTCTGCAGATCTTGTAGGTCTTTATCTATTGTCCTACAAAGGTATGAAGCAGAGGCGCAAAACATCTGTCATCTCGTGTGCTCTGTGAGAGGGCCTCACAGACTTACTGCATCTGGAGCAATATTAAAGTTATAAAAGGATGCAATAAGAGGTATTATGGTTGCTGTAAAGTCAGATGTAATTATCATGGCCTGAATCGTTTAACGCGCTTCTGTATTGAGCATAATATAATCTATGATGCTAGAATATCTAGTCCCACTAAAGGTCGATTTAAACGGATCATCAGAACGAGTATTTAAGAGTCTTAAACCACAGCTCACCATTAGGGAATTGAAGTTTTATCTTTGCATTGTCCGCTTTTTGATATGTCAGAGGTGTACTCTGAATGCCCCACAAAGAATCTTCTGGTAGAATATTCTGCATTTGTTTCCCAGGGAAGATGTTAAAATCACAATAGAATATAATTATATAACACTTTACATCACTCCATCCCAATCTAATTGCCAGAACCCTTAGAGTTAACTCTTCATTTTAATTCTTTCCCATTTAAAAGCCTTCACTCACAGCTTCTTGCTGATACACTGCCATACTCGACTATATCACCGATTTTTGTGCCCTGAATATAACAGTAACAGAAATGACATAAATGTTAAATTGCACAAAATTGACTCAAAAAGATACACTTTTTATGATTCATAAGGAAAGCACAGGGCGTATGCAGCTCTAATGCAGACACAGCAATGGGCGGTTTCATACTGGAAAGAGAATACATGTATTTTGGTGGGGTTGATATGAGTAGTAGGAGGGGATACCTTTCCTCATCAACTGTAAAGTGACAATTATCCCGCCCCAGAAGTGATGTCACCAGAGAGCCCTCCCTGGAACTGACGTAGGTGTAGAGGTGTCATTTGGTTTGTGACCTCATGGTGTCACGTGTTAGCCAGGTGCCAGGGTCCTAGTCCCTGGGTATTGGTCAATGGGCTGTGTAAAAAGAAGGCCTTGGTGTTGTGCAACCAGTTTGAGAGCCTAAGAGGACAGGTCTGGACATGTCAGACATTCAGGACCAAGTGGCTGTTTGGAGGTCCCCTCACAGGGCTGCAAAATGGGTGAGCTGGCCAGACCTCCTCACGGTTGGCTAATCCAAAAAGAGGGGCTGGTCAAATGATGCTTTTGTTAGAGCCAGCCTATCAATTTAGAAAGGCATATCTAAAACAGATGTAGCCCTAAGGGTTCACAGAACAGGCCTCAAAGGGTGACAGGCATTGCAAATCTAAAACAGATGTATGCCCCACAGGCCTTTTCCAGGGCAGCCATCCAAGGGGGCTCAGTAGAGGTTAAATTATAAACTGACCATGCAATTAAAAGTTTGAAACAAAACAATGGACTAGTATAGCAAACCTAAAACAGATGTAACCCCAAGTGTTTCCAGGACAGGCCTCAAAGGGTGACAGGCATTTGCAAATCTAAAACAGATGTGTGCCCCCAGGACTTCCCTGGGACACAGTATAGGGTAAATTATAAACTGACCATGCAATTAAAAGTCTGAAACAAAACAATGGCCCAGTCTTGCAAACCTAAAACAGTTGTAGCCCTAAGGGCTCCCAGGACAGGCCTCAAAGGGTGACAGGCATTGCAAATCTAAAACAGATGTATGCCCCCAGGGACACAGTAGAGGTTAAATTATAAACTGACCATGCAATTAAAAGTTTGAAACAAAACAGTGGACCTGTAATGCAGACCTGAAATAGATGTATGCCCTCCAATGAATTAACAGGACAGCCCTCAAAGGATGACAAGCATTGCAAATCTAAAACAGATGTATGCCCCCCAAGGACTGGCCTCAAAGGATGACAGATGTATACTCCCCAGTACTTTCCCAGGACATGCATCAAAGGGGTTCAGTAGTGGTCAGATTATAAACTGACCATATAATTAAAAGATTGAAACAATCAGGTGATAGACAGTGCCAACCTAAAACAGATGTCTATTTCCAGGCCACACCCACCACAAAGCCTAGGCATAATTAGCACAGTTTGTCTGGTATAAAAGCCCCCACCTTCACAGACCTCTTTTTTTCTGAACTACATACTGAAGTTTGCGGCGAGCAGGCACCATCAGGACATCATGGCTGAAAACATGAAGGGCAGAGCACAGACTGGTGTTGCTAAAACTCTTCTACTTAAGGTCTGTAACAGTGTGATGTTTGTATGTGTTCTACGGTAGTTTAACATTGACATTAGCCCCCAACCTGTTTAACTATACATAGCCAAGTAAAATGCACATGCTTTTAAAATGATATTAATGGATGTTGGAGGGGGTCGGCAGTTGTCTGTGGGATACAATGTTTGCTGGCTTCAAGGTTGCTGGGTTACGGACGCCATTCCCGGCCCTCCCACAGACTACATAAAGGCGCGCCCCTTGCGGGACACGGTTGCTGGCTTCAAGGTTGCTGGGTTACGGATGCCATTCCGGGCCCTCCCACAGACTACATAAAGGCACGCCCCTCGCGGGACGCGGATGCTGGCTTCAAGTTTGCTGGGTTACGGACGCCATTCCCGGCCCTCCCACAGACTACATAAAGCCTCTAGCGGACGTGGGACGCGCCCGGACGAAGACCGGGCCAAGACGGGCCTGTCTACGCCCGTCTTCGACCGACTAAGGCCGGGCTCACCCTCTTACATTGCTGTTTTATTCAACAAGTAAGATTTAAAGTATCATAATATTGTTGTGTTGTTGATATTCACTACCGGCTATATGGGGAAGAGGAAAGCTGTAGATCCACTGGATCCCCTGATTGACTGCAAAAAACAGAAAAAGCGTTCTAGGAAACCAGCGACTAAGATTAAAGGAAGTAGCTATAAACCCTTCAAAGAGATTGATCAATTATTTGAAGAAGTAGAAGCTATCTTAAATTTCACTGTGGGTAACAACGGAGCCCTGCCTCCAAAGAAGAGTTCAGTTCATCCTGGGAGGATTCAAGAGTTTTTCAATAAAAAAAAGTTGAAGGATCAAATCTTGGATCCCGATTCTTTGTTCAATAGAGGAGGGGCTCCATCCAAAATACGTAACATCACCTCTCCCTTACCCCAAGGATTAACGACTATTGCTACTGATCTTTTATCTAGTCAAGGGCTACCCCAAGTAGAAGAGGAAGGAAGGAAATCCACTCCCGCCATTCCACTAAGCCCTGTGGTAAATCTGATTCCAAATATTCCCTGCAGCAATCGGTTTGAGGCCCTAGTAGAGGAGGGTGACACACTTAGGGCATGCGTACACCCTGCAGTTAAGTATAACAAAGATACTGTCAGTCAACCCGTTACCATCCCTGCTTCCCATTTGGAGCAATTTTCTAATGATACCAAAACGTGCCTTATTCTGCAGAGAGTGGATGAAGTTAGGAAATTGGTACTGCAATTAGCCAAAGTTCTGCAGGAAATGACAGTACAACGAGTGGATGTAAATGCTTAAGAGGTGAAGGGGGGAGGTGTGGTTTCCTAGCAACGGACCTAATTCCATCTACTTCGACTGTATACGGGGGCCAAGTAGCACACCACCAAAGGAAAGAGGCCCATATGGACGGCCCAGATGCGAACTTAATATACCCTGCGGATAATCCAACTCATGAACTGTTAGGCAACGACTGCACCTCCACTGAGGGGGCCACCATGACAAATCATGTTGCCCCAATTGGTCGCCCTCTGAACTTTTCAAACCATTTGCCAACTAGGAGGTGCAAAGTGATTGAGAACTCCTCATGCAAGGGGGTTTGTTTTCCCTTTAATACTAGTAGGCCACTTGCTGCTCCTTTTACCCCTGATCTTACTCGTGATATACCTCCACAGAGAGCCCTTAGTGGCCCAGTTACGCAGACAAATGTTCAAAGTGCTAAGACTGGGTCCACCATTCTTTTTTTGAAAAACGTCCCGAAGCTACCACCGGGGCTCTTTGAGGACAATGAGTCCAGGGTCAACAAGGTCACCCACTGGTTTTGACATCAACGGAACTGTCTATCGGTTATACGCACGGATATTTCCAGAACCAAATGGTGGAGCCCCTTGGGGTCGAATTATGATATAATTTCAATTGAGTTCCATGATAAAACCCTGGTCGAGAGTCTCATTGCATTCGACAAACGTACTCACCTTCTCAGAGGGCGAAGTAAGGGAGGTATCACCCTAGAGACAGAAATAAATGAAGTAGGCCAGGCCCCAGTTAATAATTATTCAAGTTGCAATACTGTAAGGGATCAACTAGGGAGCAGAGAACCTACTCAGACCAAGTCTGTATGACTGTCCATAGCTCAGGAAGCTAGCTCTGGGGGTAGCCCAGAAGAACCTCGGTTGATCGATACTGGTAGACCCACTACTAATGAGTTAATTTCAGAGAATACCAGTTCACAGACACTTAGGGCCAGATGTATTAAAAAGTTTTGCACTCGCAAACGGTGCAAATCGGTAAATTCGGCCGTTTGCGAGTGCAAAACAGTGGTCTGCGATGCATGAAATGCATTTGCAGACCACAAATAAGAAATCGCAAAAATTGCAATTTCTTGCGTTGCGACCTGGAAATTGCGAGTCGCAATTTGCGATTCGCAATTTCCAGGTCGCAAGGCTATGCTGGAAAAAATCGCAAATTGCGATTTTTCCAAAAATGGCATTTTGCACTTGCAAAATACCATGAAATGCAACCAGGTGGTAACCTGGTGCAAAATTTAAAAATGCAGTAAAACTGCATTTTTAAATTTAACATGTAAAGCACACATGCCCTTTTGGCATGTGTGTACCTTACATGTTGAAAAAAATTATTTTGGGGTGCAGGAGAGGGGGCCTTAGGCCCCCAGCACCCTGGCCTTTTGCATTTCCAAAATTGCGATTTCTGGTTCAGAAATCGCAATGTTGGAAATGCAAAAAATTTGCAGCTATGGGCCAACAGGCCCATAGCTGCGAATGGGGCCGGTATCGCAATTTGCGATTCAGTAATAGCATTTGCGATTTTTAAGAAATCGCTATTACCGATTCGCAAATGTGATACATGGCCCTTTGCCAGTCGGTAATAGCGATTTCTTAAAAATCGCTATTACCGAATCGCAATGGGCCGTGATGATACATCTGGCCCCTAGTGCTGTGTCTGATAGAAAAGGTTTATCAATAATGACAGGAATTTAGCTGGCCTTGAGAGGAATTTAAACGATACTGACTGCTGTTCATATATAAACACTCAAGATATATGCCTCTTTCAAGAAACATGGGCTGAGGAGACGATCAATATAGATGGGTTTTTATTTTTTAATGTAGCCGCTCAACCATCTGAAAAGGCGACAGGTCCTGATGCTACTAAGCAAAAATTTGCAATGTGAATATAAGATTCTAAATTTTGACTGTGCCGATTTGATGGGGTTACAAATCACGTTCCAACAGAGTTTTAATGTAATTTTTATTAGTGTCTATGCCCGATCTGTATCTCATGGAGTAGAATCTCAGATTTTAACCCGGTTACTTGATTTTTTAGATACCCTACAACCAACATCTTATTTGATAATAGCTGGGGACGTAAATTGCACCTTCAAACCCTCTGTGCTTCTCAGTGGTATAACTGAGGAAGAAGATCAAATTTGGGCGATTGCACAGCTGAATAGTGATCGATTTTGGCCTCGTTCTTGTGCAGCGGTCCAGCTGGCTTCCCTTTGTTTGAAGCATGGCCTTAGGGCCCGCAATGGTCGTGCGCCCTCTGACTTGGACACTGCACCTACATTTAAACGAGGCACAACCACAAGTGTAACCGACTACTTTTTAGTTGATGTAAGATTGTGGCCCCTGCTGAGAGATATGAAGGTGGATGTTAGATGTGAAAGTGATCATTATCCTTTGTTACTTTCTATTTTTGGGGATGTTTTTAGCAGATCCCTGAATAACCAACTCACTATGGGTCCCACCCCCACTTTGAATAATCTATCTATGAAGGTTAGGTGGCCGAAGGTGGTCTCTAATCCCTTCTTGTTACGCAAGATTTACCTATCCTTTATAGACAACTTGGCCCCATACCAAGATCACAATATTAAGGATATTCCATTTCTATGCATCCACAAAAATATGGTTGTTAAATTGCAAAGTATCTTCTACAGGAAGGTGGGGCAAGACAGCAAGGAGGGTCCCTGCCAAACAATTCATGGTTTGACGAATCTTGCCATAGGGCCAAGATAGGGTTAAAAAATGCTATTATGAAAGGGATCCCCGGGGAAATACAACAAGCCAGACGTATATATAAGTAGTCTACTATACGAGCAAAAAAATCTTAGGAGGAAACAATTTGGCAGGAGCTGTTGGATGCTAGAGAATCCAACAACAACAAGTTGTTTTGGGAGCTATTGCATAAGCGAGAAAAAGAGGGCAGGACTAGCCTAAGGAACCACATTCAACCGGAAATATGGGTGGAACACTTCTCATGTCTTTATGACAAAATTGACAACCCTGCAACCTTCATCCGCCAGTACGTGGGGCAAGACCCTCCCAATTTCCCGGATGCGGACTCAGCCCTTGTTTCAATAGGAGGGGGCCCACAGGATCCCAAGGACCATATCTATTTCTCCATTGAAGAAACTGCTGAGGCAATCCATTCGTTTAAATCCGGAAAAGCACCAGGTCCAGACAAGATACCAGGGGATCTTTATAGATCCGAGCCAGCAATTTGGACCTGGTATATCAATACACTTTCCAATATAATTTCCGAAGGGGGACAGATCCCCATGACATGGAAGGGTGCTGAAATTATTCCCATCTACAAAAGGGGTAATGCAAACCTCCCAGCAAATTATAGGCCGATTAGCCTCATAGATAATCTACAAAAAAAGTATGCAAAGCAACTCCTAGGCAGATTAACGAGCTGGGCTACGGAACAGAAGATCCTTTCACCCCTCCAGGCAGGGTTTTGAGCTAGAATCAGCACAGTGGACCAGGTCTTTAGGCTGGCCGTGCTGTATTGGAAGTACACAGCTCTTGCAAAACAACCTTTATATGTTGCTTTTGTCGATTTTAGATCAGCCTTCGACCTGGTCCCAAGAGAGAAGCTATGGGAGGTGTTAAATAGAATAGGGACTCCAGCTAACATAATTCAACTCCTGAAGCAACTGCATGAAGATACATATGCGCAAGTGAGATGGGGCAACCAAGGCTAACTAACAGACATAATTCCCATAAACAGGTGTGTTCGCCAGGGTTGTGTGCTGGCACCGTTTTTATTTTCTATTTTTATCAATGAGGTGGTACAGGTTTGATGGCTTGCCAGAACGATGCTCCCTCCCTGTGCGCTCAGAAAATTCCAATCCTTCTTTTTGCAGATAATTCCCTTCTTATCTCTAAATCCCCAGTGGGCTTACAAACTCTTATAAAAAGATTCAATTCATTTTGTTAGGATTATGGCCTGGAGTTGAACCACAAGAAAACCAAGTTAATGGCACTCCGTCTTGGAGTGCAGAAGAAAGGTACCATCCGCTTGGATGGCGATACCTTGGATAAGGTCAGCTCCATTGATTATTTGGGTGCAAGACTCACTGATAATTTGCACTGGACAGAACAGGTCAATAAAAGTGCTTGCCTACTACAGCATGGTGCAGCATCTATCCTGCTCTTTTATAAGGGTACAAAAAAAAACGGTCTCACTGGCACTCAAGATCTATGTTGCCAGGGCGCGGGGAGCTGCTGTTTATGGTGCGGAGGTCTGGGGCTTCTCTGATTGCAACAGGTTAACTATTGGAGAGAATAGCTTTGCGAGAGCTTTATGTGCTTGCCCTCCTAGCACTCAGCTGATCCCATTGTTTTTAGATTTGGGCCTGAGACGGCTAGCCGACCGAATCATTTTAAGACCACTCTTATACTGGGTAAGGCTATGGACTGTTCCGGAACTGGATGTTTATAAGACCTCACTTTTAGATTTGCTAAAGTGCCCCAATTCAGCTTCCATTCCCTGGGTCAAACACGTATCTAGATGGCTTAGTGATATGGGCCTAGGAGACTTCTGGGAGAAACCCCACATCCTTGAGAAAGTCCACACCAAAGTGTTGAAGCGTGTATATTGGGCTCATGTATGGAACGATTATATCACCCGTAGATCCTATGGTAGTTTAACACATTTTTTTATTGACCTTAAATGGTATCCGCAGTTTGAATCATACCTAGATATTATACCTGATATTTTTGGCAAAAGTTTAAGTGCCAGATTTCGTTTTGGGACCTTGCCACTGAAGACTTTGATATGTAGATGGGGTGCAAAAATAACAACTGATGCATGTCCCGTATGTGGCATAACTTCTGAAACAGTCGAACATTTTATGTTCTTCTGTCCTGCATATTTATCTCCCAGGTCTAAGTGGATTCGTAATGTTTGCCGGGAAATGGGAATAAGGAATTGTGCCTCTGCCCTGAGGATTTAAAAAAAGCTGTTGCTCTGAAGTTCTAATATATGCTGTCAGCAAGTACTTACTGGCAGCATGGCGCATACGTAATTCCTCTATTAGAAAAGTGTTTTAATTATGGTTGGAGGAGATTTCCCTTAACGATGCAGTGTGGGCATTGCTTTTATCCTTGTATTGTTAACTCGGTTTTTAATTGGAACTGTATTTTATATTGCATACGTAATTCCCTTATTAGCAAAGTGTATTAACCATGGTTGGATGAGATTCCTTTTAACAATGCTGTAGGGGCGCTGTTCTTATCTTTGTATTGTTAATATGGTTTTTAATTGGAACTGTATTTTATATCTTTTGGTTTTATTTTTTATTGTTTATTTGCTTTGAGGATCCATTGATCGAATAAAGCTTGTGTTGACTGACTGACAATGTTTAATTTGTGCATTTTGAGGGTCTACATTTTATTTTGTGGGGTGGTGGCCATGGTTAATTTGTGCATGATGGTTCTGATGTTTAGCATTTACACATATTTTTGATGGTCTGCACCTATTTAATAGGGTGCTGGCCATGCTTAATTTGTACTTGTAGGTTCTGGTGTTGTGCATTTGTTTGTATTTTTGTGGGGCTGCACTTATTTTGGGGTGGGGTGAAGCCCATGCTTAATTTGTACTTACTGGTTCTGGTGCTGTGTTTTTGTATGTATTTTTAAGGGTCTGCACTAATTTTGTGGGGTGGAGGCAATGCCTAATTTGTACTTCCAGGTTCTGGGGCTTCGTATTTGTATGTATTTTTGAGGATCTACTCTCATTTTTGGGGTGGGGCACTGCTTAATTTGTACTTGTAGGTTCTGTGCTGTGCATTTGTTGGTATTTTTATGGGGCTGCACTTATTTTGTTGGGGTGGAGCCCATGCCTAATTTGTACTTGATGGTTCCGGTGCTGTGCATTTGCACGTATTTTTGTGGGTCTGCACTTATTTTGGGGGTGTAGCCCATGCTTAATTTGTACTTGGTGGTTCTGGTGCTGCGCATTTGTCTGTATTTTTGCAGGTGCACTGCTTTTGAGTGGGTGGAGCCCATGCTTAATTTGTACATGGTTGTTCTGGTGCTGTGTATGTATTTTTTGGGTCTGCATTTATTGTTCTCCCTCAAACATTTTACTGTGATCAAAAGGTACATATAGGAAATATGAGGGCTGTGAGAAACGAAAAGGCGCTACAATGTGGGGAAAATTAAAACTGTAAGAGTGTGCTTTTAGGTGGAGTGGGTGGCTTTAATGAGGTCCGAGGTGTTGTTGTTAGGGTTACTCGGCCTCAGTATTCAGTGCTCCACAATTAATTGCAGCAGTCATGTGTTTAAGAGGAGAGCTTTGGGGGGGGCACAGTTATTAACTTTAGAGCTCTGCCCTCCAAGACCGAGCGGTCTCGGAGGGCAGAGCTCTAAAGTTAATAACTGTGGTCCCCAAAGAGGTCCAATGCTCTGGGGGCCCTGGATATTAACTTTTCTACGATGCTCTCAAGCGACCTTCCGGTCTCTTGAGAGCAGCACTGAAAAGTTAATACTGCGGTCCCCAGAGATGTCCAATGCTCTGGGGACCCTCGTTATGAACTTTTCTGCACTGCTCTCAAGAGACCTTGCTGCCTCTTGAGGGTAGAGCTCTAAAGTTAATAAGTGCGGTCCCCCCAACATTGGACGTCTCTGGGGACCCTCTTTATTAACTTTTCTGCGCTGCTCTCAAGAGGCTGCGAGGTCCAGCGCTCTGGGGGCCCACGTTATTAATTCTTCTGCGCTGCTCTCAGAGACTGCCCGGTCTCTGAGAGCAGTTTTGTTCAGTTAATAACTCAGGTCTCCAGGTGCTGAGCACCTCTGAGAACCCGTTATCAACAAAGCCGCCTCTGAGAACTGATCAGCTTTGTTGATAACGGAGTCTCTGAGGCGCTCAGTGCCCGGAGTGCTCCGTAATTAACTTAACAAAACTGTTCTCAGAGACCACGGGGTCTCTGAAAACTGCTTTGTTAAGTTAATTATGGAGGTCTCCGGGTGCCATGCGTGTGTGTGTAGCTACATGGCAGCACGGCTCTCAAAGGCCGCGAGGGACACCCGCGACCTTTGAGAGCCGGTCAGAATGATTAATAAACCTTCTGACCGGCTCTCAGAGGTCGCGGGTGTCCCTCGCAGGCTCTGAGAGCTGGCCTCGTGCCACCAGATGGTGGCTACAATAGAAAAAAAAAAACAGCTGGCACAAGGTGAGGGCCTGAGGGCCCAAGCCTTGCGCACTTGGGCCCTTGGGCCCTTACAGTTTTAAAAAGTATGTTTGGGCCTTTGGGGTGCCCCGAGCATGGGACTCGGGCCCCCAGGGACCCACAGGGACCCACAGGGCAAAATGTAAAAAAAAAATATATAAAAATAAGATAAAATTTAAAATAACCCAGTTGTGACCCTGGGGGCCTTGAGCACGAATCTCAAGGGCCCCTAAAAAACACCATACTGTATGAGATAATAATAATAATAATAAAAAAACAAAAAAGCTAAACCTGCAATGACTGTGGGGGTATTGAGCACTGGGCTCAGGCCCCCAAGCCCCCAGCCACTCACCGTAGTTCAGGGGGGATCTGGTGTCCTAGGCTTGTACAGTGAAAAACACTGGTCCTCATGCTTGCTGCTGCCATAAGCGGCCATTTTAAAAAAAATACTGTGTCTGGGCTGTTGGAGCTGGTTCAGCCTGTCAGCTCCACTCTGGAGGCTAGAGTTTAGATTGAGCTCCGCCCCCATACATGGTTCAGAGCCTTGTTGAGCTAAGACGAAAACATGGCTTGGATCCTAGGATTAGGCTTCCGGTCTATTGTATATGTATAAATTCTATGAATTGTTATGTTTTTAAGTAGTGCATTGTTATATATTTTATAAGTGGTATAATTATATGGCGTTATAAAGACCTTTGGGTGCCTTGTAATGTGAGTAAAATAAGGTTGTGGAGCCTTTAGAATTATATAAATAATGCCTTATAGAGAGAATCCTAGAGTTTATGTTGTACAAGAGCGCCACCCTGTGGACTTTGTTTATTAAACAGTGTATAGGTTTTGAGAATAGGTCTACAAATGGTTCTGTGTATTATACTTCCAGAACATAGGTGCGCAAGAAGAGGTACCTTGAGAGAACTTTAATTTTTTTTTTTTTAAATGTATTTATTTATTTTAATTTATATATATATATATATATATATATACATACATATATATATATATATTTTTTTTTTTTCAACACCTTGAATGGTTTTATGAAACGGTTATGCATACAACATTAAATGGGTTGTGCTTAATGTCCATTCTGTCTCTTTTGAACACAGGACCTCCAAGAGTTTGCGATGTCCCCAGAGGAAATGGAGACAGTGCAAGAAGGTGAGTTACGGGACACAGGCCAATCTAAACAGAGCGGTCATGATTGTTATTTTTCCATTAATGGTTTCCCATGTGTCTGTGTGCTTGTACAGGTTACGATGTAGAACTACAGCTTACGGTTGACGCTCTGCAACAGATCCTTCAGGTTCAAGACAGTCCATGCACAATGTCTCAGGATACCACTTATGCAGGTAAATAAAGGAGTCCTTGTGTAAACGCCTTGAAAAAAAAAAAAAAAACATAAACCCAGCAGCGTGGGAGCCCTCAGAAAACTTGTATAGTCTATGTATTATATTGTAAATGTAACATTTATTATTTTTATTATCCCGAGGTCCCTCTGCGGGGCAAGCGACTCCAGGGGTAACGTCCCAGAAGATGGATGGGAACGTTAAAAACACTATCCGCAGGAGGAAGACCCCAGTGTCTAATGGCGGCCCGCCTATTAAGAACGGCCCATCACACTGGGAAACCCCAGGTGAGTTTTTAGAAACTGTAGAGCCAGATGCATACAATCCTCACTGTGTCTCAAACCTCCTTCACCCCAGCAGTATAGCGGCTATAACAACCCCTAATAAGTATTTTGCTATCTTTACATCCTAGGTCATCACATACGAGCTCTGGATGAGTCGGTCATCGGACTAAACGGTTGAAGTCATCTTTAAAGGTCAACAACGGGGCCGTTCAAAACCCCATGCTGCAAACCGTATTTGTGAACAGCGCAGGACCCCAGGACCTACCATGCAGCAATTCTACAGACATCGGTCATGATACAGGTACAGCTCTTAACTACAACACATCATCCGTCGTAAAGGGTATGCCCAGTACCGCGAACACCTCTACACTGCCTATCTCCGGGCAGTGGCTTGTATACTCTGACATTGTCAGGCTTATGACCAAAGACACACAACAGCTTGTACCTTGTGAAACCTCCGAAGGAACCCCTAAGCACTGCATCAATCCCAAAATAAATCGTCTGTCCTTAAAGAATCGTAAGAAGAAGTTGCAGACCCCTGAGCTACAGGCCATGCCTATAGACCTGTCTTTTTAAAAAGTTGTTAAGGCTCAGACTACACCACCTAGCCCCCAATGTTCTAAATGTTCAACACAGGCGGAGTCTAATATGGGAGGGTCCATTAGCGACCTACCACCAACAAACAGTGTAACGTTCCATCATGGTCTTTGGGGCACAGACTTGAAAAATGAACGTCACATAGAGGATCCTCTTTCCCATTGTGTAGGACTTCTAAAGGGGTTATCTGGTACTGCAGCGGGTTCTGAAGCCACAGTAGCGCCTGTGACACTTCTAATGTGTCCCCCTCAAAGTTGCAGTCAGCAGGTTTACAATCATCATCACCCATCCACAGCACTTATGATGCATCCGTACGATGAGCATTTAACCTCCCCATGTTTGATGTGACCAGTTACACCACCAGGGGCGTACGACCCCACCAGCCCTGCACCAAGTGCCTGCGCTCAGTGGTCTTCACCATCCTCCTCAATATACCCCGCTAGCAGTATAGGATGTAGTGGATCACAAAGTCACAGTTTTGGAACCCCATCTAGCGATGATCAGCCCTCTCAAACCCCGGGTTGTTCACATGGGAACCCTGTTTTTACGTCCTATGCCAGTCCGTCCGCTCAGAAAGAGGGTCATAATGTTAACCATGGTCCTATAGTTGGGTCTGCTCAAGGAGCTGTCATTCATATATATAATGTCTCAAATAATGACCTAGAAACCGGCCCTATTGACCGTACTAGAGTCCTGGACACCTATATAAAAGAAATACATCAGTCTGTTAGACAGTTAAAACTCAGACTCAGTCTAAAGACTTTAAAACTGGGTAAGAACGGTTGCAATACTGGTGCCTCCAGAGCTACCGAAAGGGCTTAAATACAGTGGTTGGCCCAGTGTAGAAGCGAGGTGGTCCAAGCTTGCGATTCAGCAGTTGTGGACCTGAGTAACATACCCGCGTGACTATGCATGCAGACTGACCTAGGGACTGAAAGACCTGCAATTACTAATACTACTGTCCTTAGGTCTAAATATAAAAAGAAGACACAGTAGGTACTCAGTAAAGCTCTAAGGGCCAGATGTATGAAAAAAGCCTTTTGCGATTCGGAAATAGCGATTTTTAAGAAATCGCTATTTCTGATTCGCAAAATGCAATGTATCATATTTGCGATTGGGTAATAGCTATTTCTTAAAAATCGCAAATGCCATTACCGAATCACAAATTGCGATACAGCCCCCATTCGCATCTATGGGTCTGTCTGCCCATATTTGCGAATATTTTGCATGTCCCAAATTGCAAATTCCTAACTAGAATTCGCAATTTTGGGAAATGCAAAGTCCATGGTGCTGGGGGCCTAAGGCCCCCTCTGCTGCACCCCAAAACATTTTTAAACAACATGTAAGGTGCACACATACCAATAGGGCATGTGTGCTTTACATGTAAATTTTAAAAATGCATTAGCGATTCCTTATTGCCCAATTCGCAATAAGGAATTGCTTCATACATGTGCTTTAGACATCGCAAATAAGGATCCTTATTTGAGATTTCTTATTTAGAGAGTCGCAATTTGCGACTCTCTAAACAGTGTTGCAATTTTAAGGAATCGCTATTTTAGCGATTCCTTACAATTGCATTCAGAATGCCTTTGATACATTCTGAAAGGGCTTTTTGCATTCGCAAACGGGCATTCGCACCGTTTGTGAATGCAAAAAGCTTTGATACATCTGGCCCTAAGTGTTTTATGGGCACTAAAAAGTCAAAAGCAGTGTGAGCCAACCCCTAACGGTTTAAAACTTGTAAAAATAGAACCCTCAACACCTAAAACACCTCCCATAAGGCCTCAAAATATAAAGTTAGGAGAGGCCATGGGCATTTACAGGTCCTCAGGGGGTAAAGTTCAGAGCCGGCTCAACCCAGAACAATCTGAAGAATCACCCCCCTTATTAGGTGAAAGGTCAGGGTCACCTTTTGTAAACATCCCAAATGTTGTTCAGACAGGCTGTGGCCGGCTGCCAAAAAAACAATTGTGCCAGTACGAAACAGAAGTGGGCTGGTAGTGCTAGAAACCGCAAGCTTTTAATAAGGAAGTTAAAGAAAGCCACACTAAGCATTACAAGGCGGTATAAAAACACACAACAATACAAAAAAGGGGCTCAAGAAAAATGGGAGATTCGGAAACAAAGTCCTGGTCCTGTGTATAGTACTCCCACACCTGCAGCTAACCTTAGTCAACTATCTACGGATGATATCCCGGGGTGCCGTCCAACCACTGGCAATTCTTATGCTGAGGCTTCAGAACAGGTGTTTTTGGAAAGTGTGAGAAGGTATAGTCGTGCTGTAGAGCGGTTTAACAGTACAGAGCACTATGAGGAGTTTAGGTTCGTCATCCTTGACCACCTAAACTCCTCTGATCATGGTGTTATAGCTATACATCAGGCAGTGCAAAAGCTCATAGAACGATTGTTACACGATGTGGGGCCTAACAATTTCTTTCAGATGCGTTTTCAGGGGCAGGGTCTCAATAGTCCTCTGTTCACCAGACGGTTGTCTCGAGATGTGTTTGACGCTGTGACGTTTCTGAAAAACCTGTCTAAGCTTTTGCAGAGCAAGGCTGAATTACTGGCGTACGGGACGTTTAGAATCATCGCCCTCGTTGTTAGGGGCTGTGAGGGCGGTGCTTCCAGAACCTTAAAGAGCGTGAGGTATAGTAAAATCATCGGTAAAAAATGTTGCTGGTTGCTTGACTTTAACACCGGAGCTACCAACATGTGTCTGGCGCAATCATTGCGGGGTTGTTGGTGGACTGGGCCACCCCAGACAACGTCATTATGTCTATGGCGGTTGCAGCCAATGAGGAGCTTCAACTACCACCCGACAGACTGGTTGGTTTTGGGTACCTGGGCTTTTTTTAGAACCATTTTGCAGTTAGGGTAAAAGTTCTGTACCACAGGGATTCTTGGAAGTACTTCACGACCAATGAACGTGTCAGGAACAAGACTGTTTATGTGCTACATCATGAAAACCACTTTTACGATATCTTGAACCTGAAGGCTTTTCTAGGAACCAAGTATGTGTGCAATCACTGCGACCACATATACAACAACCGGACCAGAGATCAGTGTGAAATGCACTGTAAAATGTGTCAGACGGGCGGGTGTGTCGCCAGTGATGCTTAGAAGGTGAACTGTTCGACGTGCAAGATGTTCTGTCGATCGCAAACCTGCTTGAACGTTCACATAAACCTCGCACAGTGTGTCCATAAATCAGACTGTGGGGCTTGCGGTCGTTACAAGGTCGAAGACCACAATTGTAAAGGTATACAATGTCCCAGGTGTAAAGCGTATTTAATACCCTGGATGGCGCGTGAATGTTACATGCTTGTAGGATTCCCACAGAAAAAAACAGAAGACTATATAGTATTCGATATAGAGTGTACGCAAGAGACAGGTGTGCACCAGCCTAACTACATTTATGCCCATCATCTAACATCCAATGAAAACTGGGAGTTTGAAGACCGGTCATGCGTGAACGATTTCGTCAACATGTTCATGCAACCAAAATACTATGAGTTCACAATGCTAGTGCACAACTCAAAAGCGTACGACTCGTTCTTTATTCTCCGGGACCTGATTTGTGAAAAGTTGGCTGTGGACCTCATCAACCAGGGTTCCAAACTGATGCTGTTAAAGGTTGTGCCTTTTGAAATTAGATTAATAGACACCTTGAAATTTTTGCCCATGAAGTTGAGCAAGTTGCTAAAAGCATATGGTTTTGAAGGCTGTAAAGATTATTTCCCTCACCTTTTTAACACGTGGACTAATCAGAATTTCAGCCGTCCTATTCCTCCGCCCGACAGTTACGGCATTTAGTACTTGATGCCATCTGAAAAAGAGAGCTTTCTACAGTGGCACGATGAAAACCGTGAAAATTGTTTTCATTTTCAAACCGAGTTGAAAGCTTAATGTAAGGCAGATGTCATGATCTTGATAAAAGCATGCTACCTTTTCAGAGACATTGTGGTGGAGATTACAAACAGGGTTAGTATTACTAAAACCAAATCCCGCTAGAGAAAAAAAATCATTGAATACCTAGACCCATTTAGGAACATTACTCTGGCTTCGATGTGCATGTCTATTTATCAGCACATGTTTTTAAAACCTGAAACCATAGCTCTAGTACCACCCGACCTCTATAACGGTAAACAGAAACGCTACTCCACCCCATCTATTCAGTGGCTCATATACGTCTCAGAGAAAGAGAACATCTTCATTCAGCACACTTTACAGGGCGGTGAATACTGCCTGGGCCGCTACTGCCTAGATGGGTATGCGTTAATTAACGGGGCGCCAGCCGCCTTCGAGTTCAACGGATGTTTTTATCACGGTTGCCCATGTTGTTACAAGCCCCATGAGTGTAATAGACTGCAGGGCACCATATTTGAACATCTGCACCGTCGTACTCTGGCCAAGGCGCAGTATATTGAGAACAGCGGTTTTGCTTTGAGAACCCTCTGGGAGCACGAGTGGTTATATGAGTCAGCAAAAGATGCTGAATTGAGCACTTTTATTAAGAGTCAACAGTTACCAGCACCTCTGGACCCCCACGACACCTTATTCAGCGGTCATACAAATGCCATACAACTGTACTGTGTCGCTGGTAAGGGTGAGAAAATACACTACTATGAATTCACCAATCTGTATCCATATGTAAACAAAGTGAAGTTTTACCCAATGGGGTATCCTAGGATGATATATAGGAACTTTAAGGCCCTCAACGAGTACTTTGGGCTTGTTAAGTGTTAAATTCACCCTCCACGGAAGCTTTACTTCCCAGTACTTCCGTACAGAGTCGACGGCAAGCTAATGTTCCCCCTATGTCGAACATGCGCTGAAAGTAAACAGACTAGCGCCTGTAGACATAGTGATGAGCAAAGGCTGCTGGAGGGGACATGGTGTACCATCGAGGTACAAGAGGCCCTCGAGAAAAGGGTACCGTCTCGGTAAAATACTGGAGATTTGGCACTTTCCACACACCACAAGTCGACTCTTTTCTGAGTACATCAACTTGTTTCTCAGAGACAAACAGGAGGCATCGGGGTATCCCGATTGGTGAGTTTATGAACCCTCAAAGCAAAAGTATATCGCTGATTACTATGCTGATGAGGGTATTACATTGAGACCTAGTTCATCAAGGTTAATCCCGCCAGACGTCAGCTGGCCAAGCTCTGTCTTAATTCCTTGTGGGGTAAAGTCGCACAGCGCACCAATCTGTCAAACACATCCATCGCCACAGACCCAGATGAGCTTTTTAAGTGTCTATTTGCCCCGTCTTATGACGTATCCAGTTGTGAATTTATAGACGATGAGACGGCTGTTCTATGCTGGAAATACACCAAAGAGTACCCCACATCTTGTAACAATATAAACATCTTCACAGTGTGCTTCAGAACCGCTCACGCTCGTCTAGAGCTTTACAGACTGTTGGATGAGCTTCAGGATCGATGTTCGTACCATGACACAGACTCCGTTATTTTTGTTAGTAAAGAGGGTGATGAAGATCTGCCGTTGGGTGATTATCTAGGGGATTTGACCAGCGAACTAGAAAGGAATGAGTACATACTTGAATACACTTCCTCAGGGCCCAAGACCTACAGTTACAAAACCTCTAAAAACAGGGTCTACGTGAAGGTCAAAGGCATCACTTTAAATGTTAACTATACAGTTAAAATAAATGTTGAGAGTCGGAAGGGGCTGGTGCATGAGTACTATGCATCAAGCGATCATGAAAATAGCAGAGCAATAGTCGTAAACCACTCCTGCACTGTCAAGTCCAAAAAGAGGTGGGAAATTGCAACACAACCGCTGTATAAAACACTGTGCGTGGTGTTTGATAAATGGGTCCTTGCTGAGGACTACAAAACACTACCGTATAATTATTAAAAAAACATTAGAGTGGCGACCCTCAACCACAATGGACACCAGACTGCAACACCCATTGTCATGCATTCTAGCTGCCCACTCAAATAGCGGTAATAGTTATTTTATAAAGAAACTGCTAGAAAATGTTCCTGGTGTTTTATCACAGACCCCTAACAACATTGTATGGCTTTATTCTTGCTGGCAAGATCTTTACATGGAACTCTCCCTAAAGTTCCCACACATCCGATTTATAGAAGGCATCCCCAATAACCTCAACGATGACGACTTGTTACCTAAACACCTTGTAAACATGGTTGTTGTGGACGATCTCATGCGTGAAGGAGGGGACCACCCCAAGATTGAGAGAGCTTTTACTCAATATTCACATCATCGTAATCTGAGTATATGCTACATCGTGCAGAACTTGTTTTACAAGGGCAAAAGAAGTCGTTCTATAACTCTCAACGCCTCATACATGGTCTTATTTAAAAAACCCTGCGACAAGCTACAGATAGCAATTATAGCTAAACAGATGTACCCTGGAAACACCCAGTTTTTCATGGAAGCATTTAACGACACCACCGTAAAACCCCATGGCTATTTACTGGTAGATTTAAAACCCAACACTCTAGAAGACTACGCACCAGTATTTTCCCCCGGACTTTCCAGTTGCTTACACGCCTAAAACAGCCCCCAAAGCCTATAAAAAGACCCATTAAGAAGATTTTTATAACATTTATACTCTAAACCTTGTAATATAAGGTCACCGCAATGTCTGCGTGGCTACGGCGTAATTTAGACCTCCCAAAAATGCTGGTCACAGCCAGCCCCATGAAAAGAAAAGCTATCCTATGCTCTGTTTCGGACGGTTTAGTGGCGGCCATTTCAGAAATAGCTCTAAACACCCTAAAAGGTAATGTTCTGATATCGATGAGCCAGTTCCGTGTGCTGAAGAAGAAGCAGCACATTATTAAGAAGCTCAGCAATAAAAGGGCGCTGTTCCGTTCTAAAAGGAAACTGGTCAAACAGTCAGGAGGCTTTATAGGTTCGCTGTTGGGTATAGCTATACCCTTAATAACAGATCTCCCGTCAAGAACCTGATGGAGCACTCTCAAAAAATGTACCTTGTGCCTCTCCATCAGCTGGAACAGTTGGGCCCCTCGACCCCCGATGTTTGGGACATCCGCAGAAACGAGAAGCAGCGTCTCGATGCTGGGATCAAAACAATTTTGAACCAAACCGATGTAAAACCACACGACAAAGCGGGGCTTTACTCAGGAGCACTTCAAAACTTTTCATAGCATTACAAACAACTGAACGCTGAAAAAAACAAGCTAACTCTGTACGCACCCTCAGAAGAACAGCCGGCAGCTGACCTGGTAGCGCCTCCAGACCAAGGACCATCCCCCACCATGGACGCCTTTGTCGTAGACCTTTTAAAAAACATAAGTCAGAAGTCTAGAGGGGCTGCTCAAATAATACTCAGTAAAATGGCTGCTACTAAAGATTTGGGGGCATATTTATACTCCGTCTGCGCCGAATGTGCGTCAAAACTTTTGACACACATTCAGCGCAAACGTTGCCCCGTATTTAAACTTTGACGCCCGAGCCCGCGGATGACAAAATTCTGCTGTGTGCGTCATTTTTTGGATGCGGCAATCCGCCTTGCGTTAATGATATGCAAGGTAGGCGTTCCCGTCCAAAAAATGACTTAAACGGCCGTGCGTCGTATTTATGCTTTTGGGCAAAAATGACGCACGGCCGGGAGGCGGAGCCAAACAATGATTTGCGTCAAAAGTTAATGCCTGGGTCAGGGCAGGTGTTAAAATGGGGCAAACACACCTGTATTTAATCAGAACACACAGAAGCAACAGCAGAGCAGCAGAGCAGCAAAAGGGAGACTTGGAGGTGATTCTAATCCAGCGTGCACACAGACGCAGAGCCCAGCAGCAACAACAGCAGCTACAACAACACCAGCAGGGACCCCAAAGGCAGCGCAGAAGGCAGGAGAGAATATTCCGCCCCAGAACAACCCTTCATGGCCTCAGGGAACACGACATCATCCAGAGGTACAGGTTGAACTGGCAGGCCATTCAGCAGCTGCTGCAAAACATTGAACCGCAGTTGGCACCCACTTTGCTGACACCCCGCTCCATCCCAACAGAAACCAAGCTGCTTGCCGTACTTCACATGCTGGCAAGTGGCTCATTTCAAACAACTGGTGCCCTGGTTGCTGGAATTTCACAACCATCATTCTCTGCCTTTTTGCCCAAGGTACTGGATGCCATCATTAGACTTACACCCGCCACATCTGCTTCCTTAAGACACTGCAGAAGCAGCAGAAAACAAAAGAGGGGTTCTACCTCATCAGTGGCTTCCCACATGTCCTTGGTGCAATCGACTGCACACATGTATGCCTTGTGCCACTTTAGGTCTGCAGTGAACCTGTCACACATCTGAAATGAGTGTACAGTCTAATGTTAAGACGTCAATGATCACAACGTGTGGAGTGGGTTGCCTAAATGTCCCCTTGCAAAACGTAAGTGTCCCAGTGATGATTACATTAATCCATTGCATAAGTCTAAAGGTATGGGATGTCCAGGGTACATTGATATGAACGTGTTAACAGCACTGTCAATTTTAACCTGTGTATGGAACTATCATCTCACCCCCAGTGAAGACACAGGGACACCCGTATCACAAGTCACAATGCTAGGGAGGGCACACTGTACTGCAAATCCCAAAACATACTGCTGACAAACGGTCAGCAGACAAACACTCGTTCAGCCAAGGAAACAACACAATGCAGATGGTACATCCTACAAGCCTAGGATGCGACATTATAACACAAAAGAGTCACAGACAACACAAGACAACTACTGCCATGAAAGGTCATTTCAATAGGGCCAGCTACATCAACATGATCCCATTCATTTTCTCTTGCAGCTGATCAGGGATATGGCATACAGCCATGGATAATGACACCGATTGGCAACCCGAGTGCTGCAGCAGAGCGTGCCTACAATGACGCACATAGGAGGACACGCACCATAGTCGAGAGGACCTTCGGCATCCTCAAGTCAAGGTTCCGGTGCCTCGACATCACTGGTGGTCACCTCCTATATTCCCCGGAGATGGTCTGTAAGATCCTCCTAACATGTGCAATATTGCACAACATTTGCATCAAAAGGAACATTCCCCTCCTGGAACCAGAGCCACACATGCCTGAAGAGGAGGAAGAGGAGGATGCTGGCCTGCAACATGAGGGGGAACTACAGAACACAGCCGCTGGTATACGCAGGCGGCAACATATCATCAACAATTTCTTTTAAATATAATCACCATCACCACTTTAATGAACTAATTTAAATAAACACCTATAATAATCACCATATCATGGTCTGGCTAATCATTTTTGCACACCTTCATCTCTACTTATCAGAATAAGAGTGTTGCCTCATGGAGCATTGCTGATATACTGATTAGGACACTGAAAATCCCAGAGCTAATGTGATGCCTAACATACAATGGTCACATACACACACACTGTAAATGACATATATCATGTACATTTCTCCTTTGAAGGCCAATAGCAGAGGACCACACCTGTTTCACACATACATGTTGAAATCAAGGTCCAACGCAGCAAATGGCACACAACTAAGACACCATCACTCAATAAGGGGAAAACAAGCCTCATACATGAGGCAGTCAATGTGCTTTTGCATCAGTAACAGGAATGTCTGACCAGACCCTTGACAGCAGTAAGTCCAACAGCATCCAATATTTGCAAGGACTATCTGTGACTAGAGTTCCATAGAAGCAGAACATAGACAGCACAAGTGCCACTCATATGAGCAGCATTGCACACATGACATTCCATGTACATGTCAGCCCATTTCCTAACTCCTGACACACCCATGCACCTGATCACAACCCACCTGTCTGAAGAGGTCCCTGGAATACTAAGATGTGTACCCTGATATTACCTCCTCTACACACACAGACTAACAATAGCAATCCAGTGTGCTACACCCTTTACTATAGTATGCCATTGTCATAGAACATCTGACTGCATGGACGTCAGGTCAATTTATACACTGTCTTCTGGTTTCTAAGCCCTGTTAGCACCTGTAGATTGCTTCCCGTGTGAAAAAGCATGTTGGCCCTTAGAATGCAAATCTCACCTACAGGACTTGTGAGAAACAGATGCAGCCCACACCTGTGATCACCTCCATGCACACCACCCATTTCAACAAGCACTGCCCCTGCTGATGCCTGGAACAGCATAGGAGTTGCCATTATGTCAAATACACCGTTAAGCATTGATACTAAATAAGCCGTGTAGCACAGCCCTTGGGTTCATTTGTCACCTTCAAAAACACAGGACAAACACAGTTGACATGTCAACTGTCTAGTTCGTCCTCCAAACAGTCTGAGCCAGACCACTGATTATGTAACTTGTCAAATTGCTGGAACCTTAATCACCCTGCATTCTGTCAGCCTGACTGGCATCTGTCTGTGCGTCACACTAAAGTATCTCTGTGTCTACATATGTACCACACTTGCGTTAGCAAACCTCTCATTCATCAGGGGGTATTGGGCATGGGCTTCTTCAATGCATACACAAATACATTGTATTGCATTATCTGCCTTTTAACTGTACCATTTGAGTTAAATCCTGTGAAAAGCAAAATTCATGGCCCATCCCTTGTCTGGGTCTCATTTATGCATGAATGACAAAGTGTGACAGTGTCCAAGGGCCGTATGCAGGGATTGGGTACGGGGCCTTCTGTCACGATTCACCCTGAGCTTACCCTCGATGTTGGAGAGAGGTGGCGAGCGGCCCCGATTCCTGTACGTCCTGCTCTGGCCGAGGTAGGGGCGACCCCTTCCGGTAGCCACGGTGCTGTTTGACAATAGTAAGTCACTACAGTCCGTTCCCTCCAGAAGGAGTCCCAGAGGAAAAACCCCAAAAGGGTAAAAAACCTCCAACAGGAACTCCCTGAAACAGATGGAGGATACAAGGAATTAGGACTTAAGATTCTGGAATTCAGGAATTCTGGAGACTGAAGACAGAACAAGAACAACTGGCGCTACAAGAGGAAACCAGCCGGAGCGTGACTACCACCGCAGGAGTGTTGCAACACAATGAGAAGGAAGATAGATTCCCCTTATATACCCCTAGACAGGAAGTGGGAAACAGGAAGTAGTAATACCACCATCTTGGTTTGGGACAAGGTCATAACTTAAAATAGAAAACATGCTCCAGAGAAAAGAGAAACAATGCATGCAGGGAAGAGAGGAAGTGAACAGCATGCTGGGAAGGAGAAAGGCATGCATAAAAACTAGTCATGTGCAGGCAGACGGCTTTTGACTGTGAGACAGGTAAGTGGATAAATAGTAGGTGGCACAGGGAAAGGGGGGCTGGGAGATAAAAGGGAAGTTACTAGAACGACATGTAAAAGAGGAGGTGGGTCCCGGGCATTCAAAGCGCGTTAATATGTTGTGCGCACTGAGCGCGGCAAGGACCGTGACCCGAATCCCTGAGTTGCTCCGCAGCGGTCCGTGCTCGCGGCGCAACACCTTCAGCAGAACCAGCAACCTCTGATAATGTCCATGAAAAATCCACACATGTCAGGACCCTGACAGTTCACACACAGAATCACAGTGCTCACAACATATTGATGGGCCGTGTGTGGTTAATAGCTGCGAGAATAATCAGCACAGAGGCTATGATGTTCCCAGATGCAGTGGGAATTGCAGAGGCTAACCTGTGTACAAATGTTGTAATGACACCTGCCGGAACATGACACCTGAGACATTATCTCACTCAGCACACCAAGGTTGCCCTGTTGACTGTCTCATTACACATCTTTAGTGACAGGGTGGGACCATCCTCATGTAGGTTCACATGTCCTCATCCACTTTACTCACATTGATCAACCAAGGATACTCAGTAGATACAGGAATAGCTGCCACTGACTCATGATGAGTCCTGGACCAAACTGTGACAAATTACACCCCAAACAATATACAGGATCATCATTGGACCACACACATGAACAAGACACCTATGTGCAATTGATCACTGGAAATATGTGGGCACGTGCTGCCTCGTATGCTGGTCCACCACAGCCACTTGAGAGTTGTGGCTCACTTCTATGACCTCAACTGTGGTGTCATCATACATTTGTGATTCACCCTTGTCTGTCTGTGCAAACAACATGGTACCCACTTCCTCAATGCATGTGTATGACTCACTGTGGGATTCACCAACTAGTGCTTAGGAAGCTGTTACCAAAACTCTAAGATGTGGACCATTGACATGAACAAGCGTCTGCCATCTACCTGGTGCATGCTTTGTCACATGTGGTGACTATGTTACCCTAAATCTTGGAAGTCCACATTACGGATGTTGCTACATGTATGACTAACACATGCCCTCTCTCAGTTCCACAATGACTTGCATCTAAGGATTGGACACATGGACGTCACATTCATACAAGCATGTGTGCAATAATGCTTCATGTGATACACACACACTTGGTCAACAAATACATTAGTTGCCAAAGCACACACTTTGAGCCAAAGGCATTTAGTTATTGTACATATGTGCGTCACATTGCTATCCTCTCTTTATGCCACACATGCCCAATTTGTGCAACACATATATGTAGGCCACACTTATGACCGTCTATTGCGTCAGCCAACGGTAAAAATACTGTGAAGGGAGTAGTGGATCATGGTCCGCTGCAATATGATGTCACACATGTGAACATACACCATCAACACCATAGTGGGTGCAATCAGCTTATCTTTGATGTGTCCCAAATGTAACATAACATAAAAACAGAAAAAATGCCCAACACCAGTTCATGCACTGAAATGTTGACGTTCCTAGCGTTATGCGTCATTTTTTGCCCACCAATACTGTATTTGCATCATTTTTTTTTACGCACAGGAGTGAACATTAGGCCACATCCAGATATTTGTACAGGCCATGTACTATTATTTGGATACGGGCTAATTTTCACTCCTGTGCGTCCCAAAAAATTACGCAAATACAGTAATGGTGGACAAAAAATGACGCATAACGCGAAAAAGTGCAGACATTTCATACAGGAAGTGATGTAATAGGCTATCCTGTTTACAGATCATGTACAGTGGGTGTACTTTCAGTTTCACTTTGCAGTCTATGATTCTTCTAGACTGTGTGGCTGTGTAGAGAGTGGTGTCCTAAGATTTTGTGCTTTTTTGTCCTGTGTGCTGTCTCTATTGTCAATTTGTGAAATATATATTGTTGGTGTATACTGTCCTACTGTGTTTTGTGTACATTTGTCCATTTACCTAGTGTTTTTGTTGTTTGTGGGAGTCTCTTGTGGGTAGTGGTAGTTTGGGGATAGTTGGGCTCTTTTAGTGGTTAAGTTTACTTTTCTTCTGTATTTGTACCCCTACTTTCCCCCTTTTCCCCTTTCTATTTCTTTACCCCTATTCCCTTTCACATTTCTAATATGTCTGGTAGTGTCAGAGTCACCAGATCCTCGGGGTCTGTGCAAGTTCCCAACACGTCCACCACTGAACAGCTCCAAGACTCTGATAGCTAAATCACAGAGACTGAGAGAGTTCAAGAGGGGAAGAAAGGATTAGGAAGGGAACACCTGGGAAGGAGACCTGTAGTAAGAAAAAGGTTAGAACACACAATATGAAAATTATATCTCCTGAAATCAATACTAGACTATGATTCTAAGCCTAGTCACTCTGAAAACATGAACAATCTAAGAGTTAAGTTTAAAATTACTAAGTTTTAAGATGGCCGGATACCTGTAGGGGAATCAAGATGAATTAAATGAAAACTTTCTTAATCAAGTACTTTCCTTTACATGAGAATAAGAAAAACATTCTGACTAAATTTTAAACCAGTCATATAAATCCTGTTTTGAGAATGTATACTAGGACCATACAATATTGCATCTAGAAACTCTGACCTTCTGTGTACTCTTAAAATGTTTCAACACAAATTGAGCATATTGCAGATATATATATATATATATATATATATATATATATATATATATATATATATCAAAAACAAAGTTGTCCTCATGTGAAAGCGCACTCCCAACAGGTTATATAAACGGGAAGAAAAAGCAAAGCCAGCAACTCACAGTGAATTCTTTAAGCAGTTTCATTATTCCAGGCCTTAAGTTATAAAATCATCTCTGGACACATGTTTCAAGGTCAATCCTTTCTTCAGCAGAGAAAAATATAAAAGTGTTTCACCCTCGTAGGTGCAGCCAGTGCTGGAGGTGTTCCAGGCATCTCTTTCTTACTGAAAAGACCGGCATGGCTTCAGCTTGTCTAATTACAGGCACCTGATTAGTCTCCTACGAGGGTGAAACACAGGTAGGCCACGTCTTTTGCATTATGGGTGAAGAGGAGTTGGGGGGCTTCATCTGGCTTGTGTGTCATTTCTTGCCACTGATGATCGAGGCAGGGGGCAGAGTGATACAGGGGTATCACACAGAGGCGCGCAGAAGCCCGGGGGGGAAAGGTGCTGCATCACTTGCAGCGTGTGTATGTGAGCCAGAGGAGTGACCACCAGCTGAAGCACCGGTGGGCTGACCTCATCACCAGGGAGCAGGATCTCTTGGACCACCTGGGAATCGTGATTGGTGGCCCTGTTGGTGAGTACTAATCATGTAAATATGCACGATTAAATGCTCTGTAGTGACATCAGATGATTTGTACTATGTCTGCCAGCTAACTTGCTGACTGTGTGTAATGCTGGGGAAACATACAGGGATAATTGATGCACTATGGTAAGGATCACAATTGCTAGCTGTCAGGTAGCACGTGCTCAGCAAATGTACAGGACACTTTTCCATGAAGTAATTTGGTGCGGCCTTTGTGTCAGACAACCAAACAAAATAGGAGCCAATCATGTCTATATAGGGCACTTTTCCAGAGAAGTAAAGATGTGCTAACATATTGGCTAACTTTGTTGACGATATAGCTAGACTGACTTTAGAATCACTACATGATGCAGAAAATGAGTGCTGGCTTCACGTCAATTGATTATAGCAAAGTGGCTCAGACATAAGTCTCATGTGAGTCTGGTGAGTGTGGAAGGAAAGCGTTCACGTAAGTACTATGAATGTTTGGGATTATTGTGGTCCTTTATATTTTTGGATACATGTCAGATCTGGATTTGAAAACATCATGAAAAGGTGCAAGGTGCCCTCAGCTAACATCTTAGAATGTTTGTTTGAGTTAGTTGTGCCACATTCCAAATATGGATGGCAGTCCAAAGGTATTCACATGGGTTCACATCTCCATGGTTGGTGCAAATCACCATAGCTGGGCCTCATCAATTGAATAAAATGTAACAACAGGAGGGCTTACAAAAGTCCTTGTCCCTCCCTCTGTACATTGTACCTATGTGTAATAAATGTGTCATGGCCACAAGGCATGTTTGACTGGTAATGCAGTCCTCAAGTAACCAGGCTTTGGATGTCTCTCTTGGATGCACATGATGAGACGATTACACTCCATATTTTTTTCTGGTCACCAATTACGGGGCATGTTTGCCACCACATGATAGTTAGGGCCAATGTATGTGTGCAGATATGTGTGTAACTTTCACAGGAGACCCATGCTATGTACAAGTTGGCCGTGATGTATCAGATGCAGTATCATCATGTCTGAATGGTTGCCATTTCCTTATTCAGCCTACACATTGTATATGTTTATGAAATTGTTGCTCTGTGCACAGATTTTGAGCACATTTCTTCCTTCCATGCCTTACAGGTGGACCGGCACCCTACACTGTGGGAGAGGTGGCGACATTTGAGGACCCCGACCACTCCAGTAAGTGTTGATATGTCTGTTATGTGTTGTGTTTGCTGTTCATGGACTCGTGTGTGTTGAACGCATAGCAAGGTGTGATGCGTTGGGCAATCATTTCTCTTGTTCCATGAGTAGGATTTCAGTTTCTCAAATGTTTTGAGTTGGCCAATGCGTATCCAATGGTATTATCTAGGGATTGTAGGCCATTCCTGTAGGCCCCACTGTGAGTACTGGGGTGAGTCATGTGGATGACACTTGTATCAACAAGAGTCGCACTGGAAGTCAGCTCCGATTTAGTCAGCCTGTCAGACCCACATTCTCCAAGATTGGTACGGCAAATTGCTTTCCAATAGACTTCTGCTTCCCTATTTACCAAGGTACTTATGAAACTGTAGGTAGAACCTCCTAGCAGCATGTACTTCCACATGTAGTGCTACAAGTATGTGGAACTTGAGTGCCATGGCCTAGGTGTGCATGCTAATCATGATCATGGGTGTTCTTGCAACTCTGTGTCTGATATAAGTCAGGCCTTACTGGAAGTATATGTTGTGTACCAAGTTCTGCATTTCCTGACATGTGTGGCCCTATGATTGGTCTAGGGTTTGCTGACTCCTCATTGTTGATAGACCTTACCTGTGGTGTGTGTGTAGAGCCAAACACTTGTGGAGTTTTCTATACACTCTACGGTGTACATGTTGTTGAAAATTGATAGTTGTTTATCCACCCCCCCCCCCTCAAACACAGGCATGGGTTTGTGAATGGGGTACCTAGTACTGATGCTACCAGTGTGTTACACATACATGTGAATAAGTGACTGTTTGGTTGGAACCTAGTATACACACTCAGGTATGGCACTTGGTACTATACTGGCAAGTCCAGTTACAACTTGCAGACCATGTGGCTTTAGTTTAGCATTCCGTACACTGACATTTGTAGCCCAGGTCTTGGCGGAGGATATGCAGCATGAGTCTTAGCTGATAACTGGCAGAACTCAGATGGCAAGTCAAAGCCAGTTGTTACCTATCTTATAGGTTATGGATGTGCTATGTGTGATGTGACCTTTGTAGGCTGGCCTGCCATGTACTTCCTCAGGGACATTCAAAGATCTGTTTTGTGATATGAGCTGTTACAAGTACAGTAGATGTATTGTCTGATTAACTTCTTGTGCCATTTCACACAATGCAGTTACAAATGTAGAATATTTGCATTTTTCTTCACAGCTGCAAACATGACTCCAAACCAGGTCCGTGAATTCCAGCGCCGGGCCATGAGATACCAGCACATCCTGCTGGTGGAGTCGGGGTTCAGGAGGATGGCCCATCGATATCGCCATGAACGGGCCTCCGGGGCATGGAGAGCCTTCCCACAGGGTGGGCCTACTTTGCCCACCACAGCCACCACCAGCACAACCACCACTTCAAGCTAGGTGGCCCCACCCACAGCTGGGACTGTTGTGCCTACATCTGCTGGACTTCCAGGCCCCAGCATTGCTACAGGTGCAGGACAGCCCACTGGCCCTGGCTCCACACACACATAGACCTCCTCCACCGGTACCCAGACTGCCACAGCTCCATCTGTTGACCCTGCAGCCTTCTACAACATGGAACGGAAGATGGACCGTGTGCCGCGCAAGTTAAGCCACCTGAGCCGGGATGTGCGTCACATTAACCAGCGTGTTAAGTCAATCAAGAGGACCCTCCGCAGGGCCAACCTCTAGACTGTTTTTGAAATGGACATGATTCCCTCCCTCCTCTTTCCTTGTTCTTATAGTAGATGGGCTCAGGGGGCTTAGTGTTAGGTTAGTATAGGCTGTTAGTTTAGTTAGTGTTAGTGGGTGGGGGGTCCTGATTCTTTCTATTTTAACTTATTACGTGTGTGGGTGGGTGGGTGAGGGGTTATGTTGGGGTTATTGTGTGTTTTAAAAAAAAACACAAAAAAATATATTTTTGTTTAGGATAGTATAGTATGTGTTTAGGTTAGTATGAGTTGTCCTCCATGTGTCCAGTCTCATAAGGGGGGTGGGAGTGGATGTTTAGAACGTTTTGTTACATGTGATAAGTAAGTGTAGCTTAGGTTAGTTAGGGACAGTTGTGGGTAATGAGTAGTCAGGGTAGATTAGGGTAGGTAAGATTTTTCCCTCAGTTTCCTCTTCTGTGATTAGCATTTAATAAATATTTGGTTAACCCTTAACAGTATGTGTTAAATGGTACTTGATCCTGGGTTTGGAATCAATGTACATGAATTTTGTACTGTTACATTTGTGTCCTATGCTACAAACAAATCCCACCTGAGCTGTACGATTGGCAGCTACCCCAGAGCTACCTTGCAAAGTTTCCACCATTCGTTGCAACCACCAATCACAGTTAATATGGATGACAATGTGTTTCTGTTGATAAGTGTGTTTTCTACGTCACAAACTGTGCTTCCAGACTTGGTATTGGGGGAACAGTTTTACGTCTGACTCCAGTGTGATGATCAAGGACACCCTTATAAGATGAGTTCTCATAGGCACTCTTGTATTCTTGTCTTCATGACTCTCATACGTCATTTGTGACACAGTTCAGTATGATTACCTATTTGTCTGTAAACTCAGACACCTTCATTTATGCAGTTTTTGTAGTGTTTGCTTAGATTAGTGTGCACTGTTATATGTGTTAGTATTGCATGGTGACAACATTTTGCGGCCACTATTTGATGACTTAGCTATCCCTTGAGGAAACATTCTTCTGTCCAATACAGCATGATGGTGTATGGTTTCTCACTTCATCAGATATGTCCCTCAGGATGGGCAGAGTATGATGCAATCATGGCACTGTGCTGATTTATCTGACTACATAATATCAGGACAGTTGTATTGACAAGCTCCGTAATTTGACAGTAGGCACATTTCAGTTATCTACTGCACAATTGATATGTCACATTACCCAGTGACAGATTTGTTGTGTAAGTGCTATTTATTGAAAAGGGCTGTAGTGCTATCTGTACATTGTCCATGATTGTGAGTCCATTATAGTGACATCTTACATTGTGATCCCACACAAGGGATTACGGAAATGCTTTTGACATGCAGGGGTTGATGTTTCAGACAGTGCAGAGGGACAGGATTTGCCAATGAGTAGGAGAGAGACAATCACTGGGCAGGCTGACAAGATATACAGTGGTAAGCAGAACAGTCATTAAATAGGGTTGTTGCAAGACTGGCAAGTTACAAAGCGCAGGACCTTGGTAATAGTTGGCCATGTGGCAGGGACTAGTGCTTCTGGGTACTTTTCCTTGTGAATGTGATCTGTTCCATGTCTTCTTCTTCTGATGTGTGTGTTGCCTCCTCTGTCTGGGGCAACACACACCTCAGTGTTAGAAGACGTGGAGTCAGACATCCCGGTCGCTGCTCCCTGTGAAGTTCTTAAGGGCAGTCCTGCAGCAAGGAGGATCTGCTGGTTCTTGAGAATAGCAGCCACATCACGATGGTAGGCAGCCAGGTCGGCCCTGAGGGGTTCAATGCTGCATTCGTGCACGCGTTGACAGGATTGCTGTTGTAGGTGTTGGGTCAACTGTATTACAGCTGTGCTGATTTCCTTCTGGGTTTTTTGCAGTTCCTGCAAGATAGATGTTAGGGCTTGCGTAGCTGCTGCCTGATCTTCAGATAACATCATGCGCGAACGCACCCCCTCTAGGCTGGCTGCCATAGTTTGCATCCCCACCCGCACCTCCTTGGCCAGCTCCCGCTGTATTCCAACTACAGTTCTCTCAAAGCTGGTGCCAGTGTTGTCTGAGTCCTCAGCTGTATTGGAGCTGGCAGGTCTTACAATTGGGGTGGTGGGTGGATCGTCTGCGATGGCTGCTTGTTCTGTGCTCCTCCTTGTGACTGAAGGTGGGGTCTGGAGGGTTTCAAGGACCTTTTGGATAGTCTCCTGGGGAATGTTTATCGGCTCGTCATCCATGTAATCAGGGTAATCTGGGAAAGGCATATCCGCAGGAGATCCATCTTCCTCTGCAATGAAACAGGGTACAATTATTGTTTCTGTGTTGTGGCATGAGTGATGTGACATGCCTGCCTTGTGATGAATTCACATTGTGATCTTGTTTTGTGTTCATTGCTCCAGTCCTTCAGATGGGCATTCTCCCAGGCCTATGGCCCACCTGCATGTCACAGGTATGTTATTGAGTTATTAGACTTGTCGGCATCATCTCCTCTAGGTGTTGGTTTTGGCCAAATAGAGAATTGCCACCTTCTTGTCCTACTCAACCCTCCGTCTACATCCATTCTCATGGTGAGACCTTTCACTGGCTGTGGGTGGTCTGATGGCCCTGGCAGCACACTTAACAATCTGGACCTGCCCCAATCTCTGATCTTTCACATCCACTTAAATGTATTTGACATGTGGCATATCCTATGCATAGCAATGTTATGACACGATATGGATGTTGACATTGGTATTGTGTACTGCTGATGTTGGGGAATGCGTGGTACATTGGATTGCCCTGATAATCGTATCAATGTCCAATTTCCTCCTCTGACTGTGCAGGTGTATTTCAGTGACCAGTTACATGTGTCCCCCCGTCAATGCTGTTGTCTGAGCAGTATGACTTTTGGGATGTTACATTGTGACCCAGGCACAGGATGGACCCGGACATATGCAGCATGGGTGTGTCCTTAGTGCTGTGTAGCTCCTATTGTTGTTTACATTGGCTGATGTTTGCAACAACTATGGGCATTGACATTTGACAGTACTGGGGCCTTTGTCTTGTTTCAGGGGATTGTTGAAGTTGTCATCCTCAACCCCCTAATTTAGGTGCGTATGATCCATGGGGAGGTTACTGCCATTGGCTACTTGAGCTGCACACAGAGCGGAGGTGGTAGTGGCAACTGTTGTTGCAGTTACATTCCAGTTGTCGGTATGGCTAGAGGTTGTTAAGAGGGCCCTAGTTAATGTAGGGGGTATGGTGGCTGACGTGTGCTGGGATGTCAGTTTGACGTTGTGGTCTTCCCTCCTGGCGTGGATTTCCCTTTGCTCCATCGTTGGCATGACAGCATGCCCCCATGGGACTGTTGTTGGTGTAGTGTAATGGTGTGCCCCAGCTTCTGTTTGTGCAGGCCATGCCCCCATGCGGTGCCCCTTTACCCATGCCACTCCATGTATATGATGACTTCCATGCTTTTGTGGTCGTTATCCCCCCTGCTCACAGTTGACATTATTGCATTTTAATTCCCTATGCGACTTATCCTGCATGTGCGTTGTCTCCTGGTAGTCTGCGCTGTCCTGTCCTTGAATCCCTGTGACGATCTCCTCAGGAATGACGGCTGCGACCATCTCCTCCATGTGGTCCAGGCCCTCCAGACTGCAGTGCTGCCTTCCTCTTCCTGGCCATCTTTTCCTTTGTCCTGCGCTTGCAGTCATGCCAGCATTTCTTGCACTCGATAACTGTTCTGCGTACTTCTGCCACACTGCTAATCTTGTCCACAATTTGTTGCCTTATAGCCTCTCTCCTACTGATTGGCAACTTTGAGGTGACAAGCAGTTGCTGCTGGTGTTCCGTCACCTCCTTAACCAGAATTTCCTGCTCCTCTGCACTGAAGCGACACTTTCTTTTCTTCTTATAAGTGTCCTGGTTCTTGGGTGGGTCCTCCTGGCTGGTTCCTGGTCTGTTGTCATCTTCCTGGGGCCTGTAGTGGCATCTGGGATCCATTTTGGCTCTCCTCTGGTGAAATGGCAGTGTTCGCAGGTTTTTTTGACGCTATTGCGTCAAAAAACGCCGCATATCTGGTTTGCGGGGTCGTAAATCGACCCACAGTAATTTCTGCCACGTTAACGTAGTTTTGCTTTACGACTTGACGCTGCGGTGTGCGTCAAAAATAATGACTCCCACCTGTGGTTTGTGCCACCGAACGTCAAAGTATAAATCTGACGCCCGCATGGCACACCAAAATGGCGTTAGCCGGCGGTAATACTTTTGACGCAAAACTGCGCCGGCGCAGTTTTGCATCAAAAAGTATAAATATGGCCCTTGACCTCTTGGAACAACAGGGGTGAATTCGTTTACAAGGGACAGACGGTTGCTGGATCACACATGTACGATCTGGTCAGAGGTCTCACGCACAGTAAAACCCTATCGACACAAGATGCTCCTAGAGGTTGGGAGCGGTTCCTAAGCGTCGCTACGGAACTCAATATCCCCTCCACGATCATCGGTAACACCGACCATCGGCAAAGGCTTGAAAGTTTGAAAGATCCCACCCCTGGTGATTTTACCAGGGGTCCCCTCTTGCCGATGTTGCCTTTCTTCCCTCAGCTAACACCGTCTATGAGCATCAACGCTCTACAACTGGCGCCAAAAAGAGACTGTTCAAAACGAACACTTGGTTACCGATCTAATGTAATCCCGAAATTTGAACCATTGTACAGTATTGTTAAAAGGTTCACGTGTCGAAAGATTTTTCCTTCATTTATTTTTTTACCCGTGTACATGTTTGTGGTGAAAACTGTTTCTAATAAACAATTTTAACATTTCATCACTAGTCCGACTTTTAAAAAAAAAAAAATTTTTAATGGTTTTAAAATGTGTGGTGGGGGAATAAAAATGCATAGTCTGTTTTCATTTTACAATGTTTTTTTTATTTTAGACAGCCATCAGTACAATAGTGGCTTTACAAAGCCTTACACTTTTGACATACACCATATTCTGTTTTAACAATGCTCGACATGGGCCTAGTCTTTTCATTCACATATTTCATAACAATACCGTCATTGTTTACTAGATCAGCGGAATACAGATTAAAAAAAATTCTAAACGTCATACCCTCAGACATTTTACTAATGAAATATATACAATGTTCCCCACATGTGATGGCTAGAGAATCCTGTACACGCAGTTTGTTATACACAACAGTGGGCAATGCTTTTTTTTACATATTTGAATATTGGTTTTGTATAAATGTCATGCTCGGGGAACTCCACTAAACTGTCAAACACTATAACCTTGTTAACATCGAGAAACATTGCAGCCCAGTGTGTACCACCCTTGTAATGCGGGTCAGTGTTAAAGACGAGGGTGCAGGGTCTTTCAGGGCTTATCTTTTCAGGTAGACCATCGCTCGGAAATGCACCTACAAAGTATTTCTTAGCGTATCTATGCCTACTTAAGAAGTCACGTATGTCAGTAGTGTCCATTTTACAAGCTTTTAATGATAGTCAAACATAAGTTGTAGGGCGTGATTGACCTGGATTATACTGTTGAATACAGAGAATACAACCATATTCACATTGGTCGCCAATGCCTGTGTAAAACGTATTTCAGCTTTTAGATTTCCGTGTTTGATCAAGTTGTAGTGGTCACCATCTTCCATATCAGGCGTCAGGTCGAATGCAAACAGTGTGTAGCCAGCCCCATACCCCTCTCTTGAAACAACGACTCCTGAGTCCCCCAGATGTTTCCCCATTATCGAGACCAGTCTGAGATATTCCCTGACAAAATTGGATGTTCCAAAACTTGGAGTGAATGGTTTTGCAGGGATAACAGCACTCTCGTGGACCAAAGCGGCGTAGTTGATATCGTAGTGTTTGAAGTTGAAAGGGTTTGAGGTATAGAGTCCACTAAAAGCTGTATTGTACACAAACCCAATGATGAGGAGTTTCGGCAACTGGCAAAGAAATAGATTCTGCTGCTGCGTTAATCTAGTACCGGCGGGATGCTGAATATCTTCAGAGCCACTCTTTCAATGGTGTACTTTGCGTTCAATAGTTTTAAAGGTTCAGCATGGGCCAGTCTGACACTAGGTGACACTTTCACACTCTTTACAAACAGACTCGCGGACAATGTAACCAGTTTATACTGTTCCTCATCGCCGATTATGAGACAGAATGCGGCCTTGTTGTGGTTGAGTTTGATCTTAAGATCTATACTGTTGATTAGAAGCTTATCTTTGAAGAAAAGGTCTGAATGTATGCACAAAAGTAGATCAAATTGCCTACTGCCGGCTGCAAAGCTGGCTCTTTTTTTAAAACCAGCGTTGGAGCGATCCAACATCATGGCCTCAAAATGCCCTTCAGTATCTTTGTAGAAGAGTCCCGCTGAAAGTTGTGTGTCCAGGGCTTCGCGACTGTAATTTAGAATACTCTCTATGTAGGCCCTGTAGGCATACATGTTATCACTCTGTATGACGAGTTGATCGCCCAGGATAATGTCCACTTGTTTAAACAGGGTTGCGATGGGGTAGGCGATCGGCGCCACTTTAGCATCATCCTCGATGTTGGTGCTGTTCGCTTTGGTTATTTTACATACAAGGTGTAACAGGGTTTTGTTTAAATCCAGATACATATCCGTTGACCCCGATACATAAAACTCTATCGGCGCCAGAGGTGGCAGAGCGGCTAGAGGCTATACTTCCATGAAAAAACTGTTCTCGATGCTGGTCTGTGTGGGTTTAAGAGAAAATAGATCTAGCTCAGATTTGGCACATTCACCCGATGCACAGTGTACGAAGCCCATGATAGCGGCTTTAAAAAATATTTGCACTAAAATGCAGCCTCTTCTTCTTCTTGGAAGATCTCCTCTGTCTTACGACTCTTCTTTTGTGTGGGCCTTTTGAAGAAGTCTTCCATTTTTTATAGGGCATTGGCGGGCCCCTACGCCTTGAAGCCCTTCGCTTCCTTTTAACACCAGCAAGTGCATGTACAACAACCCTGCTCCTTCCTGTGGTTGTGTGTTCATGCGCTCTGTGACAACCGACGTTACAGAGCCCATAATGTCATGACTATGTTCATGGCAGCGGTTTTAACGTGAGGTTTTGCAATTTTGTATTCCCCATCTCAAGAACGGCATGGCTCTTCTAAACAAACTCTGAAAGAAACCCCCAATCCGGCACCGTACATAACAGGGGCCCCTTGAAAGTAGGGCGGTGGTCCCCAATAACCGGCCTGAACTCTATAATAATCCCTGTACATCAAGGGATCACTGTCACGGCACAGCCTTAAATGAACCTTAACAATAACTTTCCTGTATTTAAAGGCCACCGGCTCTGATTGATCGTCGTAGATCATGATGGTTATAGTGTCAAAATGGTTTTTGGAAATTGCCACGTAGTCGGGTTTGTGATGTTGTATATTAACCATCGTGTTATTTTCCCCCTTCACAGGGACCCATCACAACAACGGCGAATAACTGTCCCCTATCCTCTGAGGTTCTACGATGTCGCTATACACATAGAGTGTAAAAAATCCACCGTTAATATCAGGGCACGTAGGGTCTGGATCCACCTGCCTTTTCACATGTTGTACAGTCCCTAAAGCCCTTTGTAATTTACCGGAACAGTTAAACACTGTACTGAGCTTCGGGGCTTTAAGAAACACTTTTCTTCTAACGTTATCCGACACCAGATGCATATTCGCATACGTTTCAATGCTTCCCATAGATTTGTTGATGGCGTCGACCACCGAGGAAATGGTTGGGTAATAGCCATGAGGAAATCCCACATCGATGCTCAGAGGGTCCTGCTCACACTTTATACTAAATTTAGCCTCGTGCTTTGTAAATGTATTCCACGTTCTCGGGTATTGTATCTCCGTTAGGGCCACCTCCCAGGGCCCTTTCAAGTCCACCGGTTTCACCAGTTTTACTGTATAATTAGAAATCTGATTGCTGGGGAACATGCCCTTCGAAGCATTGGACGGTAGCGTAATATAAAAAGGTGAGTTCTCCATCGCAGCGCTTACAGCGCAACCTCACACCCGTGCAGCGAGCTGTCCAAAACCCAACTGTTACATTTCTCGGGCCACCCCTCCATTTGACCAACGCCTGCCTCTTAGCTCCGATGCCTTTCCTTTTTAGAACCTTTTCAACCCTGTACACCCTGTTCGGATCGTAGGGCACCTTTTGTAACTCTTCGGTGTAAAAGACACCCGCTACCTCTTCCCCTGCGTAGTCCTTCAACTTGTAAATATATACCCCTTCTTTAAGTTCCACACTTTCCACTATGAATATCTCATCGCTGAATGTCTGTTGGTAGCCTTTGGTGAAGACACCCTTCAACTTTGAAACCCTGACATGATCACCTTCTTTTAAAACCGGTTTCTTGACCCTTGATGCGAGACGACTGCCATACATGGTTCTCCACACCATTAACAAATTATCAGCTGTTACCTCCACGGGGGCCATTTTGATTGTTCTATGGTAACAGTTGTTATAAACATCTATAAAAGCCTGTAGAACATCTACGTATCTGTAGGTATTGTTGGCTGTGAAATATCGCCACATCTTTGATTTTAAAGTTCTGTTAAAACGCTCTACAACTGCCACATTTACCTCTGTGGGCGTTACAAAATGCTGAACAGCATGCTGCTTTAATAATTTCTTGAAAGGTTTGTTTAAAAATTATTTTCTGGCACCTGTTTGTAGTTTTTGAGGTACTCAACCTCTCGCAAAGATGTCTTCAAAGGTGGCAGTGACGATGTTACCACTTTTATTGTTTAACGCCTCTGCATAGGCATACTTGGACAATACGTCTGTGACTGTTAATATATACATCACACCGTTGTTATGTTCTGCTAGATCTTGAAGACTGATTATGTTCGCCTAACACTGATAATCTAGCTGTGCACCAACGACTGTGGCCCTCCTCTTAAAACGTCTCCTGGCTGGCTTGTGGAGCGAATATGCCTCTTCCCCCACCAACCATGTCTTCACCTTTGATCGGTTTAAAGACTCGTTTTCAACTCGAGCCCTTCTAAATAGCGCTTCGGTGTCGCCGAAGCTTCCAAGTCCACGTGCATCATAATAAATCCTCTTAAAGCACCCCCCGCCATGCCGTCACACACAGCAGCCAAGAAATGAAAGACTTTTGTTTTGTGTAAGCTCATTTTATTAAACATAAAAAACATAAAAGACTGCTGGACACCTTGAGGTCTTATGACGGCATATACATAGCATGACACATGTTACACATATTACTCAAAGTTGTTCCTTTTACCAGGTCTCAGCGTTACAAGCTTTGACATTTTTATAGCTATAATCTCAAGAGCTCTAGACATGATCTCCCGCTCCCCCCACCTATAACTCTGGATGCTCAGGATACTGACAGCATTAAGCAATTCATACAGGTCTAGGTCGGACAGTATAGGACCTTTATTTGTTAAATAATCTTCAGTCATGAGCTCCAAAGCACTGTGTAGCCCTGTCAGTGGTGAAAGTCTTAACTAACATGTCCAGTTTTGGGCCGCGCTCCAGTATTCATACGATGCAGGCAGCCACGCAAGATACACCAGTTGGCAATACCCACAGGACTGTTGCACTGCAGCGCAGCCGCCGGTTCCGTAATGTTCAGATAGCGCAGAGTCACAGGGTGTATTTCAGCTATTCTCTCTGTAACCAGCGCATATATCAATCTCCCGATACATATGTAGCCTGGGTGTAACTCATTGACATCTTGCCCAGCGACACTCTGATTTGCGTCCTAAAAGTGAGTAAGTATGGAGCGTTAAGTAACACCATTATAATCTGTTATCCATGACCTCTGTTTTTATTTTTGTATTTATTTTTTTTTAAAACAACTTTCGGGGTGCTAAAGACGTAATTCTTCTATTTTTATAATAAACATCACACATACATCTTTCTATGACCCTTTCTATCAAACTTTTGTCAAAATAGGTACATAACCCCTGCATGTGGCCTAGTTTTGAGCAGGGCTCAGAAGCGTATCGGATTTCATTTACAGTTTCTGTCAAGATCTTAATCATACCGATGTGGACCCCTTTCTTCACAGCTGCCAGCCCATACACCACCCTTAACAACCTATATACCTTGTGCGGGTCTAAACAGCTGCATATGTTCCGAATTGCTCTTTCAGTGTACGACTCGTATGGACAGTTTTGAGCCTCCTGCTGTGGCTCGTTAACTGTATGCCCATAACACAGGTTATAATAGTCACGTTTAACATATGTGTTCACAACTGCTGCCGCAAAACCTTTTAACAGGCCATATGGCGTCGTAGGTTACGCCCGGCATTTCCTTTTCATAATCGGTGCTATGAAAGTGCTGACACATTTCTTACGCTGCTCTTTGTTCTAGCGTGTAATACTTTCAGACTGTCTGGAACAGCATAAGCAGTAAAAATGTATGTTGTTAACCTTTAGCGTAGACCCCTCTAGTGCATCTCTTTCTGCAGTTGTTTTCTATGGTTCAAACAGAAAGCAAAAGACATACTATTAGTTAAAAGTATTATAAAGATGTATACACAATATTTGTCTATGGAGTTTTTACTAACCTCAACATTTTCGCCACCCTCAGCGTCGCCTCTGAAATCTTGCGAGTCGCACAGGTACATTGGTGTATAAGTGACTTCGGATTTTACAGTTGCCAGTTGCATCAGGATGGCCTCTTGATCTGGGCCCTCCTGAAAACCCATGTCTTCATAGATCAGCGAATTTAGTGGTGCTATACCTTCTTCAACATCTTCAGTGTCGTCAAAGTTGATTGCATCACTTAGTTCGTCTTTCGAGGCTTTGCTGTCGCTGCTATCAACTTTGATGGGGGATACCAGTTGTGGCAAATCCTTGAGGCTGAGCTTTTCAAGCCGTTGGCAGAGTTCCTCGTGCAGCCCAGTAACATCGGAACCCCCATCTTTAGGTGGAGTCTGCTGTGCATTCTCATCCAACACCAACGGTGCGAGGGTCCGATAGTATCTATTGATAGGGTTCTGCTCTACTGAGGCCGTGTCTTTTCTGGCTATCGGATTGTATCTCTTCATGTTGCCTAGACACCCTATTCCAACGCCAGATCACAGTTTGACATGTTGCTCTAACCTCCTCTTATATGTATTTGGCGCTTCAAAAAGGGCATACGCCTCTACAACCCATAACTATCACATGCTCACCTTGGCGGCTCTAATACGCTACAGGGTTACATGTGGTGCTAACCACATGTCATGGCTTTTGCACCATTTGACCACCCCCTCTTTTTGGATTAGCCAACCGTGAGGAGGTCGGGCCATCCCACCCATTACGCAGCCCTGTGAGGGGACCCCTAAACAGCCACTTGGTCCTGAATGTCTGACATGTCCGGACCTGTCCTCTTAGGCTCTGAAACTGGTTGCACAACACCAAGGCCTTCATTTTACACAGCCCATAGACCAATACCCAGGGGCTAGGACCCTGGCACATGGCTAACACGTGACACCATTAGGTCACAAACCACGTGACACCTCTACACCTACGTCAGTTCCGGGGCGGGCTCTCTGGGGCACCGGAAGTCCCAGTAATGGAAGTGACGTCACTTCTGGGGCGGGATAGCTGTCACTTTAAAGTTGATAAGGAAAGGTATCCCCTCCTACTACTGATATGGTATTTTAGGTGTTGTATCACTTACAATCTGTGTTGGAGTTAAACTTCATGCTGATGTCTTTTTCTTACTTGCCATTTTTGCTCCTGTTGCATTTAATGCTGGTGATGCCTAATTTTGCAAGTGCCATCATGCGTTACAGGAGTGACATAATACTGTAATCTACAATACATATATTGTGTGCTTTAACATTACTAATGTAAAGTACAGCACTTGAAGCGTATTATTGAAGGTGCATTCACAGTAGATGATTAATAGTTCATGTATGTGTGTGTTTTAATGTATGAGTTTACCAAGTTGAATTGTAGTATTCATGCACATTTTTATTCAAATATTTTGATTTATATTGCTATGTTGAACTGCTCATTATCATATTTCATTTATAATTCTTGTTTTCATTTATAATTGCAAGATGTACTTACACTCATGTATTTTGAATGTGCATTGAATGTTTTATGAAGTTAGCATAACCAAAAGCCTGAAACATTTGGTTTATTGTGTTTAATCTTCAATTTGGAGCTTTGCTCACCTTGCAACATTCTTTCTTTGCAGGTATGTCCTTGTGAGTCTACAGTTAATGAAAGGCATATTGTGTGTTTAAGTTAGTGGGGTTTGTGAGGCTACTTTTGAAAGGATGAGTAGCACTAATGAACTGAGAGAAAAAGGCTCCTATTTGTGTACCAGATACTGGGAAACATTCATGATATTCGATTTGTGGGGTGAGAACTAGAGGGAAGTTACCAATTTCAACTGTGCAAGGAAAGTGGAAATCTACTGGCAGGGATGATGTAGCTTTCTTGAAGGTTTCATAGGCATAATTGGTATTCACTGAGTTAGACGAGGGCAGACTCCCTTGCGACTTGGAGGGGTACAGACCTGTCTACGCTTTATTCCTTTGTGTGACTTTGGGGGTCATTACAACCCTGGCGGAAGGCAGAGAACCGGCGGTAAGACCGCCAACAGGCTGGCGGTCTTACCCTGTGGAATTATGACCATGGCGGTTACCGCCATGGTCATCCGCCGGTTCTCCGTTCTGCCCGCCAGGGCGGAGACCACCGCCGGCCTGGAGACCTGGGTCTCCAGCCCGGCGGCCGTCACTATACCGCCGGCGGTATTTGGACCCGGCTTACCGCCGTGGATTTCCAGCGGTTTGAACAGCCATGAAATCCATGGCGGTAAGCACTATCAGTGGCAGGGAATTCCTTCCCTGGCACTGATAGGGGTCTCCCCCACCCCCTGTCCCCACCCCGACTCCCTCCCCTACCCCCCCAACACCCCTGCCACCCCCCAAAGGTGGCAGGGCCCCCCTCCCCACCCCGAACCTCAACATCACTTCACCCATACCCACACGACACGCACGCAGGCACCATCTACATACTTAAACGCACACACGCCGACATACATGCCTACATCCACACACACAGTCATACACGCACACCCACATTCAAACATACACGCACACATCCACACAGACATACCCACAGACATACACGCACTCATTCCCATACACACAACACCCCCGCAGGCATACACGCACTCACACACCCCCTCTTCATACACACACGCACACCCCCATGCACCCACACAACACAGAACACCCCCCTCCCCTCACTGACAATCGACTTACCTGGTCCGACGATCCTCCGGGAGGGGACGGGAGCCATGGGGGCAGCTCCGCCGACACCACACCGCCAACAGAACACCGCCACGTCGAATCACAGGACGTGATTCGCTGGGCGGTGTTCTGTTGGCATGGCGGTCGAGGTGGAGCAACCTCCACTTCCCCGCCTCCCGCCAGTATGGCTGTTGGCGGCTCTCCATCTGTAAAAGGACGGAGAGCTGCCAACGGTCATAATAGGCCGAGCGGCAAACCGCCACCAATGGCGGTCTTCCGCACGGTGGTCCCTCGGCGGCCTTTAAAAAAGACCGCCGAGGTCAAAATGACCCCCTTTATGTTTTATACTATGCAACACCTCTCTATCAGATGTTTTTTAATGAGGTTCCTTTCATGCTGTCACTTTTCTATATACGTTGAGACTTAATTGAGATTTACTTTTACTTTAGTTTAGGGTACTTAGATTAACTCAGATTCGTCAATGAAAAGGCAAGAGGACTGCAACCTATGTACAGATATTAGATTTTGTTCCTAATCTTTTCTATTGTCTCAACTGAACTTACTGTATGCCTTATGCTTATACAATTTAACTTAATTCCGCAATTAACTTCACCTTTGGTCACTTGGTACTGATATAGCATGTTTTTCTTAGATTAATTTACATCATTTTGACTCTTAATTTGAACCTTATTTACCACCTCCTGGATTTGATGTGAGACCAAATAGGTTACACTGTCAATTGAATCAAAAGGTGGATTTTAACTCTCCTTTACCTCGCAAGCATCCTAACAAGGTCAGTCGGAAGAAAAAAATAGGAATATGGGTACACAGTGTCATCAGACGGTAGCAGAGTGAGGATGGTTGGGTCTTGAAGTAAGGAGAGCTAGAACCTCTATTCTAGATTAGTTAGTCTCTAGAGGTCAGTCCCTAGTGCCTATGTACAGAAATTGGAAGATTAGTGGAGTTCCAGAGACACGGGAGAGAGATGTACCAATGGAGGAGTGTGTATCAATAGTGTTGTGAGTCGCAGTGGTTGATGCTTAGCTTGTGTTGCTCTGTGGAGTTTAGATTATGTTTTGCAGAGATGTTTTGAATGTCGTGTGAGTGTGGTATTTAGTACGAAGAAGTTGAAGTTGTTATCGAGTCCGATGTGATCTAAGATCACGGGATAGCATTAAATGGTGCACTCTATTGTAAATGTCTGCATATTTTTGTGGTGCTTGTCGTGAGATGTCATTGATGGCACAATTGAGATAGGGACTGTAGGAGGCTGGCTCTCATATAGTGTAAAAAATAATGTGCACTGTGAAGAGAATACAAGCAACCCCACCTTGGTACCCAGAGGTAAAAAGCAGGCCACCTATTGTTCAGTTTTATGGCAGTGTGGGTGAGCAGTTAGGCTTAACTTTGAGATGTGCTAAGTATTTGTTGCACACACAGTATCAATAAATGTGGACACATACTCAAAATAATCAAGACCAATTTACAAAGATATTTCAGATTTTCATAACATTTTTAAGACTAAGATCATATAAAAAATTGGGGGAGTACTTTGTAAGTTATGATTTTTCAAATGTTAGCAAAAATAGTATTTTTATGTGTAACTACGCACTATAGGAATCAATGGGAAAATCTTAAAAAATGCATGTAAAATCAGGCAATGCTCTCACAAGTGTCACCTTCTACTTTTAGGTCGAGATCATTGAGATGTCCTGTGGGCCAGCCGGAGAAGTTCAGGTGGTTCCTGGTTCAAGTGGAATCAGCAGCTGAAAGTATTGGAGCTGGTGGCGAATGGAGAAGGGGACCGCTTGGAAACATACTGCACAGGTGGACTTAAAGGTAAGTCTGGTGGGTCTCCTAGAAATGTAGAGATTGCAAGGGGTTAGGGACTCCTAGAGCACATCTGGTTTTCTGATGCAGAGGCCGTGGAGGCCAATTGAAGTGCAGATAGGTCAGCCACTGGTTGTATTTCAAGGAGTCTTTGGAGCCGGGTGCATGTCACTTTGAGGGTGGATTGCAGGTCAGCAGGACCACTCTGAAGTCCCTTGAATGGTGCTTGCTACCAGTTCTTAGAGAATCTGGTGGGGACTTAACTTCTGGGTGTCCGAACTTGGGGGTCCAGTACCCCAGGCTATGGCACTTCTCAGCCACTGGAGATTGCAGTGCCACCAAATTTGACACACTGGCAGAATTTATCCTCTGAGTCTATCGGATGAAATTTGGTCTCACTGCTATGTCCGGTTCGTAGGTCAGCAGCTGGTCAGTGAACTGGACTTCACTGGTTCTTGCCTGCTGGGTTCATTCTGAGTTGTATATTCCATTAGGTGGCTCTCATATTATCACTCAACACCATTTGCCAGTAGGAAGTCAGTATCGCACAGGACCACACTATGTGGATAAAGTTAGTCTCTACCCTTCCACATCCTGGACAACTGTCACTACAGGTATTGTATATGGTATGTAGTGTCTTGGGAGAGAGGTACGTTTGGTGCACTTAATTGCACCGATATCCAGTCTTTTGTGGTCATGGGGCCCTCAAGTATATCCTATCATTTGGTCTGATCTTGGAGCATCTCAGTCAGAACGTCAGCTTGAAGGGCCTTGAATATGTTAGAAATCAGAATGCGTCCCCCTGCCATGTTCAGCAGCATCACCAGTGTATCAGAGGAATGCTGTGCATCTGGGAAAGTCAGGCAAAGGTCCCAGGCAGTTGCTTAGATCTTCGTGTATTGCAGATATTGGCCCACTACTAGTGTGAAGAATTCTGTAGCACTGTTTTGCATACTAAATCATCCATCAGGGCATAGGTCCCCTAGTGTGTTACAACCCCGTCTTTCCATTGCTGTACTGACAAAGATTCTTCTATATTTAAAAATGGTTGGAGCAACCATTGTGGAATATCTGGGACAAACTGTGATATCCTCAGTACTCGTGTGACCACCCCTTCCCACAATTTGCATACATGATGCAGTGCATTATGTAGGGTGTATCTGTGTGCACCCTCGTACCCCACCATCAACAGGACGGAAAGTGTTCCCTCCCCATGGGAGCCTCATAGAAGTTTCTTCTCCCAGTTATCACCTGGTTCCAACCTGTGGACCACTTGCAGCCGTATAATAAACGTCCATATAAGGGACTTCAAACTCCCCTGGCCTGTTTAAGGGTTGAAAGGCAGACACGCTTCTGCCTATTAGCCCACAGTAACTCCCCCACTAGGCAGTCTATGGTTTCAAATAATGTCAATGAATCATGTATAGGGTTCCCTAAAGGACATATAGGCATCTAGGAAGTATAATCATTTTAACAATAGCTACCCTACCCATTAAGGAGATTGGGAGCTCTTTCCAAAACGTACTGAGAACCATAGTCCAGCAATCACCCTCAACGTGAAAGTGTCTCCAGTGGTAGGACCACCAGTTCCCCTAGTGGGAATAGCCTGGACTTCCTTGGAATAATGCAGAGAACTGACATCTCACCAAACTCCTGCATGACATTTAGGAATATCAGGATTGTTTATAATGGTTGCAACACAAAAGGATGATGGACGGAGTGCTGAACAATGCAAACACTCACCCCTAGTCACAGATCTGGGTTTAATCCATTGTTCTTTCGCTCACCATGCCACCCCAGTTTGGACCGAGCCCTATGCAAATCAGTCTTGACCTTGTTCCTCATGGGAACAGTCCTGCTTGAACTACCAGGCCAGGTCCTCCCTGGACCAGAAACAAGCATCCTGGGACCAGTTTCAGGGTATCACCCTTCATCAGCCAGGCTAGTGGAATCAGCAGTTGAAAGTCTTGAAGCTGGTGGCGAATGGAGAAACATACTGCACAGGTGGACTTAAAGGTAAGTCTGGTGGGTCCCATAGGAATGTAGAGATTGCAAGGGGTTAGGGACTCCTAGAGCACATCTGGTTTTCTGAATCAGAGGCCGTGGAGGCCAATTGAAGTGCAGATAGGTCAGCCACTGGTTGTATTTCAAGGAGTCTTTGGAGCTGGGTGCATGTCACTTTGAGGGTGGATTGCAGGTCAGCAGGACCACTCTGGGGGTGGTTCCTATGTGCCCTGAAGTCCTTTGAATGGTGCTTGCTACCAGTTCTTAGAGAATCTGGTGGGGACTTATTTTCTGGGTGTCCGAACTTGGGGGTCCAGTACCCCAGGCTATGGCACTTCTCAGCCACTGGAGATTGCAGTGCCTCCAAATTTGACACACTGGCAGAATTTATCCTCTGAGTCTATCGGATGAAATTTGGTCTCACTGCTATGTCCGGTTCGTAGGTCAGCAGCTGGTCAGTTAACTGGACTTCACTGGTTCTTGCCTGCTGGGTGCAGGGAGTGCACTTTACTCTGAAGGGAGGTTCTTGGCAATTTTTGGAAGGCTGAAGGTTACCTGGGGTTTCTTAGAGTCTATCCAATGTCCAGTCGACCGCTGAGTGGTGACTGTTGAGTCTTGGGTGCAGCAGGCCGGGTTTGGCGCCTTTTTCTTCTTACAGCAGGACCTCTGTTCTCCAGCCTTGGGTCTTCTTTGTCACTGGTCCCCTTGTGTCCATCAAATATGATCTGCAGGTCTATGGATGCCCACTAAATACTGCACTTAGTGGGCCTTAAGGGGGGTACTGGGTAGTGGCCAATGGGCCACCTACCTTAGGGTGCTACACCCACTATGTGACCACTTGCGGTGAGAAGGGGTCATATCCCTAACCCTGATAGGCTATTTTCTTGACATCAAAGAGGGAGGGAAATGAAATTGAGTGGTCACCTCACCTGGAACATGTGGAGGGTGGTACAGGCTGAGGAGGGCATTCCTCTTACTTTGACTAAGTTTTCCTACCGGTTTTCTCCCCAAAGTGGGGGAAAAACATTGGGTGGCCATATGCTGGTAGCAGCAGAGTCAGAGGTCAGATGTCAAAGGCAGCAAAGCCTTTGAAGCTGACCACTGGGCCTGGGCGCCTGCCTGGGGGAGGAGGTGTAACACCTCCACCTAATAAAGTATTTGTGTTCTGGCTCCTGAAAGCAGAGTCTCTCACCCCAGGACTCTAGATTTGTGTCTGGTGGTGACAGGCTGGTAAAAACCAGACAGCAACGATGACAGGGCTGGTAGGTTTTACAGAGGGCACCTCTAAGGTAGTAGTAGGCAGGTCTGTACTCTTACCTGTGTCTCACTGGAAATATTGCTGGATCACTGAGTCCCTGTTGTTCATGTCTTCTTCCTCTGCTTCCTCGTCTTCATTGTCCACAGGCTCCACAGCTGCCACAACACCGCCATCTGGACCATCCTCCTGCAGAAAAGGCACCTGTCGTCGCAAAGCCAAGTTGTGAAGCATACAGCAGGCCACGATGATCTGGCACACCTTCTTTGGTGAGTAGAATAGGGATTCACCTGTCATATGAAGGCACCTGAACCTGGCCTTCAGGAGGCCGAAGGTCCGTTCGATCACCCTCCTAGTTCGCCCATGGGCCTCATTGTAGCGTTCCTCTGCCCTTGTCCTGGGATTCCTCACTGGGGTCAGTAGCCATGACAGGTTGGGGTAACCAGAGTCACCTGCAAATGGTGAGGGACAACTGTTAGACACGCACTAACCTGGAGGGATATCCCCAGACAACCATTCCCACTGACTTGCTTCAAAGTGCTCACCTAATAGCCACACACGGTGCCTCTGGAGTTGACCCATCACATCAGGGATGCTGCTATTCCGCAGGATGTAGGCGTCATGCACTGAGCCAGGGAACATGGCATTCACATGGGAGATGTACTGGTCTGCCAAACATACCATCTGTACATTCATCGAATGATAACTCTTCCGGTTTCTGTACACCTGTTCACTCCTGTGGGGGGGGGGAAAGCCACATGGGTCCCATCAATGGCACCTATGATGTTGGGGATGTGTCCCAGGGCATAGAAATCCCCTTCCACTGTAGGCAAATCCTCCACCTGAGGAAAAACTATGTAGCTCCGCATGTTTTTCAGAAGGGCAGAGAACACTCTGGACAAAACGTTGGAAAACATAGGCTGGGACATCCCTGATGCTATGGCCACTGTTGTTTGAAAAGACCCACTTGCAAGGAAATGGAGCACTGACAGCACCTGCACTTGAGGGGGGATTCCTGTGGGATGGCGGATTTCTGACATCAGGTCTGGCTCCAACTGGGTAAACAGTTCCTGGATTGTGGCACGGTCAAGCCTGTATGTGATTATCACATGTCGCTCCTCCATTGTCGACAGGTCCACCAACGGTCGGTAAACCGGAGGATGCCGCCATCTCCTCACATGTCCCAGCAGACGGTGCCTATGAAGGACAACAGCGAGCACAGAGTCAACCAATTCAGAGGTACGTACCCACAGTTTACACAGAACACCATTCATACACAAAAGATGGCCTGTATGTGTGTAGAGTCTAGGCCTAGGTATGTGTGACACATTTGAAAATGAAGCCATGTGGGCCCCTGAAATGCCGGCTGCCTGACCTGTAAAGTGGGACAATGGGATGTGAGGTAACTGCGCTGGCGTTGTACACCGACCCTGGGGGTCTGCCACAGATGGAGCACCCACTGCTGTAAAAGATGGGAGGACATTCGCTGTTGGAGCAAGAAGACGGCAGAGGCTCAGCTGGGGATTGCCTCCCAACGTGGGAGGGGTGCCCGTCGCACCATGACCCCCCTGATGTTCAGGATCCTGGCAGTGGCCTACCCGGAGTTGGATGGGTGCTTGAGGGCATCACAGCAGCCACAAGGGGGTGAGTACACTCTCATTCTGCTGACTTTGCACGCAGTGGAGGTGTCTGGGTGGGGGAGGTGGGCTGTGGGTTTCCCTAGGCCAGGGCGAGTTCTGTAGGCAAGGCCCCTCCGAAAGGCAGGCCATGTGGCACCCCACCCCACCTCTGTAGAGTGCCAAGTACACTTAGTCATGCCCCTGTGTCATCTATGTGTGCAGATGTCGTCCACAGCCTTGTAGGCCATTTCCCAGGAATTGAACAGTGGACCCCAAGAGCGCAGCGTGGTGCAGGGGCCTTCTGCGTCTGTCGTGTCCGCCAACGGTAGCGGTAATGCATGCACTCAACATGTCTTTCTTCTGTCGCCCCCCCCCTTTTTGTGGTCTCCCTGTTCTTGTGTGCATTAGCATCATCAGGCGAAGGAGCAGTGGCACCAGAGCACGAGGGAGCTGCATCCCACATGGCCCTGGAGGGCGAGACTACGGACTCAGAGTTCACCAGTGGGACGGAGGGCGAGGGGAGCTCCACGGCAGGGACAGGAGCTGACACCAGCGACACGGACTCGTCCTCTGATGGGAGCTCCCTTGTGGTGGCGGCAACATCTGTGCCACCCCCATCTACAGGTACAGCCGCCACCCCCCCTTCCAGCACCGCCCTCCCAGCAGCCCCTCAGCCTTCGCCACGTGCCCGCTCACCTGAGAGGGTGGGCATCACCTTTGCCCCAGGCACCTCAGGCCCTGCCCCAGTCACCCCTGCTGCCCTCAGTGAGGAGGCCATTGACCTCCTCAAGTTCCCTCACTGTTGGGCAGTCTACCATTTTGAATGCCATCCAGGGTGTAGAGAGGCAGTTGCAACAAACAAATGCATTCCTGGAGGGCATTCATTCTGGCCGGGTGGCCCTTCAGCGAGCTTTTCAGACTCTGGCCTCAGCACTGATGGCAGCCATTGTCCCCTTTGCTAGCCTCCCCCCTCCAACTTCCTCCACCCAGACCCAATCCCCTGTACCTCAGCCTATCCCAAGCTCACCTACAGACCAGCATCCACACACGTCAACACAGAAGGGAAGCTCTGGCAAACATTAGCACCACATATCCCACAGGCACTCACGCAAGCATCACACACATGCAGACACACCAACATCCACTGCCTCCACTGTATCCCCTTCCTCCTCATATCCCTCCTCCCTCCCAGTCTCATCTATACTCACACCTGCATGCACTACCTCTACAGCCACTACGTCCCTCTCCAGCACACCCACCACCACACCCTGCTCATGTGCAGTCACCACCCCCACTACCATTCACACGTCCCCTGTGTCCTCTCCCAATGTATCTGTGACGCCCCCTCCCAAGATACACAAACGCAGGCACACACCCACCCAACAGCCATCCACCTTACGACAGCCTCCAGCGCATGCACCTTCACCCAAAGTCACCAAACGTACACCTCCTACAACCACCACCTCTTCCTCCACTCCCAAACCCCCTCCAGCTACCCGTCCCAGTGTCTCCCAAAAACTTTTCCTGTCCACCCTTGACCTCTTTCCCACACCTCCCCCACTCCTAGGTCCCGAACTAGCACCTCAGCCACAACATCTCCGGGACCAGTGGTGCCTGTAGTCACCGGAATCTGGAGTGCACCAGCCACCAGGGCAGCCACTGTGGCACGGAGCCACAGCACAGACAGTCCCCCACCTGTGAAGCATCAGAAGTTGGCCAGTGCCCAGCGGGAGAGGAGGAAGACTCCATCCACCAAACCTGCTCCCAGGGGTCCCGGTGGGAGTGTGGAGTCAGCTGTGACACCTTCCAAGGTGGGGAAGGGCCACAAGAAACGTGGAAAGTCTGGGAAGACCGCCATCATCCCCGATGCCCCGGAGCCCACCTCCAGCACAAGCCCAGAAGCCCAGGACAGGACCGCCAGCACTAGCCCAGCTGCCCAGGAGGGGCCCACCAGCACCAGCCCAGCTTCCCAGGAGGCCACCGCCAGCACCAGCCCAGCTGCCCAGGAGGCCACCACCAGCACCAGCCCACCTGCCCAGGAGGGCACCGCTAGCACCAGCCCAGCTGCCCAGGAGGCCAGCACCAGCCCACCTACCCAGGAAGCCACCGCCAGCACCAGCCCCGCTGGGCCATGAATGACCGCCAGCACAAGCCCCGCTGGGCCATGAAGGACCGCCAGAAGCTGAGACCCTGCAATGGAGAGCGCCATCTCAAGCACCGCTGAACAGGGCACCGCCAACTCAAGCACCGCTGAACATGGCACCGCCAACTCAAAGCACCGCTGAACAGGGCACCGCCGTCTCAAGCACCGCTGAACAGGGCACCGCCAACTCAAGCACCGCTGAACAGGGCACCGCCTTCTCAAGCACCACTGAACAGGGCACCGCCAACTCAAGCACCGCTGAACAGGGCACCGCCGTCTCAAGCACCGCTGAACAGGGCACCGCCAACTCAAGCACCACTGAACAGGGCACCGCCGTCTCACGCACCGCTGAACAGGACACCGCCATCTCAAGCACCGCTGAACAGGGCACCGCCGTCTCAAGCACCGCTGAACAGGACACCGCCATCTCAAGTACCGCCGAACAGGGCACCGCCGTCTCAAGCACCGCTGGCCCATGAGCAGCAAGGGCACTGGCGCAACTGAGTCCGTCAAGGGGTGAATGATGCGCTCTGACCCACTGTAGAGACTTGAGAGACTGTGGCTTTGAACTCCCCAGGATGGAACAGTGGGCAAACCACCCACTGTAGAGACTTGAGAGACTGTGGCTTTGCACTCCCCTGGATTGAACAGTGAGAAAACCACCCACTGTAGAGACCTGAGAGACTGTGGCTTTGCACTCCCCAGGATTGAACAGTGGGCAACCCACCCACTGTAGAGACTTGAGAGACTGTGGCTTTGCACTCCCCAGGATGGAACAGTGGGCATGTGGCCCCCTCGTGGATTTGGCGTTGTGCACTCAAGCGGCTGAGGTGCCCCCCTTTCCCTCCCCCTGAGGTACCTGTTTAGTTGCTCTCTGATGCCCCTGCAGTGTTCTCTCTGTTATGGTCGGGGATCTTGTGTGGGCCTCGCCCATACCGTGTGGTCCCAGTGTTCCACGGACTTACTTAGAGCACTACCTGGACTACTATGCTTGGTATATATTATGTACATGGTGTATATATATATTTCTGCCTACTTGCTTTTAATATATTACAATGGTTACACTCATTTTCTATTGTCTTTGCATTCTTCCTTGGGGTTTAGGGGGTGTAACTGTGATGTATTGATATGCATTAGTGTGTGTGTTGTAGTGGGTGAGGGTGGGGGTGTTGCGTGTGTCCCTGGTTTTTGCCTCCCCCCTCCCCTGTGTCGTGGGTGCAGTACTCACCGTGGTCTTCACCGCCGGCGTTCGTGCTCCTAGTAGAGGAGCAGGAAGACTATTGCAGGTAGAATTTGGAGTTTCGGGTCCATGGCGTCCTCATTCCTCGTGGGGTGTGTAGAGGTGAGCGTTTTTCCTTCAGGATTCCTGTTTCCGCCGTGTTTTTATCCGCAGTGAATCTGCCACGGAAAAGGTGGTGGATTGGCCTGTCATAATAGTGTGGGCGGTACATTGTCTCCCGCCTGTCTGTTGGCGGTGACCGCCGCGCTGTTTGTTTGTACCGCCGTGGCGGTCGGAGTGTTAAAGTGGCTGTCTTTGTTGGCAGTTTCCGCCACGGTCATAATTGCTAATTTTTTACCGCTGGCCTGTTGGCGGTCTTACTGCCGCTTTAATACCGACCGCCAGGGTTGTAATGACCACCTTAGTTACATCTCTCCTCCAGGGACAGCAAATGGTAGTGTTCCATCCGCAAGAGTGGTCACATCTTCCGGCGTCAGTTGACAGCAATATCAGGCCAGTGAAGAACATGGGCTGTACATAGGACAATTAAGCAGTTCAGAATTAGTTGGGCTTATTAGTACTGAACCACATAACAGAATAAGGCAATTAAGATTAAGATGAGAAAACTCATCAGGGGACTTAAAGAATCAGAGGGTGACAGCAGACTCAAATAGGGTTCTGGACAGCTTCAAGGCAGGAGAAGACTGCTCAGTGCCTAACACAAAATAACTCCAAGGACTAACTCCAAATTTTAAAGTCTCTTGCTAATTAAAAATATGCACAATCCATACATTGGTCCTTCAGGTGGGTACACTTCAGACCTCAGATAAGGCATCCAATAGCTGTTTATGGTACCACCAATTCTGTTAGTATTCCAAATCTTCTCAGCAAAAGTATATTGTCAGTTCCATCACTTCATACAATTTTGACAAAATAGTCCATTCTCTATTAACTGGCAACATTGGGTTCTCTCATGAAAATAAACTGATTTCTCATAGAAATCATGAGTTTCCTGTCCTTTTCAACAGCTAGAACAAATAATGCAAGATTGTTAGTTTTAAAACATGTTTCGTGCCTTCTAGACAATAGGACATTCAACATCACATTAACATCTTAGAAAAAATAATTCAGGCCATAAAGAAGAGAATAAACAAATAATTTTCCATTACTACTGCAAAACGAATCTTTCATGCCTAGTCAAGCTAAAAAAGCCTTAATACACATTAATCCATTTAATACATTAATAAACCTATTGCGCTCTTTAAATTTGTATTTAATTGCAGTCATTATTTACATGTTAGAATAACTTTAAACGTGCATTTATTTTTCTGCACACATGTAACTCGCATCAATACAATTAATTAATTAATTATAAGTACATTTAATGCATATTCATTTAATACTCTCAATTCTTAATCTACATTTTAATTAAACATTCTTACCGTTAGCTCATTTTAGTACTTTCAATTAATAAAATGCAAAACTCTCATGTTAAACATTGTGTTTAATACGAATGGCGGCTAAATGGTCCATCATAATTCAAACGTGCACATTTTACAACTGATGTTATTTTCTCTGTTAGACTAGTAAATGTAGGTTAATTAATCACTATATGCTAACTTCTATGCCACTAAAATATTAATAACATTTGATCTCTCTCAATATTGATTGACTTCAGATTAACAGGACGATTCAGGAACCAAATAGTCAAATCATGCATACTATGAGAGATTGTTTCAGGCATTCAAGCAGCATAGCGCAACGGAGATGTTTGAACCAAAGTATATGGGACATTTTGTAGCATTTGATTTGTTGGCAGAATAAATCAGTTGATGAAATTTTTAGATATGCAAAGTAATGCAGTGATAAAATGGAGATGAGACAGAAGAAACTGAAGAAAAAGCTAATAGTTGTGCAGATGAAGGCTGCTCAAGGAAGTTGTCAGGCCCAGCCTTTTGTAGGGAATGTTGGTACTATGCAAGAAGTGTATCATAAGAGAACTACTACAATGTCATGTAGGGGTTGAGGTGTCCCAATCGATTCCAGTACAGTGGTGGATGTGGGTAGTCTTAAGAAGACAAGCCCTTGTCATTATTGTAACAAGTTGGGGCATTGGAAGATGAAATGTCGTCTCAACCCAGCAAATCAGCGCCAGAATTCAGGGTTTGTATAGCCGCAAAGTAACAACCCTGTACAGATGCAAAATGTGCAGAGACACTGAGTGCAGAATTTTGATATACCACAAGCTCTAATGATGCAGGTTCCGCAACTCACGATACCACAGCGAAATGTGAGTGGCCCTAGATCCAATTCTAATCAAGTTTCAAAGTGAATTCAAATAAAAGACAATAATCCCTTTCAACAGTTTCCCGTTGTTGGAAAATGGGTTATTGGTAGGGCAGGTAGGTACCTACACCTAGCAACAAGCCACTAACCTCCACATAGGTACAGTTAGGTCTCAGTAAATTAATCCCAGCTCAACCCTTGGTAGCTTGGCATCGAGCGTCAAGGCTTAACTTAGGAGACAAAGTGTAAAGCATTCAAATATCACAAAACAGTAATTAAATAAAACACAGGAAACAGTTTAAAAATCCAAAACCAATTTATAAAAATAGTTTATATGTTTATCTTTAAAATGACACAAAAACTATTAAAATCGGTTCAGGGGAACCGGAGATATGAATTTTTAAAGAATTATTACTTTTCTAGCGCTTAGAAACAAAAAGCGCCAATCAGGTCATCTGGTTGCACCTCGACCGGGGCAAAGTCAAACTTTCAGGCCGACCGCGATGGAGCCCTGCTCGGCTACAGGTCGAGGGAGGCCTCGGTTAAAAAGTTACCTTCTGACTTAGGGGGTCATTTTGACCCCGGCGGGCGGCGGTCGCCGCCCGCCTGGAGGGAACCGCCATATGGCCGCTCTGGCTTTCCCGCTGGGCTGGCGGGCGACCGCCAGAAGGCCGCCCGCCAGCCCAGCGGGAAACCCCTCCCCACGAGGAAGCCGGCTCCGAATGGAGCCGGCGGAGTGGGCATGTGCGACGGGTGCAGTTTGCACCCGTCGCGTATTTCAGTGTCTGCTAGGCAGACACTGAAATACACAGTAGGGCCCTCTTACGGGGGCATGGGCACGGCAGGGGCCCCCAGGGGCCCCGCGGCACCCCCTACCGCCATCCTGTTCCTGGCGGCCGAACCGCCAGGAACAGGATGGCGGTAGGGGGTGTCAGAATCCCCCATGGCGGCGCAGCAAGCTGCGCCGCCATGGGGGATTCCAAGGGCAGCGGTAAGCCGGCGGGAGACCGCCGGTTTACCCTTTCTGGTCGCGGCAGAACCGCCGCGGTCAGAATGCCCTTTGGAGCACCGCCGGTCTGTCGGCGGTGCTCCCGTGGCCGGTGACCCTGGCGGTCACCGGCCGCCAGGGTCTGAATCAGGCCCTTAGTCTTTATTTTGAAGTTTTTCTTCACCGGGACGAACCTGCCAGTTGAATCCGACATCCTGGAGCCCTTGTCCGGATACGCGATGTGGGTTTCCTCGGTGGAGACTTTTACCTTCAGACTTAGTCGTTTTTTCGAGATGAAAATCCTTCGACCGGGGTAAACCTGGATTTTGATCCGACGTCCATGGAGCCCTTCTCGGATACGATGGCTGGGAGGTCCCGGTCAACTTTTTACGTTCGGACTTAGGCCCTCATTCTGACCCTGGCGGTCAAAGACCGCCAGGGCGGAGGACCGCAGGAGCACCGCCGACAGGCCGGCGGTGCTCCAATGGGGATTCCGACCGCGGCGGTAAAGCCGCGGTCGGACCGGCACCACTGGCGGGCTCCCGCCAGTGTACCGCCGCCCCATTGAATCCTCCACGGCGGCGCAGCTTGCTGCACCGCCGCGGGGATTCCGACCCCCCCTACCGCCATCCAGATCCCGGCGGTCCGACCGCTGGGATCCGGATGGCGGTAGGGGGGGTCGCGGGGCCCCTGGGGGCCCCTGCAGTGCCCATGCCACTGGCATGGGCATTGCAGGGGCCCCCGTAAGAGGGCCCCTACATGTATTTCACTGTCTGCTGCGCAGACAGTGAAATACGCGACGGGTGCAACTGCACCCGTCGCACAGCTTCCACTCCGCCGGCTCGATTCCGAGCCGGCTTCATCGTGGAAGCCTCTTTCCCGCTGGGCTGGCGGGCGGTCTGAAGGCGACCGCCAGCCAGCTCAGCGGGAAAGTCAGAATTACCGCCGCGGTCTTTCGACCGCGGAACGGTAACCTGACGGCGGGACTTTGGCAGGCGGCCTCCGCCGCCCGCCAAGGTCAGAATGAGGGCCTTAGTCTCTTTTTTGGATGTTTTTCTTTACCGGGACGAACCACGAAGTCAGGCCGGGTCGCGGTTGAGGCAAGCCGGCTAGAATTTCCGCGGCGGGTCGGTCCCTCTCTGGAGCTTTTTTCCAAAAACTCTCAAATCTTTTCCAAACTTCTGGGGCTTCACCCAGATGTTCTTTTAAGGTTCTTTTGGGGTCCACAGCTCACTCCAAGGGTCCAGAAGTTCTATGATGGTCCTTGGGGGGGTGCGGACTTCAACTCCCAGAATGCACCTGGCGCAAACTCCTTTTTGGCCACTGGACAGTGGTCAGCTGGTCGCTTTCTTCAGGAGTTGGTGCAGGGGACTCTGGTTTAGCAATTTTTCACCTGTAGCAAACAGGGAGTCCCTCCTTGAACCAGTTGAAGCCAGGCAAAGTCCTTCTTGTGGTGAAGCCCAAGTGTGCAGCTGGTGCAGTCCTTCTGAGTGCAGGGTCCAGGTGCAGGCCAGGGGTCCAGCAGGGCAGTCCTTCTTCTTCTTTAGTTCCTTTCTTGTTGAATTCTGGAGGGGATCTGAGGCGTGGGTGCAGGTCTGCCAGTTTTATCCTTGCTCCTGGGTGAAAAGCAGGGGGGCCCTGGTTCTCCAATCAGGGACAGGGTCGTCCCCCTGTGATGACCACTTCCTGGGAAGTGTGGCAAAAATCCATCCCAGAAGGCAACAGTCTCTAAAAATCCAACATGGATGAATCTGATTTTTGGAGGTTACATCTGGCTGAGCCCACCCACTGGTGTGGCTAAAAATCATAAACACACCCCTCTCCTGCCCTCTCCTAATCTAATCAAGGGGGCACCTAATTGTCTGGGGTTGCAGGATGTGGGGGTGTTGCTGGGTGCTGCAAATGTCCTTCTCTGCCTTTGAAGACCAGTTTGGCAGCCCTCCCCCTTCCTGCCTCACCATCTGCTGAGGGGAGATTCTCTCCCCCAAGCACATTCCTTTGTGTGAAGCCTGGCCACTTCACACCTCATCAAGGCAGCATGGCAGAAGCTGCTGCAGGCTGGCCAATCAGAGCACAGCAGCAAAAACAATCCAGAGCTGAAATTGGCAACTTTTTAGGTAAAGTCTAAACTTCTTACCTGAACAAGTTATATTAAATCCAACAACTGGAAGTTGTGGGATTTATTACAACAATTAATTTGATACCAAATTCTTGGTATGTAACATTTAAGGAGACTTTAAAATTTAAAATAAAGTCTGCCCATTCTAGCCTATGAAGGCCGTTTACTTCCATGAGGGAAAAACGAATTTGGCTGTTTTTACCTCACCAGGGCTTATAAATCTATTTTTATAAAGTCCCTGCTTATAGTTACATGGCACCCAGCCCTAGGGGCACATAGGGCACACCTTAGGGGTGACTTATATGTAAAAATAAGGTAGTTTAAGACTTTGGAAGTACCTTTAATTCCAAAGTCGAATTTGCATATAACTTTAATTTAAAAGCAGCCAGCAAGGCAGACTTGCTTTTAAAATGACACTGGGCACCTCAGCAGTGCACCTAGGTGTGCACCACCTATGCTGTGGTCCCTAAACCTACATGCCCTACCATATACTAGGGACTTATAGGTAGATTAACTTAGCCAATTATAATTAGCCTAATTTGCATATCCATTTTACACAGAGCACAGGCCCTGGGACTGGTTAGCAGTACCCAGGGCACCATCAAAGTCAGGAAAACACCAGCAAAAAGAGGAAAATGGGGGCAAAAAGTTATGGGGCCTCTGCAATCAGCCCTGTTTTCTCACACCCGTTTTTAAGACCTCTGAGAATCATGGTTCTGGTCAGACAGCTTGACGTTGTCTCAGGGGAAGAAAGATTGCACACTTGGCGGAAGCAGACCTGAGTGGTCCACTCACAGATGGTGAAATGAATGGCCACCCTGAATCCTTCTTGGTTGACACTGGTGCTACCCATTATACTCTGAGATCAGTAGATGTCCCAAACCTACCCTACTTGGGAAACATGATCCAGGTTATACGAGTAGCAAAAAAACAAATGACAACCCCAGAAACAACAGACATACCTGTGAAAAGCAGGTCCTTGGAGGAGAATCACAAATTTGTGGTGTGTAATTCTAGCCCAGAGAGTTTCCTGGGAAGAGACCTCCTTTGCAAGCTTAATTGTGTCATCTATTCTACCCTGAAAAGTGTAGAAATACAGACTCATGACGAGGGTGTCACCTTCAAACTGGTAAATGATGACTCTTAAGTTGCATTGTTTACCATGATGAACATTGATGACTTGCTGCTAGACCTTAAAGATGCAGTTAGATCTAAGGTTTGAGATTTTCCAGGTAAGGACATCATTTTGATCAAAGGTGTTGAACTCATTTGAATCACAGTGAAGCCAAATGCGGAATATCCGAAAACACCCCAATATAATTTGACAACTGAAATGATTGCTGGAATTACCTCACTAATTGAATCTATGATCCAACAAAGTAGTCTGAAAGTGATTATGGGGACTCCATGCAATTCACCCCTTGTGGGCTTACAGAATTCTATTGGTACATATGGGATTGCTCAAGGCTTGAGGAAAGTGAGCAACATTGTTGTTCCCTGATGTCCAGTGGTACTGAATCCAGCTGTGATTTTGTTTTAGATTTCATGGGAGGCCGAATGGTTCACGCTTAATGATTTGTGCCAGGCTTTTTGTTCTATACCCTTGCATGAGGACAGTCCGTTCCTCTTTGCATTTCCGTTCAGCAATCGTGCTTTGGCATGATGCTGAGTCCTGCAACAGTATATCAAGATTCCCTCCATCCTCAATCAGATTATCAAGAGTCCCTGGTCATGCCTTGCAACTCAGTCCTAGTCCAATATATTGATGGGCTACTGGTGGCCATGAATACTAAAGAAGCCTGTAAGCAAGATTTTTGTATATGTATTTTTTAATAAATTACCTTTACTGAAGTTTCTTAGGATACAAGATGTAATTATAATAAACTATTGATATACAGTTCAGCTCCACAATGTTATCTTCAATATTATCAGCTCAACAAATCCCCAACAAGCCCCCGCCCCATTGCTCTCGTATCAGGTCTCACAATAAGTAGTAAGGGATAATCTGGATATTCTTGTGTGGGTGGAGCGTGAAGGAGTGTCAGGAAACGCTTGATTCACACCAGGGTAACATACCTACCCCGGAACTGTGTTGACTATGTGGTGCCAATGAGCATCAGTTTGCTGACCCCTCTCAGGGGGCAGCGTCTGGGGATTCATTCAAATCAGAAGGCTTGGCAGCTCAGACTCTTAGGTAGTCCTGCTATTAGTCATCTGAAGGGACATCTTTACATATCACTTCCGCTGTCGCACGTTCGGAAACATTCCTAAGCCAGTCTGAGTGCCTCAGAGGGTCCAATTCTAACCATTTAATAGCTATGCAGCATTTCGGCAACAACAAATTCAGATAAACTTTCTGCCAAGTTTTTTATGTGTAGGCGAGGGGATCAGACCCTGCACTACCTGCTTCATTGTGAGTTGTATATTCCATTAGGTGGCTCTCATATTATCACTCAACACCATTTGCCAGTAGGATGTCAGTATCGCACAGGACCACACCATCTGGATAAAGTTAGTCTCTACCTTTCCACATCCTGTGCAACTGTAACTATAGGTATTGTATATGGTATGTAGTGTCTTGGGAGAGAGGTACGTTTGGTGCATTAAATTGCACCGATATCCAGTCTTTTGTGGTCATGGGGCCCTCAAGTATATCCTATCATTTGGTCTGATCTTGGAGCATCTGAGTCAGAATGTCAGCTTGAATGGCCTTGTATATGTTAGAAATCAGAATGCGTCCCCCTGCCATGTTCAGCAGCATCACCAGTGTATCAGAGGAATGTGGTGCATCTGGGAAAGTCAGCCAAAGGTCCCAGGCAGTTGCTGAGAACTTCGTGTATTGCAGATATTGGCCCACGTCTAGTGTGAAGAATTCTGTAGCACTGTTTTGCATACTAAATCATCCATCAGGGCATAGGTTCCCTAGTGTGTTACAGCCCCGTCTTTCCATTTCTGTACTGACAAAGATTCTTCTATATTTATAAATGGTTGGAGGAACCATTGTGGATTATCTGGGACAAACGGTGATATCCTCAGTACTCGTGTGACCACCCCTTCCCACAATTTGCATACCTGGTGCACTGCATTATGTAGGGTGTATCTGTGTGCACCCTCATACCCCACCATCAACAGGACAGGAAGTGTTCCCTCCCCATGGGAGCCTCATAGAAGTTTCTTCTCCCAGTTATCAACTGGTTCCAACCTGTGGACCACTTGCAGTCGTATAATAAATGTCCATATAAGGGACTTCAAGCTCCCCTGGCCTGCTTAAGGCTTGAAAGGCAGACACGCTTCTGCCTATTAGCCCACAGTAACTCCCCCACTAGGCAGTCTATGGTTTTAAATAATGTCAATGAATCATGTATAGGGTTCCCTGAAGGACATACAGTATAGGCATCTAGGAAGTATAATCATTTTAACAATAGCTACCCTACCCATTAAGGAGATTGGGAACTCTTTCCAAAACGTACTGAGAACCATAGTCCGGCAATCACGTGAAAGTGCCTCCAGTGGTAGGACCACCAGTTCCCCTAGTGGGAATAGCCTGGACTTTGTTGGAATAATGCAGAGAACTGACATCTCACCAAACTCCTGCATGACATTTAGGAATATCAGGATTGTTTATAATGGTTGCAACACAAAAGGATAATGGACAGAGTGCTGAACAATGCAAACACTCTCCCCCAGTCACAGATCTGGGTTTAATCCATTGTTCTTTTGCTCACCATGCCACCCCAGTTTGGACCCAGCCATATATAAATCAGTCTTGACCCTGTTCCTCATGGGAACAGTCCAGCCCGAATTGCCAGGCCAGGTTCTCCCTGGACCAGAAACAAGCATCCTGGGACCGGTTTCGGGGTTTCACCCCTCATCAGCCAGGCTAGCTTGAATCCAGTGGCACAGTGAGCCCGGGACCCACGTCTGGGCATACCCGGCGCACTTAGGGCAGCAAAAGCAAAGCAAAACACAAACGCTGTGGGATAGTGTAACTGGATGGACGGAATGCAGAACCAATCAAACATTCACCCCCAGTCACAGATCTGGGTTTAATCCATCCATTATTTTGCTCACCATGCCACCCCAGTTTGAACCCAGCCATATGCAAATCAGTCTTGACCCTGTTCCTCATGGGAACTGTCCAGCCCGAACTGCCAGGCCAGGTTCTCCCTGGACCGGAAACAAGCATCCTGGGACCGGTTTCGGGGTTTCACCCCTCATCATCCAGGCTAGCTTGAATCCAGTGGCACAGTGAGCCCGGGACCCATGTCTGGGCATACCCGGCGCACTTAGGGCGGCAAAAGCAAAGCAAAACACAAACGCTGTGGGATAGCGTAACTGGATGGACGGAATGCGGAACCAATCAAACATTCACCCCCAGTCACAGATCTGGGTTTAATCCATCCATTATTTTGCTCACCATGCCACCCCAGTTTGAACCCAGCCATATGCAAATCAGTCTTGACCCTGTTCCTCATGGGAACAGTCCAGCCCGAACTGCCAGGCCAGGTTCTCCTTGGACCGGAAACAAGCATCCTGGGACCGGTTTCGGGGTTTCACCCCTCATCATCCAGGCTAGCTTGAATCCAGTGGCACAGTGAGCCCGGGACCCACGTCTGGGCATACCCGGCGCACTTAGGGCGGCAAAAGCAAAGCAAAACACAAACGCTGTGGGATAGCGTAACTGGATGGATGGATTGCGGAACCAATCAAACATTCACTCCCAGTCACAGATCTGGGTTTAATCCATCCATTATTTTGCTCACCATGCCACCCCAGTTTGAACCCAGCCATATGCAAATCAGTCTTGACCCTGTTCCTCATGGGAACAGTCCAGCCCGAACTGCCAGGCCAGGTTCTCCCTGGACTGGAAACAAGCATCCTGGGACCGGTTTCGGGGTTTCACCCCTCATCAGCCAGGCTAGCTTGAATCCAGTGGCACAGTGAGCCCGGGACCCACGTCTGGGCATACCCGGCGCACTTAGGGCAGCAAAAGCAAAGCAAAACACAAACGCTGTGGGATAGCGTAACTGGATGGACGGAATGCGGAACCAATGAAACATTCACCCCCAGTCACAGATCTGGGTTTAATCCATCCATTATTTTGCTCACCATGCCACCCCAGTTTGAACCCAGCCATATGCAAATCAGTCTTGACCCTGTTCCTCATGGGAACAGTCCAGCCCGAACTGCCAGGCCAGGTTCTCCCTGGACCGGAAACAAGCATCCTGGGACCGGTTTCGGAGTTTCACCCCTCATCAGCCAGGCTAGCTTGAATCCAGTGGCACAGTGAGCCCGGGATCCACATCTGGGCATACCCGGCGCACTTAGGGCGGCAAAAGCAAAGCAAAACACAAACGCTGTGGGATAGCGTAACTGGATGGACGGAATGCGGAACCAATCAAACATTCACTCCCAGTCACAGATCTGGGTTTAATCCATCCATTATTTTGCTCACCATGCCACCCCAGTTTGAACCCAGCCATATGCAAATCAGTCTTGAACCTGTTCCTCATGAGAACAGTCCAGCCCGAACTGCCAGGCCAGGTTCTCCTTGGACCGGAAACAAGCATCCTGGGACCGGTTTCGGGGTTTCACCCCTCATCAGCCAGGCTAGCTTGAATCCAGTGGCACAGTGAGCCAATGTACAGAGGGAGGGGCAGGGACTTTTGTAAGCCATCCTGTTGTTACAGTATAGTCAATTGATGTGGCCCAGCTATGGTGATTTGCACCAACCATGGAGATGTGAAGCCATGTGCATACACTTGGACTGCCATCCATATTTGGATTGTGGCTCAACTAATTCCAACAAACATCTTAAGATGTTAGGTGAGGGCACCTTACACCTTTACTCGATGTTTTCAAATCAAGAACTGACATGTATCCAAAAAAATCAAGGAACACTATAATCCCAAACATTCATTGAACTTCTGTGAACGCTTTCCTTCCACACTCACCAGACTCACATGAGACATATGTCTGAGCCACTTTGCTATTATCAATTGACGTGAAGGCAGCACTCATTTTCAGCATCATGTAGTGATTCTAAAGTCAGTCTAGCAATTGCGTCAACATAGTTGGCCTAAATGTTGGTACATCTGTACTTCTCTGTCAATAGTACCCTATATAGACATGATTGGCTCCTATTTTGTTAGCTGTTCTGACAAAAAGGCTGCACCAATTTCCTTCATGGAAAAGTAACTTGTAAGTTTGCTGAGCACGTGCCACCTGACAGCTGGCAATTGTGCATCAATGATCCCCTTATATTTCCCCAGCATTACACACAGTCAGCAAGTTAGCTGGCAGACATTGCACTAATCCCTTGATGTCACTACAGAGCATTTAATCGTGCACATTAACATAAGTCGTACACACCAACAGTGCCACCAATCATGATTCCCAGGTGGTCCAAGAGATCCTGCTCCCTGGTGATGAGGTCAGCCGCCCGGTGCTTCAGCTGGTGGTCACTCCTCTGGCTGGCATTCACACGCGGGAGGTGATGCAGCACCTTTCCCCACCGGATTCTGCGCGCCTCTGTCGGATACCCCTGTATCACCCTGCCCCCTTCCTGGATCATGAGCGGCAAGAAATGTGTCACCAGCCAGATGAAGCCCGCCAACTCCTCTTCCCCCATCCTGCCAAGACATGGCCTACCAGACATACTTATAAGTGATGATAAGGAATAGGGGTAAAAGAAATAGAAAGGGGAAAAGGGTGAAAGTAGGGGTCCAAAGTCAGAAAAAAGTAAACCTAAACACTAAAAGAGCCCAACTATCCCCAAACTAACACTACCCACAACAGACTCCCACAAACAAGAAAAACACAAGATAAATGGACAAATGCAGACAAAACACAGTACTACAGTATACACAAACAATATTTATTTCACAAATGGACTTTACAGATAGCACACAGGACAAAAACAGCACAAAATCTCAGGACAACACTTTCTACACAGCCATACAGTCTAGAAGGATCATAGACTGCAAAGTGAAAGTGAAAGTACACCCACTGTACATGATCTGTAAACAGGATATCCTATTACATCACTTCCTGTATGGAAAGTCCCGCCTTTTTCGCGTTTTGCGTCATTTTTTGTTTACCAAAACTGTATTTGCGTCATTTTTTTTGACGCACAGACTGGAATATTAACCCGCATCCACATGATACATGGACTGTAGAAATATCTGGATGCGGGCTAAATTTCACTCCTGTGCGTCAAAAAAAATGACGCAAATACAGTTTTGGTTGTCAAAAAATGACGCACACCACTAGGGACGTCAAAATTACAGTGCATTAACTGGTTTGGGGCATTTTTACTTGTTTTTTGGTTATTTTACATTTGGAACACATCAGAGATTGGCTAATTGAAGACAGTATGGTGTTGATGGTGTATGTTCACATGTGTGACATCATACTGCAGCGGAACATCATCCACTACACCCTTCACCGTATTTTTACAGTTGGCTGACGCAATAGATGGTCATAAGTGTGGCCTACATATATGTGTAGCACAAATTGTGCATGTTTGGCATAAGGAGAGGATACCAATGTGACGCACATACCTAAATGCCTTTGGCTCAAAGTGTGTGCTTTGACAACTAATGTGTTGGTTGACCAAGTGTGTGTGTATCACATGAAGCATAATTGTACATATGGTTGTATGAATGTGACGTCCATGTATCCAATCCTTAGATGCAAGTCAAATTGAAAATGAGAGAGGGCATGTGTTAGTCATACATGTAACAACACCCGTAAAGTGTACTTCCAAGTTTTAGGGTCACGTAGACACCACATGTGACATAGCATGCACCAGATGGATGGCAGACGCTTGTTCATGTCAATGCTCCACATTTTCTACATCCTATGTCCTAGAGTATTGGTAAGAGCTTCCTAGGCACTACTTGGAGAATCCCACAGTGAGTCATACACATGCATTGAGGAAGTGGGTACCATGTTGTTTGCACAGACACACAGGGGTGAATCACATATGTATGATGACACCACAGTTGAGGCCATAGAAGTGAGCCCCAACTATCAAGTGGCTGTGGTGGACCAGCATACAAGACAGCACGTGTCCACATATTTCCAGTGATCAATTGCACATAGGTGTCTTGTTCATGTGTGTGGTCCAATGATGATCCTGTAGATTGTTTGGGGTGTAATTTTTCACTGTTCGGTCTAGGACTCATCATGAGTCAGTGGCAGCTGTTCCTGTATCTACTGAGTATCCTTAGTTGATCAATGTGAGTAAAGTGGATGTGGACATGTGAACCAACATGTGGATGGTCCCACCCTGTCACTAAAGACGTGTAATGAGACAGTCAACAGGGCAACCTTGGTGTGCTGAGTGAGATAATGTCTCAGGTGTCATGTTCCGGCAGGTGTCATTACAACATTTGTACACAGGTTGGCCTCTGCACTTCCCACTGCATCTGGGAACATCATAGCCTCTGTGCTGATTATTCTCGCAACTATTCACCACACACGGCCCATCACTATGTTGTGCGCACTGTGATGCTGTGTGTGAACTGTCATGGTCCTGACATTTGTGTATTATTCATGGACATTATCAGAGGTTGCTGGTTGTGCTGAAAGCCCCGTACCCAATCCCTGCCTACGGCCCTGGGACACTGTCACACTTTGTCATTCATGCATAAATGCAACCCAGACAAGGGATGGGCCATGAATTTTGCTTTTCCAAGAGGATGTAACTCAAATGGTACAGTTAAAAGGCAGATGATGCTATACAATGTATTTGGGTATGCATGGAAGAAGCCCATGCCCAATCCCCCCTGATGAATGGGAGGTTTGGTAACGCAAGTGTGGTACATATGTAGACACACAGATACTTTAGTGTGACGCACAGACAGTTGCCAGTCAGGCTGACAGAATGCAAGGTGATTCAGGATCCAGTTACTTGACAAGTTACGTAATCAGTGGTCTGACTGAGACTGTTTTGAGGACAAAGTAGAGAGTTGACATGTCAAACTGTGTACGTCCTGTGTTTTTGAAGGTGACAAATGAACCCAGTGGCTGTGTTACACGGCTTAATTAGTATCAATGGTTGACGGTGTATTTGACATAATGGCAACTCCTATGCTGCATCTGTTTCTCACCAGTCCTGTAGGTGAGACTTGCATTCTAAGGGCCAACAGACATTTTCACAAGGGGAAGCAATCTACATGTGCTAACAGGGCTTTGAAACTAGATGACAGTGTATAAATTGACCTGACGTCCTTGCAGTCAGATGTTCTATGACAATGGCATACCATAGGAAAGGGTGTAGCACACTGGTTTGCTAATGTTGGTCTGTGTGTGTAGAGGAGGTATTATCAGGGTACACATCTTAGTATTCCAGGGACCTCTTCCGACAGGTGGGCTGTGACCAGGTGCATGGGTGTGTAATGAGTTAGGAAATGGCCTGACATGTACATGGAATGTCATGTGCGCAATGCATGTCATATGTGTGGCACTTGTGCTGTCTATGTTCTGCTTCTATGGAACTCTAGTCACAGATAGTCCTTGCAAACATTGGATGCAGTTGGACTAACTGCTGTCAAGGGTCTGGTCAGGCATTCCTGTTACTGATGCCAAAGCACATTGACTGCCTCCTGTATGAAGCTTGTTTTCCCCTTATTGAGTGATGGTGTCTTAGTTGTGTGCCATATGCGGCGTTGGACCTTGATTTCAACATGTATGTGTGAAATAGTTGTGGTCCTCTGCTATTGGCCTTCAAAGGAGATATGTACATGATATATGTCATTAAGAGTGTGTGTGTATGTGACCATTGTATGTTAGGCATCACATTAGCTCTGGGATGTTCTGTGTCCTACTCAGTATCTCAGCAATGCTCCATGAGGCAACACTCTTATTCTGATAAGTAGAGATGAAGGTGTGCAAAAAGGAATAGCCAGACCATGATATGGTGATTAGAATAGGTGTTTATTTAAATTTGTTAACTAAAGTGGTGAAGGTGATCATATTCAGAAGAAATTATTTACAATCTGTTGCCGCCTGCGTATACCAGCAGCTGTGTTCTGTAGTTCCCCCTCCTGTTGCAGGCCAGCATCTTCCTCTTCCTCCTCTTCAGGCATGTGTGGCTCTGGTTCCAGGAGGGGAATGTTTCTTTTGATACAAATGATGTGCAATATTACACACGTGAGGATGATCCTACAGACCATCTCGGGGAATATAGGAGGCTACCACCAGTGATGTCGAGGCAGCGGAACCTTGACTTGAGGATGCCGAAGGTCCGCTCGACAATGCTGCGTGTCCTCCTATGGGTGTCGTTGTATGCACGCTCTGCAGCAGTACTTGGGTTGCCAAATGGTGTCATAATCCATGGCTGGATGCCATACCTATGATCAGCTGCAAGAGAAAATGAATGGGATCATGTTGATGTAGCTGGCACTATTGAAAAGACCTTTCATGACAGTAGTTGTCTTATGTTGTCTGTGACTCTTTTGTGTACTAATGTGGCATCCTATGCTTGTCTGCTGTACCATCTGCATTGTGTTGTTTCCTTGGCTGAACGAGTGTTTGTCTGCTAACCGTTTGTCAGCAGTATGTTTTGGGATTTGCAGTACAGTATGCCCTCCCTAGCATTGTGACTTGTGATACAGGTGTCCGTGTGTCTTCACTGGGGGTGAGATGATAGTTCCATGCACAGTTAAAATTGAAAGTGTTGTTAACACGTTCATATCAAAGTACCCTGGACATCCCATACCTTGAAACTTATGCAATGGATTAATGTAAAGGTAATTGGGACACTTACAGTTTGCAAGGTGACATCTAGGCAACCACACTCATTGACGTCTTAACATTAGGCTGTACAGTAATTTCCGATGTGTGACAGGTTCAATGGTGACTTAAGAAACATGGCTGGTGATGTCACGACCTCAGTGTGTTCCTGTTGACATGTTGCTGTTGTATGTGTTGTGTGTCCTAGAGGGTTGCTATGCAGTGTGTATATAAGTAGGTTTTTGTACTTACCAACAAGTAGTCCATTGCCATACCGTCCATCCTGGAAGTGTTCATTGATGGTGCAGTGACGAAAGATGTATGAGTCATGTACACTCCCAAGATATTTAGCCACGATGTTGGTGATCAATCCCTGGTGATCGACTATGGCCTGCACGTTGATGGAATGTGTGTGCTTCCTGTTGCGGTAGAGGTGTTCAGTTGCAGCAGGTGGCACAAGGCGTACATGTGTGCAGTCGATTGCACAAGGACGTGTGGGAAGCCACTGATGAGGTAGAACCCCTATTTTGTTTCCTGCTGCTTCTGCAGTGTGTTAGGGAAGCAGATGTGGCAGGTTGTCAGTCGAATGATGGCATCCAGTACTTTGGGCAAAAAGGCGGAGAATGATGGTTGTGATATTCCGCCAACCAGGGCACCAGTTGTTTGGAAAGAGCCACTTGCCAGCATATGAAGTAGGGCAAGCGGCTTTGTTTCTGTTGGGATGGTGCGGGGTGTCACCAAAGTGGGGGCCAACTGCTGTTCAATGTTGCGCAGCAGCTGCTGAATGGCCTGCCAGTTCAACCGGTACCTCTGGATGATGTTGTGTTCCCTGAGGCCCTGAAGGGTGGTTCTTTGGCGGAATATCTTCTCCTGCCTTCTGCGCTGCCTTTGGGGTCCCTGCTGGTGTTGTGGTAGCTGCTGTTGTTGCTGCTGGGCTCTGCGTCTGCGTGCACACTGGATTAGTATCACCTCCATGGCTCCCTGTTGCTGCTCTGCTGCTTGTTCTGTGTGTTCTGATTAAATACAGGTGTGTTTGCCCAATTTTAACGCCTGCCCTGACCCAGGCGTTAATTTTTGACGTAAAAAGGGCTGTGCGTCATTTTCTGGCTCCGCCTCCCAGCTGTGCGTCATTTTTGCCCAAAAGCATAAATACGACGCATAGCCGTTTAAGCCATTTTTGGGACGGGAACGCCTACCTTTCATATAATTAACGCAAGGCAGGTTGCCGCATCCAAAAAATAATGCACACGGCGGAATTTTGACATCCGCGGGCTCGGGCGTCAAAGTTTAAATACGGGGCAACGTTTGCACTGATTGTGCGTCAAAAATGTTGACGCACAATCGGCGCAGACGGAGTATAAATATGCCCAATAGTTTTTTCAGAACAGACTTACATTAGAGCTTCTTCTCGCAAAAGAGGATGACGTCTGCTGGATGCAAAAAGTTCACTAATGCTGTACCTACATCACAGACAAAAGAAAGGATTTAGAGAATTATATTCAGAACATCACTGCCTTGAAGAGGGATTTGGAAGATTTGGAAGAAGCAGGTGCATCAGAAGCTATTGGAAATGGGTTTGCTGCTGTAGGAAGATGGTTTGGAAACTTAGGAAGTGGAATTGTGGGTTTTGTTCTGAAAATGTTGTTGGTTATTGACATTTGTGCAATAGTTATAGTTTTGGATTTTTGAATTTATCAGAGGATAAAAGCAGGAAGAGAGCAGATGTGGAGCTGGAAGAGAATCAGTGTAGGTAACATGATGACATGGTGCATCTTGAGGAGTCTAGATGGGAAATGCTGAAGACTACAAGATTTTAGTCTGTCTCATTAAATAATTTTGATCATGATTGTGATGACTTAATTCTTCATTAGAGGGGGGATTGGTGAAGCATAATTTTGGTTGTACCGTAATGCATTGCAGGAGTGACATAATAATGTAATCGACAATATATATATTGTGTGCTTTAACGTTACTAATGTAATGTGGAGCACCTAAATCATATTTTTGAAGGGTGCATTCACAGTAGATGATTAGTATCTCATATATACGTGTGTTCTAAAGCTTGACTTCAATATGCTGATTTGTAGTACTCATCCACATTTATATTCGTGTATTTTGATTTGTATTGCTATGTTGAATTGCTCATAATCATATTTCATTTATAATCCTTGGTTTTATTTATAGTTGCAAGATGCACTTAATCATGTATTTTGAATGTGTATTGAATGTTTTATTAAATTAGCATAACCAAAGGCTTGGAACATTTGGTTTCTCGTGTTTCACCTTCAATATGGAGTTTTGCTCATGTTGTAATATTTTTTATTTGCAGGTGTGTCCATGTAACTCTACAGTTAATGAAAGGCGTATTGTAATGAAAGACATATTGTCTGTTGAAGATAGTGTGGTATGAAAGGATAGTACGGCAAGGACAAGGATCGTTAACAAACTAAGAAGAAAAATCTCCAGTTTGTGCACCAGACACCGGGAAACATTCAGGGTCGTCCTGATGTTCGATTCATGAGATGAGAACTTGAGGGGAGTCACCAATTTCAACTGTGCAAGGAAAGTGGAAAATTACTGCCGTGGATGACATCGTTATCTCAAAGGTTCCATAGGCTTAATTGGTATTCACCTACTTAGACGAGGGCAGATTCCCTTGCGAGTTGGAGGGGTACAGACCTCTCTACTCTTTATTCTTTTGTGTGGGTTTATGCTATGCAACACCTCTCTATCAAAACTTCTACTGAGGTTTCTGTCATGCTGACACTTTCCTATATATTCTGAGACTTAATTAGGATTTACTTTTCATTTATGTTAGGGTACTTAGAGTAACATAGATTCTCCAATAATTAAGCAAGAGGACCACAATTTGTATACAGGTCATCAGATTTTACTTCTTACCTTTTGTATTGCCTTGACTGAAATACTTCTACAAGCAGTGTCCCTAAGCATAGTACTGTGCAGTGTAAGATAGGTTGAGTAGCACCCATCATGAAGGTATTGGGAGCCAGAACCAATGGGAGCAAGCCCTGCTGGGCCAAAGTAAATAACAAAGAGGCCTGTTGGCAAAATAACATGATCTTCACCGTTCATAAACACCATTAAAATAAAAGAAGACACCTTTATGTTCACAAATGAACATTTATTTTCTTTTTATACTAAAACAAGGCTGCAAGCTACACCCAGAATGTTGGAGAACTGCAGGTAGCTCATGACTGACATTTTGGAGACACCTGGCTGCTAATTATTCTCTGCCACAGTTTGCGCTCCTATGGTTTTCCCCATAAAATAATAATCTTTGTACGGCTGGCTTTACCCGCAGATCCTGGCATATTTTAGCTATGTTTATTTGTATTAGTATAGAATTACTCTATTCTTTTTGGGAATTTGACTGTTAGTTTCTTATGAACTCTTTGGGATTGTTTCAGCATGACAACACCAGAGCAAAGTTTTCAAATAGTCAGTATGTCCTCTCAACCAAACTGGAGCCTTTTTGTCTCCAAATATGATGAGATTGAAGAGTTATTTATTAGATATTATGAAATTGGATTAGTTCAGTATGATCAAAATCAGTCACTAATACCAATGCCAAGGTGTAATGCACTATAGCAAGATATGACTCTAAATTCTCATAATATAAGTGTGGCAGTTTCTGAGAGAAACAGAAAAAACACAACAGTCATTCATCCACAATGTATCATCCTGGGTCAGACACCTCAACCCAGCTCATTTCACCTTTACATACTGCAGCTGAAAGGTTGGGAGATTCCCTCTTGCCAGGATGTTGCCTTCTCTCAGTCTTCTGTGGCCTTCATTTTGTAAGGCAAGGTTAGAAAGATTAAAAAAAGATGGACATGCTGCGAGACACTGCTAGAAGTAATGCTCTGTCCCACACCTACCTCAAAAGAAAACAAAGCAGTGGTGAAAGTGGGCATATCCAAAATGCAAAAGGCAAAAATGTTTTGCTAACGGTCAGCTTATCTGGCATCGCAGTCACGCTCAGCACTTATCAGGAACAATATGCTGACAAAGGAGGGATCAGTAAATGGGGAAGAAAGGTTCCCAAAGTTAACAGAAATAATTACAGCATTTTTGCATTCTCAATTCAGATGAAGAACAAAACTAAGTTCCCTATATCCTGCTTCTGGGTGGGCATGAGCGCGGGTTGGCATAGTGAAGGTCATAGAGAAGTGTTCTCATTTTTGGTTATGGTATTTGTTTGCAGTTTCATATAGCGTGATCATGAGAACCAGTTACATGACACAGAGTCACATTCTTTTTTTTTAGGTAAGTGGAAAATAAGTGATTTCCCAGAATAACAGGATGTTGAGTCAAAACTGACATTTTAAACTGCTTTCTCCCGTTGCAAATTTGTCACCTCTAGCTACAACGCACATCCCCTAAGGTGGGACTCTATTTATATTAGGCCTGACTCCCTTTTAAGTAATGGGAGTTACCATTTTCACAAATTTAAGCAATGCGAGCCACCATTTTCTTCAATTTATGCAGAATCATTATCATGTCTGTCAGTGACATAGACATCTTCTGACCTTATCATTCCAAGAACTGTGAAAGTGTCAAGTCATCTAGACAATGACATAGATATCGCAAATGGAGCAACATCAAATTTGGGTCAAGTGTCTAGTTATCACAATAGCAAGGTGAAATAAGAACAAACAGTCATATAGTCAGAATAGTGTAGTTTGGATTGACTTTCATTTACCTTATATGTTCATCAACTTGTAGAAACACACATGCACATATATGTACATTTATATATATATGTGTGTGTGTTTGTATATACATATAAATAATATAACATGATTATTACAAATATGTATTTTACATCACATTATTTTTTGCTTAGTTGCTTGATTATTAAAATGTACTAATATAAAAAGTAGCTATCTCTCTCTCTCTCTCTCTCTATATATATATATATATACATATATATATATATATATTATATATATATATATATATATGTATATATATATATATATATATATATATATATATACATATATATATATATACAGTATATATATAGACACATAGGCCCTCATTATGACATTGGCCGTAAATCCCACTTACAGCCATGCTGACTGCCGCCAACATACCGCGGCAGATATCCGTTCACCATATTATGACATACACACAGCAATCCGTCACTATTAAGCCATGGACACAAGTCCACCACACCGAAGGTCAGTGATAAACTGGCAGTATCCAAACCCACACCTTTATGGCAATAGAGCTACGCCCATCACATTATGACCCATGAATCACCACGGCGGACATTCAACCGTGGTAAACCATTGGCGATACATAGTGCCGCACTCAAAATACACACACACATACAAAACAACACTACATTGGACGATTTCAATAACACACACTTGATACCCATACATATACCACACCCACAACATTATAAAACACACACCCACACTACCCACAACCCTTCACGACTACAAATAATTGCCAACAGAGAGAGACAGCAAGAGCACTCACACAACCAGAGCCACATACTAATAACACCTACACACCACCTGTGTCTTGTTCGCCCATGTGCCTCATTGTAACGTTCTTCTGCCGTTGTCCTGGCATTCCTCACAGGGATCAGGTTGGGGTGACCAGAGTCACCTACAAATATTGAGGGACAACACTTAGCCACACACTATCCCACATGGCCAACACCATACCCATAAACCAACACCTACTGGGTTGGAACCAGGGCTCACCAATTAGCCACACCCTGTGCCTCTGTAGTTGGCTCATGACATTTGGGATGCTGCTATTCCTCGGGATAAAGGAATCATGCACTGACCCAGGATACTTAGCATTGACATGGGCGATGTACTGGTCCGCCAAGCACACCATCTGTACATTCATAGAGTGAAAACTCTTGTGATTACAGTACACCTGTTCATTTTGATGGGGGGGCACAAATGCAATATGAGTTCCATCAATCACCCCAATTATGTTGGGGATATGTCCGATTGCATAGAAGTCAGCCCTCCCTATGGCCAAATCCTCCAGCTGGGGAAATACAATGTAGCTGCACATGTGTTTAATCAAGTCAGACAACACTCTGGCCAGCACTATTGAGAACATTGGCTGCGACATTCCTGCTGCCAAGCCCACTGTCACTTGGAAAGAACCAGTTGCCAGGAAATGGAGCACTGATAGAACTTTCACAAGAGGGGGGATCCCAGTGGGGTGATGGATAATAGATATCAGAACAGGCTCCAATTGGGTACACAGCTCTGTGATTGTGGCCCTGTCAAGCCGATAGGTGAGGATGATGTGCCTGTCTGCCATTTTTGCCAAGTCCACCAGGGGTCTGTACACAGGAGTATGTCTCCATCGCCTACTCATCCGCAGCTGTAGCAATCTATGGGGCAAAAGAGTGAGGAGCCGGTCACAAACTGAACATTGGAGCCACAACAGTACAATGCATGATGTCAATTTGTATTGGGTAAGTGGGATTTGTCCTGTATGTCCAAATTTTAACTGTGATGCAGTTATTATCCAGGGCCTGCATGAATGCATAGAGTGGTGTGTGAGAAAGTCTTGTGCAAGGGGGTGGGTGGATGTCCTCTGGGCGGCGTATTGGTTGTGTGCTGGGCCATGTGTGTGCAAATGGTGATGTGAAGGGGTATGGTGGGATATAAGTTTAACAGGCAGGACTGTCTGACTGATACTATTTTCCTGTGTGTATTACCTCTGCAGGTCAGCACCTATCAAAAGACGGGTACATGGCGTGCCATTGCCAAGGATGTGCGGACCCTGGGGTCTATGGCAGGCGGAGCACCCACTGTCGGAAACAGTGGGAGGACCTGAGATGCTGGCCACGGAAGATGGCGGAGGCCCAGCTGGGGATGGCCTCCCAACGAGGAAGGGGTGCCTGTCGAACCCTGACCCCCCTGATGGCCCACATACTGGCGGTGGCCATCCTGAGCTGGATGGGCGCTTGAGGGCATCACAGCAGCCACAAGGGGGTGAGTACAGTGCCCATCATTACAACTTACGCATGGTAGAGTGTTATCCGGGTGAGACATGTGTGTCCAGCCCAGGCCAGACATGTGTCCCTAGCCCAGGCCAGACCTTGCTGAGTAGGTCCCTTGGTGGCAGGGGTCCTGAAGGGATAATCATGCTACCTAGTTCGTAAGCATCCACAACTGGTCAGGGCTGCGAGGGTCCCAGGTGTGCTGCATTTGGCGGTGTGTGCCCCTTCCCATGCCTTGGTGGCTAGCAAAATAAATGGTAGTACAATGCATAGTGCGTAGGGCTGTTCCCTGTGTGTGAGAGTGGTGTGTACGCCAATGGTGGTGTTGGTGCAGGCATTTGACCAGGTGTATCCTTTGTCTCTCCCCCTTTTTGTTTTGTCATCCTGTCCTAATGTACATTAGTATCATCTGGCGGAGAAGCAGAGGCACCGGCGACGGGGAGAGCTGCATCCCACAGGACTCAGGAGGCAGAGTCCACTGACAGTGAGGGCACCAGTGGGACGGAGGGTGAGGGGAGCACAACAGCGGGGACAGGAGGGGACAGTTCATACTCTGATACCTCCTCTGATGGAAGCTCCCTGGCTGTGGTGGACACCTCTGTGACCACCCCAGCTACAGGTACAACCGCCACCCCCATACAGCACTGCCCTCCTAGCAGCCCCTCAGTGAGTTGCCCGTGCCCACTCACCCAGGTGGGTGGGCATCTCCTTTGCCTCAGGCACCTCAGGCCCTGCCCAAGTGAGCCCTGCTGCCCTGAGTGAGGAGGCTATTGACCTTCTGAGATCCATCTCTGTAGGGCAGTCCACCATTGTGAATGCCATCCAGAGGCTGGTAGCCCAAATGCAACAAACTAATGCATTTCTGGGGGGCATTCACACTGGCTTGGTAGCCCAACAGAGATCTATCCAGGCTCTGGCCTCCTCTCTGATGGCAGCCATTGTCCCTGTTTCCACCCTCCCCCTCCAACTTCCTCTTCCCAATCCCATTCCCCTCAACCCCAACCTATTCCAAGCACACAGGCAGACGAGCATGCACACAAGACAACACACAAGAATGGCACAGGTAAACACAAGCACCACACATAATCCCACAGGCACTCACACAAACACCATCCAGTTGCAGACATACCAACATCCACAATTTCCACTGTCTCCCCCTCGTCCTCATCCTCCACCTCCCTCCCAATTGCGTCTACACTCACACCTGTATGCACTACATCCTCATCCACTACCAGCATCACCACCACACCTTGCAGAACACACCTCACTGACAGACACCTCCACAAACTCTATGCACACGTCCCCTGTGTCCTCTCCCACTGTGTCTGCCCCCCCTCTAAAGTACACAAATGCAAGCACTCAGATACCCAACAGCCATCTACCGCACAACAGTATCCAGCCCATGCACCTGCACTCAAAATCAGCAGACAGACACCTCCTACAACCACTCCCTCTTCCTCCACTCCCAAGCCTTCTCCCTCTTCCCACCCCAATGTCCCTAAGAAGCTTTTCCTCTCCACCATTGACCTCTTCCCTACCCCTCCACCTCATGTCCTTCACGTCTGGCCAGGGTGGCAAAAACCCAGGCAAGCACCTCAGCCACCCAGTCCACGGGCCCAGTAGTCTCCACACCCACTTGTGGTGGAAAAGGATCCAGGGCACCTGTGCAGAGGGGTAAGGAGCCTGCAAGAGGCAGACTCAAGGAAAGGGTGCCAGCCCAGCTAATGCCGGGAAGGGCAAGGAGCCAGACCCAGCTGCTGCCCGAAAGGACAATGAGATAGCCCCAGCTGCTGCCAGGAAGTTCAAGGAGCCAGCCCCAGCTGCTGCCAGGAAGGGCAAGGAGCCAGGGGCAGGGACTCAGACAGAGCCCCACCACCCACCTTGGTTGTGCAGTCGTCCAAGGCTTCCCCCCACCACCAGCAGCAGCACCAACACCACCAGTGGGCAGCTGTCCGAGGCTGCAGGGGATGGGCAGGAACTTCCCCCCACCACCAGCAGCAGCACCACCAACACCACCAGTGGGCAGCTGTCCGAGGCTGCAGGGGATGGGCAGGAACTTCCCCCCACCACCAGCAGCAGCACCACCAACACCACCAGTGGGCAGCTGTCTGAGGCTGCAGGGTATGGGCAGGAGCTTCCCCCCATCAGCAGTACCACCAACACCACCAGTGGGCAGCCGTCTGAGGCTGCAGGGGATGGGCCTGAGCTTCCCCCCACCAGTGGCTGCAGCAGCACCACTGCAACCATTGAGCACCCGTCACCACCGGCATAGGGTATGTAGTTGTACCTCCATGGGCTGCTGTGTGGCCTGTCCCCTGCAAATCCAGAGAGTATGACATCCACCGGAGAGACTGTGACCTTGCACTCCCCAGGATCTAGAGCACAGGGCACAATGCCCCCTCCAGAGCAAGTGGTAAAGTCACCCACCTACCCCAGCCTCCCCAGGATCAAGAGCACAGGGCACGATGCCCCCTCCAGAGCAAGTGGTAAAGTCACCCACCTACCCCAGCCTCCCCAGGATCAAGAGCACAGGGCACAATGCCCCCTCCATAACCAGTGGGTAAGACACTCACCAACCCCAGCCTCCCCAGGATGAAGAGCACAGGGCACAATGCCCCCTCCAGAACCAGTGGGTAAGACACTCACCAACCCCAGCCTCCCCAGGATCAAGAGCACAGGGCATGTTGCCCCCTCCAGAGCATGTGGGCAAATCACCCACTTGAGAGACTGTGGCCTTGCACTCCCCAGGACCAAGCACAGGGCATGTTGTCCCCTCCAGAACCAGTGGTCTTGTTCCATCTGCCGGCTGAGGTGCCACCCCCTTTTCTCCATCCCCCTGAGGTGCCTGCCTATTTTCCAGCTGATCCCCTGCAGTGTTTTCTCCATGTTGATGCAGGTGCCAATTCGTGCCTTGGATTTTGGCTTGTGTCCCTGTGGCCCACACACATTGAGGACTGGGTAATGTCCCTTGAAATGTACATTTGTATATACCAGTTACATTGCATATTTCTTATTTCACTTTGGTAAATTCATGTTGTCCTTGCAATTTTCATCCAAAGTATGGGGTAAAAATGTTTTGGTAATGCAGCTGATTGTGTGTATGGTGTTGGGGATGGGGGCGTGTGTTGTGCGTGTGTGTGTCACTCTCTTTTTCCTCCCCCCTCCCTTGTGTGCTCGGTGGCTGTATTCACCGTCGTCATCTTCGCTGTTGTTGGTGTTTGTGGTGGGGCAGCACGTAGAAGAGAATTGGGAAGACATGCAGCTCAGGCTCCATGGCAGCGTGGTTGTTCTCTATGTCTCCAAAGGTGAGTCCTTTAACTTCTGTACAGTGTTTTCACCAGGCTTTTGGTGTTGTGGGTACCACCCCGGAAAAGGTGGTGGATTGCAGGGTCTTAATACGGTGGGAGGGACATTGGCTTCCACCTGGATGTCGGCAGCTACCGCTGTGGTGGCTGTTGTTTTCGCCCTGGCGGAAGGTGTGGTAAAGTGGCTGTCTATCTGAGTTCCCACCTCATGGTCATAATTTGGTGGTAATTACCGCCAGCCTGTTGGTGGTACTACCGCCACTTTATCACCGACCGCCAGGGTTGAAGTGCGGGCCAAAGATCTGTACAGTCAATTATAATGGGCACAGTACTCCAAGTATCGGGTGATACACACAGTTTATTGTATTGGCATGAGGAAAAGTCAACGCGTCTAAGTTGCACACACAACCTTGTTCACAATTGACTTTACGGGGCTGTTTGGAGAGTTTTGTCATCAATAGTGGAGGCGCCAGTTTTGGGACATCACTAATGCTTTGGAAGGATGCTAGCACTTGCTTTCTTGACTATTGGTGTGAGAAAGTCACAGCACTCCAAGGAAGTTTAGATTGTAAAGTTTAATCCGTCATAACGGAGAGCACATCAACGCGTTTCAGCATGTACCATGCCTCAGTCACAGTGTTTTTGTCATTTTGAAAGTGAATAATATACAAAGTAAAAAGAAAATAATGCAGATGTAACAATTAACAACAAACAAGCATTGGTATAGCCAATAAGACTCACCTTTGGGACCTTATAAGTATTTTGCCATGCAGCACCTTAAACCTTTATCAGAAATAAACTGTGTTTGTACATTCCTTCATACACTTGGCTTTAGACTGTCATAGTCAGAATATACCCTAGAGGGCACCACAAAAAAAATAGCATTTGGAATAAACATGGCCATGTAACTATATGTTACTGAATTAAGATGCACTATTCCAAAAGAGTGGACTCCATTCCACCAATTAGGGTAGGGGTCTTTCAGTCACCAAATGGATTAGTCTTACAGGGTCAGTGGCCCTCACTCACCATTTTATGACATGCTTCATCATCAGGTCATGCTCCTGGTCAGGCCGACACTGCAATGTCTGACGGGCCCTAATAGAGGGCTCTTTGCTGGAGATCTTTTAAAAAAAGAAAAATGCTGGTAGTGAGTGGATGTGAGAGGGGCTGGGAAAACTGCTAAAATCTGGCTAGAGGTGCCCAAGAAAACTATCATTAATAAAACCTGGCACCCCTGCCAAGGTTAAAAGCAAAAACAAAGGGTGAAGTACAGAAAACAATGATCTGGTTCCCTACCAACAAGGAAATGTATGTCTACCATACTAATTAGATATTTAGATATTATGGAACTGTGTATGGGTATTCCCTACACTACAGAACTACTAGTCATGGTCAACATGTTTCTCACCTAATACAGTCACACAGATCAGGCGGCGATTCTTCAGGACCTGTTGTTGTGCCTAACCATCACTAATGTTTAATTGTACAGCACCTGCTAAACTCACTCCAAATTGGCTCTCTATTGTACTAGTAAGCCTGACCGTTTAATACTGCTTAGTAGAGGGGCTAGTTATAGTTACTGTTGTCTGTTTAGTGAGCTGAAAACAGTGTATAACAAGGTCCGCTACTTATAATAATTATAACTTTTGATTTTTTAAAGTTTGGGTAATTTAAACTTGGCTTGTGTAGGGAAAACACATTTTCCTAACTATAACTGAGCTTTAACCTTTTTTATTTTCATTTTTTCAATGAATATATATAAAATAAACATATGTATGGCAATGTAATAGTAACTTGGTGGCATGGATACAAGTGAATACAAAAATGTATATATATATATATATATATATATATATATATATATATATATACACACACACATACATATACATATATATATATATATTTATATATATATATATTTTATAAACCTTGTGGCGGTCACCACTAGATAGTTATTGCTAGGAGCTAGTTTCTATAGAAAATTGTGTTTTTTGACTTGCCTATACCTTTATCACTGGTTGATGAATGTTCTCGAAATGTTCCCAAAAAATGTTATGCTCATGTCAGCTGCTGTCTGGAAAGTTTTGGGGTGGTCTGTCAAGCGGGGCCCAGAAAAAGGGGCGGTCACAAAACAATTTTTCCCAATGCATTTTTCTAAAGGAATTTTAAACATCAATACGGCCGAACCACTGAAGTGAGTTAAACCAAATTTGGCAGAAAGCTAGGTCCTGGTCCTGAAAGCATGGCCCATGTGTAACGTCGTGATGGATTCGTAAACCATGGCGATAAAAAAATGAAAAAATATGTATTCACACAATCACTCACACACTCATTCACCCACTCACAGGCTCACTCAGAGAGTTACACACCCACTCACAGACCCCCACAGACACTGGTACACCTACTCAAAGACCCACTCACACACTCAAGCAGTCACTCCTAGACCCACTCATACACTCATGCACCCACTCATAGACACACTGACACTCATACACCCAGTCAAAGGCCCACTCAGACACTCACACACCCACTGACAGACCCTCTCACACACTCATGCACCCACTCACAGACCTACTCAGACAGTCGCACACCTACTTATAGACCCTCTCACACTCATCCACCCACTCACAGGACCGCTGACACTCATGCCCCCACTTAAATAGCCACTCAGACACTCACATGCCCACTCAAAGACCCACTCAGTCACTCATACACCCAGTCACAGACTCACTGACACTCATACACCCACTTAAAGACCCACTCAGACACTCACAGACTCACTCATGCACACACTCACAGACCAACTGATAACTCACACACCCACTCACACACTCATGCACCCACTCACAGACTTACTCAGACAGTCACACACCTACTTAAAGACCCACTCACATGCATGCACCCACTCATAAACTCACTAATGCTCATACATCCACTCAAAGAGTCACTCAGACACTTGCACACCCACTCAAAGAGCCAGTCAGACACTCACACACACACCCACAGACCCATTCACAAACTCATGTACCCACTCATAGTCCTACTGACACTCATGCACTCACTCACAGATCCACTCAGACAGTCACAAACCCACTTACAGACCCACTCACACACTCATGCACTCTCTCACAAACCCAGTCAAATACTCAGGCACCTATTCACAGGCACACACACACACTGTGCATCCACTCACAGATCCACTGACACTTCAAAGACACACTCAGACACTCATATACTCATTAACAGATCCACCAACACTCATACACTCACTCAAAGACCCACTGAGACACTCCCACACCCATTGAAAGACCCACTGAGACACTCACAAACCCACTCCAAGACCCACTTACACACTCATGCACCCCCTCACAGATCAACTGACACTCATACACCACTTAAAGACCAACTCAGACACTCACACACCCACTGAAAGGCCCACTCAGACAGTCACACATCGATTCACAGACCCACTCATGCATCCAATCAGAGACCCACTAACACTCATATACCCAGTGAAGGACCCACTCAGACACTTCCACACCCACTCAAAGGCCCACTTATACACTCATTCATCCACTCTGAAACCCACTGACACTCATGCACCTACTCAAAGACCCACTTACACACTGACACGCCCACTCACAGACCCAGACACTCATGCACCTACACACGCACCCAGTCAAACACTCACAGACCCAATGAAAGACCCACTCAGACAGTCACAGACCCATTCAAGACCCACTCACACACTCATGGACCCACTCAGAGACCCACTGACACTCATACAACTACTAAAGGACACACTCAGACACACACAACCACTCAAAGACCCACTCATACACAGTTATGCACCCACTCAGAAACCCACTGACACACATATACCTACTTAAAGACCCACCCAGACACTCACACACCCATTCACAGACCCACACAGACACTCATGCACCCACTCACACACCCACTCAGACACTCATGCACCCACCCACAGACCCATGTATCCACTCATGTACCCACTCCCAGACCCAATTAGACTTTCACTAAGGTATTCAGAAATGTATTGTGACATGGAGAGAGTGAAACAAAGACATATGAACAATATTTTGGGTGCTGTGCATTGAATGTGGGCTTTTGGTTTGCGATCTGCGATGGAGTCGCAACTCCGATTTTCGTTAAAAAAATAGTAATCAGATTTTCTTTTAAATTTAAATAGTGTTTGGGATATAGGGTGGATCTAAGAAGAGCCTTTTGTTTATTAGTGTATATCATTAGTACACGTAAGAGTAGATGCAGTTTCAAGTTGCTCAGAAACACCCTGTTGCTTTTATCTGTGAAGTGAACACCATCTGTTCTAATTATCCCATCCATGTCAAAGAACAGGTTAGTATTGTGGTTAGAGCCCATGTTATGGTCTCTGAGGAATGCTGAAAGGTTTCATTAATATGTTTCTTGGCTTTGTCTATCAGTGGACAAAATTCAGTTGATCACTTCCATTACTGACTCTGGCATATGTTAGAGAACACAAAGGTAAAGTAAGTAAGTGATAAAAACATTTCACTAATCGAACAAGGGTATCCTTCATTAGGATTTCCAGTCCTATCCCAGTCAGTGTGCCTAGGTCATCACCACCACAGTGCACAATCACCATGAGGTGAGGTGGTTGGCAATTCCTAAAGCTTTCAACCAATGGAAGCAATTGCACCCACAATAACCCTCTGTGCCAATCCAAGTAATATCCACATTAGGCAGAGCCAGGTCTCTATCAATGCTACTCTTTCTAGCAAACTCACTTGCCCAAAAGCATAGTTGTGACCAGCAATCCACACTCTAACCATTTTGAAGGGAATGAGCAGTAGCAAACATGAGAAGGATGCAGCAGAATGAGGCAGTTTTAAAAATGTGAGGTAGCTAAAGGGAAGGGAGCACCTGCTTTTAATAAAATATAAATTTGATTGGATGTTTTTGATACATTGGTAGATAGAAACGATGTGAATAATAATATTAAGTCAGTATATCTGTGATAAGCTCTGATTCTTTCTCAAACAAGTAATGCTATTTTGGATATGCTTACATTCTGTAACAGTCAACCACACCTGCTACTGAACAATTTAAAGCTAGTATGCTGCTTACAGACAGACAGTGCTGTGATCTTTTGAACTACTTGTGCAGTGAAGTATAGCAACTGAGATGGAAGAGCGTGGGGGAAAGGCAGATATCAAAGCAGAGTTACAATCTTAAAGTAAGATAATGTTTTGGTATAGTAGTGTTTGGTAACAAATATTTTTCAAAAGCACTATTACTATTGCATTGTAAATGTACATGAAAAATGACCTAAACACAGTGGTAAATATATTTTCGAAGCCAGAAGTGGAATCGCATGTCCATTGCCAAGTTACATGGGGGGCAGCACTGGGCAATAAAGTTGTGACTCCTGCTGCACACAGTAGCAAACTGGACTTCTTTTTAAAACTACAAGTAAGCGTTAACAATCACTGACCAGTCAGATATTGGATATAGGCCCTCATTATGACACTGGTGGTAACTCCCACTTACTGCCATGCTGACTGCCGCCAACTAACCGCCGCAGCGGCGAATGTCCGTTCACCATATTATGACACACACAAAAATCTCTCAGTATTCAGCCACATACACTAATCTGCCAGCCCAAAGGTCAGTGATAAACTGGCAGTATCAAACCCCACACCATTATGCCAACAGAACTACGCCCATCACATTATGGCCCTCATTACAATCCTGGCAGTAAATCCTGCTTCCCGCCGTGCTGAAGGCTGCCAACATACCGTGGAGGAAATCCGCTACAGGTATTACGACCCACATCTCGTAATCCGCCACAATACAGACACCCACACAAGTCCGCCACACCAAAGGTCAGTGATAAACTGGCGATACCAAAACCCACACCGTCACACCAACAAGAATACGCCCACACTATCACGACCCACGAATTAACGCGCGGTCTTTCAACCGCGGTAATCCATTGGCGGTACACACCGCCGCACTTAAAATACACACACACTTACAAAACACAACCACATTGGACAATTCAAAAAACACACACCGGATACACATACACACACCCACAGCACTATAAAACACACAGCCACATTACCCACAACTCCTTCCAACTACATTTTTGGAAGAAGCAGAGAGAGAGAATAGCAAACACAACACCAGCATCCAAAGGCACACAACACAATCACTCATACAACACCCACGCACCTCAAACAACACACACCAACACAACACATCACACAGCACAACAAACAGCACCTCACACATTACCCACACCACATCATGGCACCTCAAAGACACCCCAGGTTTTCTGATGAGGAGCTCAGGGTTATGGTGGAGGAAATCATCCGGGTAGAGCCACTGCTATTTGGATCACAGGTGCATAATACCTCCATTGCTAGGAAGATGGTGCTATGGCGGAGAATTGTTGACAGTGTCAACGCAGTGGGACAGCATCCAAGAAGACGGGATGACATCAGGAAGAGGTGGAACGACCTACAGGGGAGGTGCGTTCAGTGGTATTCAGACACACAATAGCAGTACAGAGGACTGGCGGTGGACCGCCACCTCCTCCCCCACAACTAACAACATGGGAGGAGCAAGTCTTGGCAATACTGCATCCTGAGGGCCTCACAGGAGTAGCAGGAGGACTGGACTCTTGTAAGGCATATCTTTACTACTATAACCCCCACCCCACCTGCATGCCATCACATACCCCCACCCTCACCCTCATCCCATCACTCCAACACCTCACATGTGCCCCACCATCACAACCCACCCATCCCAATCCCAAGCCCTGCATGCAACACCCCTGCATAGACACCCATCACCAAAGCATGTCCAGTACAGATACTCAGCCAGGCCCCAAAATCAGTAATCACACAAGGGCCAACACAATAATGCAAGCATAGGAGTAGAGGATAACTCACCCATTGCACAATATGGCACACACAGATACAATAACTATGCATTTACACCCCAACAGGACCCATGCCCAACGTCACTGTACAGGAGGTGCCAGACATATCCAGTCCCCCCACAGAAGAGACCCACAGTGATGACAGCAGCTCTGCACGCCTGGATCAAGATGACCAGCCCGACCCATCAGGGACCTCTGGACAGTCTGTTCCCCTGGCACTGTCACAAACCACCACAGACCCTCCCCCCTTAAGAAACACCAGCACAGCACCCACCCAGTGGGCCCATCACTCTGTCCCCAGGACACGTCAATCAGCAGTGTGTCCACCATTACAGGGACCCCAGGCAAACCCACCAACCCAAGACAATCAGGACCTGGGGTCAGTGGCAGTGGGCACATGGTTCAGGGGACAGAGGCACAGGATAACAGGGAAATTGGGAGGACTGCTGTGTGACAGGGGGAGGACAAGCCCAGGGAACCCACTCTCCACGAGGCACTCTCCAACATAATGGGAGCTTACCACCATTCCCAGGAGACCATGGGTACAGTACTGGCCAAGTTTCAGGTGACCCAACGGATGCAGGAGGAACACTACCTGGGGATCAGGGAGGACTTGAAGTCCATCAACACCACCCTGGTCACCATTACAGGGGTGCTGGCACCATTACAGGGGTGCTGCCAACACCATGAGGGACACAGTGGCACACAAACGGGTCCCTGACACTAGCCTGGATGATGAACAGCCCTCCACCTCCGCCGGCGCTAGTGGACAGGAGGTCCTGCCACAGGAACAACAGGCCACCAGCACCCCACCCACTGCAGAAAGAGAACCACCCCACAAACGGTCCCTGAGAACCAGGAACAAGACAAAGAACATTGCCAAACCCCCGCCAGGAAATAACACTTTCCTGATTATCACCCTTTTGTTCCACTTTGTCACCCTGACAACTTTGAACTGCCATTACTCCACTTCCTATGCCCCCTTGGACAATGCACCTGTGAGACCAATAGACTGGACTCTACCATGGACATTCCTCCACCATCACCCCAGCCCATTGCACAGCCCCCTCCACTTATTGGCACAGAAATAAACACCCTTGAATCACAAATGAATCTGGAGTCAGTCTGTACTTTCACAAATGTGTAATTGCAACTTCTCAGAAATGTAGCAATGACAATGTTCATGTTCACATACCAATGTTAGACATTTGTTGGGCAGCAGTAAAAATAGCAGAAGGCAGAAAGTGGGACTCAGATCTGTGAAATGGAAAGCCAAAGCGACATGTCAGGGTCCACACACAGAGGTAACAAAGGCAGATTTATGCTGTGTCCTACAGTAGTATCATACGAGAGAAGCAGTGCCATCCTCTTACCTGTGTCTCACTGGAAGTATTGCATGATGATGTTATTTCGGTTGTCTATATCTTCTTCTTCTGCCTCCTCTTCTTCACTGTCCACAGGCTCCACAACTGCCACAAGACCATCATCAGGCCCATCCTCCTGCAGAAAAGGCACCTGGCATCGCAAAGCCAGGTTGTGCAACATACAGCATGCCACGATGATCTGGCACACCTTCTTCGGTGAGTAGTATAGGGAGCCACCTGTCAGATGGAGGCACCGGAATCTGGCCTTCAGGAGGCCAAAGGTGCACTCTCTTATCCTCCTAGTTCGCCCATGTACCCCCCTGTAATGTGGGCTGCCTGACCTGTAAGGAGGGACAAGGGGAAATGAGGTAACTGCGCTGGCGTTGTGCAGCGTCACGGTAGGTGGTCGAAGACCGCGGCGCAATTCAGCATTGGTTATCATTGGGCCCTATGGGTTTCAGGAGCCAATGACGATGTACGCCAGCGGTGATGGTACGCACCGCCGCGGACGTGACTGCCATTTTCTATCTGTTCACTCACTTGATACCTGACCTTCAACAGGAGAGGACCTACACTGCAAGTGCTGCTGTGACCTGAGTCTGGAAACGACAATGGCTATAGTGTCTGGGGAAAGGGCCCCTGCCTTCACTGCGGAGGAGTTGGAGAAACTGGTGGATGGGGTCCTCCCCCAGTACATGCTACTCTACGGTCCTCCAGACAAAGCAGGTGAGTACACTGTGAGCATGATGCATGACACATGAATGTATGGAGTGTCGTGGATGGAAGAGACAGGGGGGGGCAGAGGCCAGCATGTGAGGATGGTGAGTGTCTGTTTTTCTGGGCCAGGGTGGGACGTTTGGGGCCAATGAGTAAGAAGAACCGGACGGGGGAGTAACATCCATTCTTACACACACTATTCCTCTAGGGCAGCGCCCACCAGAATAAGGGTATTTGGCGTGCCATCGCCAAGGAAGTGCGGACCGTGGGGGTCTACCATAGACAGAGCACCCACTGCCGCAAAAGCTGGAGCAAGAAGACGGCAGAGGCCCAGCTGGGGATGGCCTCCCAACGTGGAAGGGGTGCCCGTCGCACCATGACCCCCCTGATGTGCCAGATCCTGGCGATGCCATTGTCCCTGTGTCCAGCCTCCCCCCTCCAACTTCCACTACCCAGACCCAATCCCCTGTACCTCAGCCTCTCCCAAGCACACCATCAGACCAGCATGCACACTCATCAACACACAAGAGTGGACATGGCAAACATAAGCACCACACATCCCACAGGCACTCACACAAGCACCATCCCCATGCAGACACAGCAACATCCACTGCCTCCACTGTGTCCCCCTCCTCCATGTCCTCATCCTCCCTTCCAATCTCATCTCCACTCACACCTGCATGCACTATATCCTCAGCCACTATCTCCATCACCAGCATGCCCATCACCACACACCGCTCACGTGCAATCACCACCCCCACTACCATTCACACGTCCCCTGTGTCCTCTCCCAGTGTGTCTGTGAGCCCTCCTCCCAAAGTACACAAACGCAGGCACACACCCACATAACAGCCATCCAGCTCACAACATCCTCCAGCCCATGCACCTTCACCCAAACTCAGCAGACGTACACCTCCTACAACCACTACCTCTTCCTCCACTCCCAAACCCCATCCATCTTCCCGTCCCAGTGTGTCTAAAAAACTTTTCCTGGCTAACATTGACCTCTTCCCTACACCTCCCCCTCCCCGTCCTTCCCCTAGGGCCAGGATATCCAGATCCCAGCCCAGCACCTCAGCCACCAAATCCTCCAGCACTGTGGTCCCTGCAAGTCCGGGAACATCAAAGGTGGCACCCATTAGGGCTGTCAGTGTGCCCCCTAGCGAGGCCAAGGATCAGCCCATTCCGCCACCTGTCAAGGTGAAGAAGGTGCCCACATGCCGTAGGGAAAAGCCGCACCAACCACCCTGCAAGGCCTCCTCCAAGCCAAAAAAAGGGGACAGTGCCATGGTCCCAGCAGCCACTTCCGAGGTGGGGAAGGGACACAAGGCTAAGGGAAGTCAGCACAGGGCACAGAGCTTCCGGTTGAGGGACTGGTGTCACCCCTTCTGTCAAACAGAGCAGCAACCTGTACGGCGGTGGACACCGCCACCTGCACCACCACCTGCATTGCCACCTGCCCCGCCACCTGCACCGCCACCTGCATGGCCATCTGCACATCTGCTGCCTCAGCAACAGTCCCCAGCATCATCCCCAGTGGGCAGCCATCTGAGGCTGCAGGAGACGTCCTGCTGTCTCCCTTCACAGGTGCTGACACATACACTACCAGCAGGATCTCCGCCACAGACACCGCCGCTGCCACCGCCACGAGCCCCGCGACGTGCACAGACAGTGCCACCACAGACGACATGGAGAACATTCCCAGTGGACAGCCATCCAAGGCTGCAGGAGATGTTCTGGACCCTGCACAGCGTACATGAGGCACCACAACCAGCACTGTTAGTACCAGCAGCTGGCAGGCAAAGTCGCAGCAGGGTGGAGTGTGTCTCTGACTCTATGGAGTATCATGTTACTTGTTCCCAGGCAATCTCGTGGCATACACACTCAGGTGAGGGAATGGGACCTGCCACACAGCATATGCAGCACTCTGGGCACAAAGCCCCCTCCAGAACCAGTGGAGAGATACATTCACTACCCCAGTCCTTGGCAGGATGAAGCACTCTGGGCACAAAGCCCCCTCCAGAACCAGTGGAGAGATACATCCACTACCCCAGGCCTCGGCAGGATGAAGCGCTCTGGGCACTAAGCCCCCTCCAGAACCAGTGGAACATGCCACACACTTGAGAGACTGTGGCTTTGCACTCCCCAGGATGAAGCAGTGGGCAAACCACCCACTTGAGAGACTTGAGAAACCGTGGCTTTGCACTCCCCAGGACCTAGCAGTGGGCAAACCATCCACTTGAGAGACTGTGGTTTTGCACTCCCCAGGATAAAGCAGTGGGTATGGAGCCCCCTCGTGGAGCAGTGGCGTCGTCCCTTCATCCGGCTGAGGTGCCCCCCTCCCCTTCCCCCTGAGGTGCCTGTTTAGTTTCGACCTCATGCCCCAACAGTGTTCTCTCCGTTTACAGTCTGGTATCATGTGTGGGCTTAGCCCATGGATTTTGGGACCACTGATCCAAGGACAATGATTGGAACACTATCCGGACATGTGTAGTTGCTGTACATATTTTGATATACTGATCTGTTACAGACCTGTTTCCATATTTGAATTTTCACTGATTACACTCGTTACAATCATTTCCTTTTGTCCTTGTGTTCTTCCAGGGGGTTACGGGGTGTATATGTAATGTTGTGGCATGTATTTGTGTGTATGGTGTTGTGGGTGAGGGTAGGGGTGTTGCGTGTTGCGTGTGTGTGTCACTCTCTTTTTCCTCCCCACCACTCCTGTGTGCTAGGTGCAGTACTCACCGTGGTTGTCACTGCCGTCGTAGCTGCTCTTGGTAGAAGAGAAGGTAAACCAACATTGGTAGCACCTGAAGTTTGGGCTCCATGGCGTCCTGGTTCCTTATAGGGTGTCGAGAGGTGAGTGGTTTCTGTTCCTAAGACTGTTTCCGCCGTGCTTTTGATGGCGTTGGTACCCCCGGAAAAGGTGGCGGATTGGTGCCTTGCAATACAGTGGGCGGTACGTTGTGTGTTGGCGGTTACCGCCGCGGTGTTTGTTTCTACCGCCGTGGCGGATGGAGTGTTAAAGTGGCTGTCTATGTTGGCGGTTTCCGCCATGGTCGTGATTCCATTTTTTTTACTGCCGGCCTGTTGGCAGTATTACCGCCGCTTTAACACTGACCGCCAGGGTTGTAATGAGGGCCTATGACCTACAAATCACTATGGCGGACACTCAACGACGATAAGCCATTGGCAGTACATACTGCCGCGCTCAAAATGGACACACACAAACAAAACAACACCACATTGGACAATTCAAACAACAAACACCTGACACCCATACACACACCACACCCACACACCCACACAGCCACACCACTATAAAACACCCAACCACACTACCCACAATCCTTTACCATTTCGAACCATTGCCAGCAGAGAGACACCAAGACCACTGACACAACTTGAGCCAAACACTATTCACACCAATCCACCACTCACTCACCCCATATCACACAGCCTAACACATTACCCAACACACCCTCACCTACACATCTCACACAACACCCATGGCACCACAAAGCCACCCCCGTTTCACAGAGGAGGCACAAAGGGTCATGGTGGAGGAAATTATCAGGGTAGAGCCACAGTTATTTGGAGCACAGGTGCAGCAGGTATCGATAGCCAGGAAAATGGAGCTATGGCGGAGAATCATGGACAGGGTCAATGCTGTGGGACAGCACCCAAGAACTAGGGATGACACCAAGAAAAAGGTGGAATGATCTATGAGGGAAGGTATGTTCCATTGCAGCAAGACACCAACTCCCTGTACAGAGGACTGGCGGTGGACCCCACCTCCTCCCCCACAACTAACACCATGAGAGGAGCAAGTCTTGGCAGTCCTGCATCCTGAGGCCAGGCCGGAGTAGGAGGATGACTGGTCTCTGGTAAGTCAACTCTCTACTACTACTACCCCCCTATCTGCATGCCATCAGATACCCCCACCCTCACTCCCATCACTCCACTCCATCCCACACACCCCACCATCACATCTCACTCATCCCAATGCCAAGCCCTGCTTGCTCTATCAATGCATGGACACCACTCATAGCCCTGCATGGGCACTCATCACTAAAGCATGCACACTAGAGAGAATCAGCTAGCCCACCACATACCAACTTACACAAGTGAAAGCTGCCCGGCAAATACAACCAAAAGGGGGCAACCCACTGATGCACAATATGTCACACACAGAAACAATAATACTTCATTTACATCCCCACAGGTACCCCAGCCAATGTCAGCGGAGAGGAGCTGCCAGCAACATCTAGTCCCCCAAATGAAGAGGCCCACAGTGATAACAGCAACTCTGGTCTTCAGGATCTGGATGACCTACCTGGCCCACCAGGGACCTCTGGACAGCTGGTTCCCCAGTCTCAGTCACACACCACCACAGAGCCTCCCCCATCAGGAAACACTACCACAGCACCCACCCAGCGTACCCACACTAGGACACGTCAATCAGCAGTGTGGCCACCAGCACCCCTCCCCCTGTAGAAGGTAAACCACCCCGCAAACGTTCCCTGTGATCCAGACAGAAACCAGAGACACTTGCCAAGACCCCCACCAGGAAATGACTCTCCTGATTGTCCCCCTTGTGTCCTACTCAGTCACCCTGTCCACCTTGAACTGCCATTGCTCCCCTTCCTATGTCATCTTGGACAATGCACATGTGCTTCAAACAGACTGGAACAATACCCTGGGCTTTCCTCCATCATCACCCTATCCCATTGCACTTGCCCATCTATAGTTTAACACTTCGATAAACACCCTTGGGAAAAAAAAGAAGTTTGAAGTATGTCATGTATATCAATTTTGTATTCATTGAAACAGGTACAAACATTGCAATTAAACTGTACAAAAACTGAACATAGATTAATGACCTGTAGCTGGCTGCAGTGATCACACCAGGAGTATATGTGAGGTCACCAACATCTGCAAAGTGAATTGCCAAAGGGAACAGTAAGTGGGCATAGAAGTGGGAAATATCAACATGCCGGTGCCACAGAAGTTCAAACAAATGTCATTGAAATGTGAAGTAACACTGTCCTACCTGTGTGTCATTGGAAGTATTGTCTGATCACAGACGTTCTGTTGTCCTCATCCTCATCCTCTGCCTCCTCATCCTCACTGTCCACAGGGTCCACTGCTGGCACACAGGCATCTCCTGCCTCCTCCTCCTCCTGCAGGAATGGGACATGGCATCTGAGGACCAGGTTATGCAACATGCAGCATGTCACCACTATTTGTCAGACCTTCTTGGGGGAGTAGCTCAGGGATCCACTGGTCAGATGGAGGCACCCAAACCTGGCGTTCAGGAGGCCAAAGGTCCTTTCAATTATCCTTCTGGTTCACCCATGGGCCTCATTAAAACATTCTTCTACCCTTGTCCTGGCATTCCTCACAGGGGTCAGCAGCCATGATAGGTTGGGGTAACCAGAGTCACCTGAAATATTGAGAGACAACATTTAGCCACACACTATCCCATGTGGCCCACACCATACCAATACACCAACATCTACTGGGTGGGAACCAGGGCTCACCTACTAGCCACACCCTGTGCCTCTGTAGTTGGCCCATCACATTTGGGATGCTGCTATTCCTCAGGACAAAGGCATCATGCACCGACTCAGGATACTTAGCATTGACGTGGGAGATGTACTGGTCCGCAAGGCACACCATCTGTACATTTATAGAGTGGAAACTCTTCCGATTTCTGAACAACTGTTCATTCTGGCGGGGGGGAACAAATGCAATATGTGTTCCATCGATCACCCCAATTAAGTTGGGGATATGTCCCATAGCATAGAACTCAGCCTTCACTGTGGCCAAATCTTCAACCGGGGGGAAAACAATGTAGCTGCACATGTGTTTAATCAGGGCAGACAACACTCTTGTCAGCACATTTGAGAACATTGGCGATGACATTCCTGCTGCCAAGCCCAATGTCACTTGGAAAGAACCAGTTGCCAGGAAATGGAGCACTGATAGGACCTGCACAAGAGTAGGGATCCCAGGGGGGTGACGGATAACAGATATCAGGTTAGACTCTAATTGGACACACAGCTCTGTGATTGTGGCCCTGTCAAGTCTATAGGTGAGGATAATATGCCTATCCTCCAGTGCTGCCAAGTCCACAAGGGGTCTGTACACGGGGTATGTCTCCATCTCCTATTCATCCGCAGCGGTAGGAATCTAAGGGACAAAAGAGTGAGGTGGCAGTCACAAACTGAATAATGGAGCTACAACAGAACTTTGCATCCTGTTAACTTTTAATGGGTCAGTGTGATGTGTCCAGTATGTCCTAATATCACCAGTGACACAGCAATTTTCCAAGGCCTGCCCCCCCCCCCCGAAATGGCATCCGCCTGTCCTGTGTGGAGGGACAGGTGTAATTGAGGTAATTCCGCTGACGTTGTGCGCCGTTGCAGGAGGCGGTCAGGAACTGCCGCACAACTCCTCATTGGTTATAATTAGGCCCTATGGGTTACAGTGGCCAATGGGGATCTACGGCGGCAGTGACGGTGTGCACCGCCATGGACGTGACTGGCATTTTCTATCTGATTCCTCACTTGCTACCTGACCTTCCACAGGAGAGGACCTACACTGCAAGTGCTGCTGTGAACTGTGTCTGGAAGCAACAATGCCTCATGTGTCTGGGGAAAGGGCCCCTGCCTTCATTGCAGAGGAGTTGGAAAAACTGGTGGATGGGGTCCTACCTCAGTACACGTTACTCTACGGTCCTCCAGACAAACAGGTGAGTACACTATGAGCATGATGCGTGGGCCATGAATGTATGGATTGCTGTGTGTGTAAGCCACATGTAGGGGGGCGCTGAGGCGTCCTGGCCAGGGTGCTGCATGTATGGGGGTCAATGTATGTGCGTCAGGGGATGGGAGGGATCTGGTGGGCCATGAGTGTGACAGTCTGGATGGTTAGCTAATTCCCTTTTCTGCTGTCTTTTCCATGCAGGTCAGCGCCCATCAGAAAAAGGGTATTTGGCGTGCCATCACTAGGGAGGTGCGGACCCTGGGGGCTTTAACAGGCAGAGCACCCACTGCCGCAAACAAGGGGTGCAAGAGGAAGGGGTGCCCGTCGGACCATGACCCCCTTGATGTTCTGCATCCTGGCAGTGGCCTATCCGGAGTTGGATGGGCGCTTGAAGGCATCACAGCAGCCACAAGGGGTTGAGTACAGATTCAGATTCGTGCGCCCGTTAAGGTTTACCTTGTTGGGGGCTGTGGGCTGTGGGTGCCCCTAGGACAGGGTGAACATGGCAGGGTACGTCCCTTGTTAGGCAGGATCTGAAGCACTCCACCCACAATAGTGTTAGTGGGCATCTACTACTGGGCAGGGGCTTGTGGGTTTCAGATGTGCAGCTAAAGGAGTTAGGCAGTGTACCCCATGGGCTGGTGACTATCTTAGTAACTGGTAGTGCATGGCCTAGTGCATAGGGCTGCTCCCTGTGAGTTGTGTACGCCAACTGTAGTGTTGTTGCTGGCATTGACCAAGTGTATCCTCTGTCTCTCCCCCCTTTTTGTTTTGTCATCCTGTCCTTGTGTGCATTAGCATCATCTGGTGGAGGAGCAGAGGCACCTGCGATGGAGGGAGCTGCATCCCACATGGGCCTGGAGGCCGAATCCACCGACGGTTAGGGCACCAGTGGGACAGAGGGCGAGGGGAGCACCACGACGGAGACATGAGGGGACACCACAGACAGCGACTCCTCCTCCAATGGAATCTCCCTGGCAGTGGCAGACACCTCTGTGCCCACCCCAACAACAGGTACAGCCGCCACCCCCCTACCAGCACCGCCCTCCCAACAGCCCCCAGCATGTTTCCCATGCCCGCTCACCCAGGAGGGTGGGCATCTCCTTCGCCCTAGGCACCTCAGGCCCTGCCCCAGTCAGTCCTGCTGCCCTCAGTGAGGAGGCTATTGACCTCCTGAGATCCCTCACTGTTGGGCAGTCAACCATACTGAATGCCATCCAGGGTGTCGAGAGGCATTTGCAACAAACAAATGCATACCTGGAGGGCATTCACTCTGGCTTGGCGGCCCAACAGAGAGCATTTCAGGTTTGGCCTCAGCACTGATGGCAGCCATTGTCCCTGTCTCTAGCCTCCCTCCTCCAACTTCCTCTACCTAGACCCAATCCCCTCAACCTCAACCTATCCCAAGCACACCTTCAGACCAGCATTCACCCAAATCAACACACAAAAGTGGCTCAGGCAAACACAAGCACCACACTTCATCTCACAGGCACTCACACAAGCACCATCCCCATGCAGACACACCAACATCCACTTCCTCCACTGTGTCCCCCTCCTCCTCGTCCTCCACCTCCCTCCCAGTAGTGCCTCCACTCACACCTGCATGCACTACATCCTCATCCACTACCTCCATCACCAGCACGTCCATCACAACACACTCCTCACTGGCAGTCACCACCCCCACATCCATGCACACGTCCCCTGTGTCCTCTCCCAGTGTGTCTGTGACCCTTTCTCCCAAAGTACACAAACTCAAGCACCCACCTCTGTCCTTCCCCTTCGGCCAGGGTGTCCAGAACCCAGCCCAGCACCTCAACCACCAAATTGTCGTCCGCTGTGGTTCCTGCAGCTATCAAAGGCTCAAAGGGGGCACCCGTCAGCCCAGCCAGTGTTCCACCAACCCCTGCCAAGGCCAAAACCATTCCACCACCTGGCAAGCTGAAGAGGGGGACAGGATCCAGCAAGGGGAAAGAGCCACAACCACCCAGCAAGGCCACCTCAAAGACTCCAGCTGCCAGATCCAAGGTCACACAACCATCTGTCAAGGTGAGGAAGGGGCAGAAAACACCAGCCAAGGCACTTCAGCCATCCGAGGCTGCAGGTAAATGCCTGGTGGCTACCAGCACAACCGCCAGCACCACCACCTGCACCATGGCCAGCAGCCCTGCCGCTAGCACCGTCACAAGCACCGCCACAAGCCCCGCCACTTGCACTGCCGCAAGCACCACTGCTGCCAGCAGTAGCAGCCCCAGTGGGCAGCCGCCCGAGGCTGCAGGAGAAGGGCTGGAGCCTCCCTCCACCACTGGCAGCACCAGCACCTGCACCACTGCCAACACCACCACCTGCACTGTGCCTAGCACCGCCGCAAGCACCACCACCTGCACAGCTGACAGTAGCACCAGCAGCAGCAGCCCCTGTGGGCGGCCGTCTGAGACTGCAGGAGAAGGCCTGGAGCCTCCCTCCACCACTTGCAGCACCCCCACCAGCCCCGGCACTACCACCAGTTTGCAGCCGTAGCCGTCATCAGATGGAGTCTAGCCCTGCCTCCATGGACTATCGACAACCTGGTCCCTGCAAATCTCGTGCCTCAGACATCCAGGTGAGGGACTGTGAACTGCCACATCCCAAGTGTTGCATCACTGGGCACAAAGCCCCCTCCAGAATCAGTGGAGATATGCATCCACTCACCCAATCCTTGGCAGGATGAAGCACACTGGGCACAAAGCCCCCTCCAGAACCAGTGGAGATATGCATACTTACCCTATCCTTGGCAGGATGAAGCACACTGGGCACAAAGCCACCTTCAGAACCAGTTAAAGAAGGCATCCACTCACCCTATCCTTGGCAGGATGAAGCACACTGGGCACAAAGCCCCCTCCAGAACCAGTGGAGATATGCATCCACTCACCCTCTTCTTGGCAGGATGAAGCACACTAGGCACAATGCCCCATCCAGAACCAGTGGAAGAAGGTATCCACTCACCCTATCCTTGCCAGGATGAAGCACACTGGGCACAAAGCCCCCTCCAGAACCAGTGGAAGAAGGCATCTACTCACCCTATCCTTGGCAGGATGAAGCACACTGGGCACAAAGCCCCCTCCAGAACCAGTGGAAAAAGCGGCACCCACTAGAGAGACTGTGGCCTTGCACTCCCCAGGACCAAGCAGTGGGCAAACCACCCACTTGAGAGACTGTGGCTTTGCACTCCCCAGGACCAAGCAGTGGGCAAACCACCCACTTCATAGACTGTGGCTTTGCACTCCCCAGGACCAAGCAGTGGGCAAACCACCCACTTCAGAGACTGTGGCCTTGCACTCCCCAGGAACAAGCAGTGGGCAAACCACCCACTAAAGAGACTGTGGCCTTGCACTCCCGAGGACCAAGCAGTGGGCAAATCCACTAGAGAGACTGTGGCCTTGCACTTCCCAGGACCAAGCAGTGGGAAAACCACCCACTTGAGAGACTGTGGCCTTGAACTCCCCAGGACATCGCTGTGGGCAACCCACCCACTTGAGAGACTGTGGCCTTGCACTCCCCAGGACATCGCTGTGGGCATGGAGCCCCCTCCAGGACCATTGGCGTTTTACCATCTTCCGGCTGAGGTGCACACCTCTTAAACCCTTCCCCTGAGGTGCCTGTGTGTTTTCGACCTGATGCCCCTGCAGTGTTCTCTACGTATTGAGGCAGGAGTCAAGTGTGGGCTTGACCTATGAGTTTTGGGCCAGTGGCCCACGGATATTTTGTGTGGACAATGTACTGCCTTATGTACATATTGTATATTTTTGTAAATACTGTTTTTAAAATTCTCACGTCTATCGGACTATTTCTAAAATATCACTGATTTTACTCTATTCCTTTTGTCCTTGCGTTCTTCCAGGGGGTTACGGGGTGTAAATGTAATATTGATGCATGTTTTTGTGTGTATGGTGTTGTGGGTGAGGGTGGGGTGGGGGTAGGGGGTGTTGTGTTGCGTGTGTGTCACGCTCCTTTTCCTCCCCCCTATGTAGTAGGTGCAGTACTCACCGTGGTGGTTGCCGCCGCCGTTGGTACTCCTGGTAGATGAGGAGGTAGACCAGCATGGGGAGGACCTGCAGCTCAGGCTCCATGGTGTCCTGGTTCTTTGTTGAGTGTCGAGAGGTGAGTGGTTTTCCTTCCAAGTACTGTTTCCGCCGTTTGGTACCACCCCGGAAAAGCTGGCGGACGGGCAGGTTGTGATGGGGTGGGCGGTACATTGACTTCCGCCTGTCTGTTGACGGTTACCGCAGCGGTGTTTAATGCTACCGCCATGGCAGTCAGAGTGTTAAAGTGGCTGTATGTTTTGGTGGTTTCCGCCATGGTCGTGATCCCATTTTCTTTACCGCTGGCCTGTTGGCAGTATTACCGCCGCTTTAGCACCGACCACCAGGGTTGTAATGAGGGCCATAATGTGCTGTGTTACACAATTGGTTTTACCAATGCTTGTTTTACCAATGCGTGTTTGCTAATGTGAGAAGGTGTAGACATGTGCTTCTAATTGGATGTGGTGATGTTATTTTCATCCACATGTGGAAACTCAACTGCTTTCCTGATTGGCTATGAATAGCAGAGTGGAGCGTGCCTCCCTGCTTGGCTTTGTTTTGCTTCCTGATCTCAGCATCTGACTTGGCAGTCCAGCCTCTGCTGTCATCCTCGTATTCAGGACTTTTCATGAAATTCTTTTCTTCGTTCCTGTACCAGCTGACACCAGGCATTCCTTCAGCATACTGGAAAAGACTGCAGCTAAGTGACTAGTATTATCCAGAGAGTTTGTTCTTTGAGCACTGTGCTTTCCTAGAACAGCTGGTGTATTTCAGACCTCATATATTGGCAGCGTACTTATCTTGAAGAGACAAATGCATTTCTGAACATTCTACATTATTATTGTAGTTTCTTGCCTAAAGTGCTTCAGGAAATTCTTTTTGAGCTCAAGTATCACACCAAGTGACAGTGCAATTTTAAAAGAGCATTTACATGACTTTTCTTTCTCTAATAGCATAGCTCTTGGATTTAAATTGTGTCATTCATGCCTGTGTTTCAGGTTTGGGGAATTTGCTTTTTGAAGGGTTTTTCACACACACAGTGAAACCAAACCAAACTGTGCCACCCTAACTGTTTGAACCAAGAGTGGACAGTTGTATTTCTTGGTTTGTTTTTGTTCCTTTTAGTTAAACCCTATGCATGCAGAAAAGTTATATGTGATATAATTAATGCCCTTGTTTGTCTTTCTTTTGCATGATAATTGCAACCACAGTTCTAATTGTAGTGTGCAACAGTGAATCTCTGTGAAGCCAGCCCTAGCATTGCAGTACTTATTGTTATGGTACTCAGTTTGGGTTTTTGGTAATGCTGTGTTAGTAATTGTGGCAACAGTTATTATTATCCAAGAAAAGTGCTGGAGCATTCCGGTGTTCTTCTATCGCTACCTTGCCCATATCAGAAAGAGAGGTTCAGTTACAAGGAAGTTGAGTGCACTAACTCTACTATCACTCTGTCAACAACGACCTGCCCCCTCGCCCCCGAAGATACAGGATGCCTGGTTGGACCGGTAAAACGTGGCAGTGTTTTGTCTCTTTCTCTTGCACTTCCTCTTTCCTTTTCGGACACCTGCTGGGGCTTCTGTGTCCACCAGGAAGTGCCAAGAGGTGTTCCAGGAGGTCGGGGGCATACCATCGCCTCTGCAGACATCCTGCTTTTTAGGTGAATGGCCCTGTCTCGACACATGATCCTTGGCTGAAATTTCTGCACTGCACTCGGCCTCCCTGGCCCCTGCATCGTAAAACCAGCTGTGCTTTAGATTTACCTTTGGTCACGAGTTATAGTTACTTTAAATAGCTCTAGCTATAACTGCTGAATTTCTATGGTTTTGAAAGTTTCAAATGTGGGCCTGACTGTAACTTCCCTGGAACCTTTTCTTTTCAAGTGAATATATATATATATATATATATATTTATTTCACCTACTAGCATTCGCCAGTAGGTAGTGATAGGACCTAGTTTCCATAGGAATTTTTTATTTTATTTTGTCATTACCTTTGGCGCAGTTTGATGAATTTTTACAAAATTTTTAGAACTAATTTGCCACTCACTTCACCTGCTGTCCTGAAAGTTTCTGATTGATTCATCAAGTGAGGTCTGAGAAAAAGGGGGTGGTCAAAAATGCTTTTTCCCCATGCAATTTCCACTGGGATTTTGAACACGCCTACAGCCTGAACCATTTGATGGAATTATAACATATTTGACAGGAAGGTAGCTTTTGGTCCAGAAAGAGCCCTCTTTTATTTGGTGTAAATCCATGCAGTAGTTTTAGAGTAATTAAACAAAAAGCAAAATTGTATATCTAGGAAAGCTGGTGACTCCATGGATCCCAGAAATCACATACTGAGATCAGATTGACTGGCAACACTTCAACTAGAAAGTGATGCCAGGCAATGTGACTCTGACTCAGCCGAGCCCCAACAAAAAGTAAAATAAAGAAAAGGGGGCAGGTAGGGCCCTGGTGCTGTGATCCCCCAGGGATCCCCCACCCCCTTCCTGGGCAAAAAGACATTTGTTTTGTCATTTTTCTGGTGAAAAAAGAAGAAAACATTTTTAGCTCTTTGTAGTCATGTTCTCTTCTCTACATTCATTATTGCAGATTTCTGTATGAAAGCGCTCAAGGAACAATCACATTGCCGACATTTCAGGCACACAAGGTCACTGGAGACATTAACTTTGGGACCTTTATGCAACTGTAGTGTGCAATATGAGCTATACATTTACCCAACGAGAGAGCACTTACTAATTAGCCAGTAGAAAGTACTTCAGTTGGGTAGACATGCTGTGCAAAACTGTGGCCTCTTCTTGAATAAACAAGCAGGGCAGGATGCATTTTGGCACTGATGCTCATTTCACAGAAATATAATGTCACCCCCCCCCCCCCAAAATACCTAGAGGGGTTTATGTTATGTAATGTTATGTTATGTTATGTTATGTTACATTACATTATGTTATGTTAAATATTAATGTCTATATTAGGATTTTTTTCATTTTTTCTAAATTAATACAGTTGTGTCAATATGTAATGTGTTTGAAGTTAAGTGTTTTACCTACTGTTGCTTAGATTCTTAAATTGGAGTGGGAATAGTAAGTCTTACCCCACTGAAGTCCAACACTTTCCTTGCTTTTGCTTAGATAGGAGTGGGGATAGTAATTTATAGTAATTTTAATTCCTCAGAAGTACAACACTCTCCCTACTATTACTCAGTCTGGAGTGGGAATAGTAAATTTTACCACTCTGAAGTCCAACTCTTTCCCTTTTGTTGCACAGACTGAAGAGGAAATAGTAAATGTATGCCCTCTGAAGTCCATCACTTTCCCTACTGTTGCATAAACTGGAGTGGGAACATTGTATGTATTATTCCCATAATTAAAAAATAGAGGTTACAGGGGCGTTATAGTTAGGATCACATTTTAAACGTAACAAACCAAAGAAATTCATCTGTAAAAGTTAGAGATATCTCTACCTTGTGCACTAAGGTAACTATAACTTGTGCCCTCGCCATGCACTGCTAATTACCCCACAAATTACAGCACTCATGACATTTTTGATAACATCATTGATAATATCAATTTAATATTTGCTGTAAAAGTTTTGTCAAAAATCTGTGCATGTTTTGGATGCATAGTCACAGGTGAAAGAGATGGTTGAAAACAAATTAAAAGTATTTTTATGATTGTATAGTTAATTTTAGAGAGTTGCCGGCATACATTTCTGGAATTGCAGTGGGTGTGTGACTCAGACATTTTTAAATACATTGATACACATTTTTAAAGTTTACTTTAAGGGGAGAGGTTTACTAATAGTAAACATCAAATACTATAGATAGCAAGACAATTTATTTTGAAAGTCATTTTAAGATACTTTGTGGAGTCGCAACCCTTGCTCGATAGAGCCACACATGGATTGGGAATCCCATGTGACACAGAAAGAAATGCATCTGATAGGTGGAACACCTTCCGATCATAAATAGAGGAAGGTCCAAACCCTTTTCCCCTCAATTGTGGGTGCGGTTGTACATGTGCACATCTTCTTTTAGGGAGTTGGTGTTTGAAGTTTGTAGGATTTTTTTTTGTTTTCCTTACTCTAAAGATGGCATCTGCAACAGAAGATATACAGGAGGAAGAGGTGAATATTCTGCTGGAAGAGGAAGAGCTCCCAAAGAAGAAGAAAGAGCACATACTTTGGGAGTTTTTCAGCATTCCTGAGGGGCAGAAGAAGGTGAAGGCTCTAAAAGTACTGTTTTCTCCTCAATAGTTTTAGTGCAAATATTACATTGATATTATCAATGATGTTATCAAAGATGTTACATCAAATATGTGGAATAATTAGCAGTGCATGGCAAAGGGGCAAGTTATAGTTATCTTAGGGCAAGTTATTTTAATTTTAATTTAATTATAAGTTGCCACTTGGGGCATGGCCGACTGCCGATAGTGATGTCGCAAGACTTTGAGCTCTGTCTCATAGATCTCCCATCTGCTGACACCCTGACAATCCTTCTCTGTCAGTGGGCCTCAGAGGGTATAGTGGTCGCTCCCACTGCCGGAGACTGCACAACAACAGCAAGGTCACGCAAAAAAACCTGGAACCACAGTTTTCCTGATCAGGTGCGAGACCCGTGAGGCGACAAAAGCAAGATGGAGGACAAGTGTGGGAGCATCACGCACCTCCGTACGGACTGGGTTCAGTCCCTGAAGGGCTCCCGGTGAACTCAGAGGAGAGGGGATAGTGCCTGAACCTGCGTGTCACCTGACATTGTTGTGCCCAATGGAGGGTGCAGGCAGGCAAGAGACACAGCTGTAGAGATGCTTCGAGAGAGCCCAGCACCACGACTAGCCCTGGAGGCATCCAGAGTAACTTTGCCCCAGGTGAGGCGAGAACGCCTGGCTTGACTTTTAAGACAAGCCGAGGCTCAGCATGTTTGAGTATGCAGCAGTGGAAACTCCTGGCACAGAGAAGTTCGGGGAACATGGTGTCTCTGATAAATGACACCGCAACAGGGAACCACTGCCCAGAATGTTTCTTGTTGGCTGATGGCATGGCCTAGCCTTGCATGCCTGAGAGACTATTTTACCCTGAGACCAACGCATCCCGAGTTGTACTAAGGAGACTGTGCTCTGCCTAACTGCTGACCCCTCTGTTCAGGAGAGGAGATGCCCAGAGACCTAAACTTGGTAGAGACATTTAGGGGTTGCCTCTAAGCATCAGGCCTACTGGGCCACATGTACGAGAGTAGATGCCTTTATGTGATTTGTTGCCAGGGTTCGGGCACATGGGAACAGACTGTCAGCCTGACTGCATGTCCTAAGAAGCAACATCACCACCCTCGAGCCTGCAGCACCTACAACATATGATTAGAACGACGTGGAGAAGATCTGCACCTTATGTAAATTAGTGATTACAAAATTACCCTCCTGAACTTCATAGCACCGCGGATTGGAAAGGTGAACCCAGGAAGGAGATGGCTCAGCATATAGATGATGCTGATACGGGTACCCTGCACCATCTAGTATCCCGTGAAGCGTGGTGTCCAGGTAACCTGAGAGGAGGGAGTTGCACCTATAATGAACTCACGTTTGGCGAGGAAGACCCAGTGCAGATCAACAAACTATAGGAACTGTGGCCTGAATACACAGTCGGGCGACCTCACTTAGGGGGTGATTCTAACATTGGCGGGCGGCGGAGGCCGCCCGCCAATGTTCCCCCGTCAAAATACCGCTCCGCGGTCACAAGACCGCTGAGGGTATTTTGAAATTTGCCCTGGGCTGGCGGGCGGCCGCCAAAAGGCCGCCCGCCAGCCCAGGGCAAATCTACCCTCCCACGAGGACGCCGGCTCCGAATGGAGCCGGCGTAGTGGGAAGGTGCGACGGGTGCAGTTGCACCCGTCGCGTATTTCAGTGTCTGCTTTGCAGACACTGAAATACACATTGGGGCCCTCTTACGGGGGCCCCTGCAGTGCCCATGCCGTGGGCATGGGCACTGCAGGGGCCCCCAGGGGCCCCGCGGCACCCCCTACCGCCATCCTGTTCCTGGCGGGAGACCCGCCAGGAACAGGATGGCGGTAGGGGGTGTCAGAATCCCCATGGCTACGGAGCGCGCTCCGCAGCCATGGAGGATTCACCCGAGCAGCGGAAAGTCGGCGGGAGACCGCCAACTTTCCGTTTCTGACCGTGGCTGAACCGCCGCGGTCAGAATGCTCGAGGGAGCACCGCCAGCCTGTTGCCGGTGCTCCCGTGGTCGGTGACCCTGGCGGTCACCGGCCGCCAGGGTCAGAATGACCCCCTTAGTGGGGTGGGAGTGAGGTGATGTTCCGCCCGGAGCAGCGCAGTTCATCTCTGTTGGCTGACCCGGGGTAAAGTGGATCACTATGTAGGTGCAGCTTTTCACCTGATCACAACCTTAGAGTTGTGACCAGATGCTCAGAGACTTGGGTTTGGGGAGTAGTGGACAGAGATGTTTCCACAGACGGTGGACCTTGCTTTCTTGGCCCAAAGTCTGGTACCACTTCTATTGTGAGGGTCTTGTCGATACGGCACCAGCAACAGGAGCTGACTCTTGATGGACATAGCCCTGCACCTCCCTCCCCTGCTGAGATGGAAAAAGCTACTAGGAAAAAGGATTTGGATATGGGAGGTCTGGTTCGGGCCCCACTGCTGACCATGCAGCTTTGAGTATGCCTACTTTGCCCATGGGAGGCCCCATACTTCAGCATATATTGCAGGCCATCAATGCCTCTAGGGAAGCATTGGAAGTGAAAATTGACACTTTGGGGTGGATCTAAGGATCCTTAAGGATGACCACTTGCGCCTAGTGAAGAGAATCACAACAGCAGAGAGATATCTCACAGATATCCCCCTGACATGGTGGCATTGAGAGTGACTTATCCACATGGAGGATAAACTTCACACAGTGGAGATCTGAGCGAAAGATACTAAGAATAGGCCATGCAGGAACAATATCCGGAGCGAGTGGAAGAAGGAAACATGTTGGTCTATCTGGAAGCTCGGTTACGAGAGAAGGTGGCCCGTAGGGTCTATCTCCATTCTGCACTCTGGCACATGCACATAGAGTGCGTGCTCGCCCTTCGCTGCCATGTTCTCCAGCGAGACCAGTAGTGGGCTGGCTTCTACGCCACAAGGATCCCGACTACATTCTGGAGCAAGCCTGGTGGAGAGGAGACATCAGGCTGGGCAATAATAAAGTAATGTTCTCCCAAGATTTTTTGAGAGCCATACAAAAGCATTGCTCCACTTTCCTTGAGGCAAAGCGGTGACTGAACCAGCTGGGCTTGCAATATGCCATGTTGTTCCCAGCACGGTTGAGAGTTGTGACACCGGAGGGCACGCGGTCCTTTTGAACTCCTCAAAAGGTGTGACACTGGATTGAATCACATCTGCAGGTGGGCTCCAGTTGGGGTGCCCTGAGATGGAGTCCTAGATGACGAGGACCATGATCAAGCAGTAGGGGCACTACTGTGATAGGCCCTTCGGAGTTGGAGGTTCCAAGGGACAAACAGTGAGAGTTGGAAGTAGTCGAGGCAATGAGCAGGAGCAGAACAAGCCCATCAGCCTCAATATGTGAAGACGACATATGGGGCTCTGCACCTGAAAAAGACTCCAGCTCCTTCACTGACTCTTACTCTGAGCTACCTAAAGTAACTCCACGTACTGTAGATGAACTCTTGTGAAGCGGACGATAATTTGTAAGACTTTTGCATGCTTTAGGAGAGGACGTTTTCTTCTTCTTCTTGTACCGACACTGATAAAGAGTTCACACTGGTGGAGTCAGTGGGTGCTTGCCGAGCCCTGTTGACTGAAGATCTCTCCTCTGAGGAATCGCTATTGGCCATAGAGAGGCGCCGACCTGATTGGTCAAAACTGCAGCCTGACTCATAAGATGCCAAAGAAAAGGTTGCAGAACAGGTGGAACGGCTTAGGTGTTTCGACTATAGGACCTACATGGTGTGGTCCTAGTGTGGTGTGCAAATCTGGTAAACTGGGGCTCAATGATAGTGAGTTTGAGAGTCATCAAGAACTCAGACTACATATGTAGGATGACATTAACCAGGTATTTCAGAGATACTACACTGACCTGTACAGTAGTGCATTAGACCACCCCACAGAGGACATTGAGAGTTTCTTGACACCTTTGTCTCTCTCTACAGCCTATCGTTAAGTGGCAGAAAAACTGGGGGGATGACATAACACTGACAGAGGTTCCTGCCGCTTTAAAAAGATTAGCTAGGAATAAAACACCGGGTGATGGGTTCCCAGCTAAATTGTATGCATAGAAACTGGTCCCCAAACTAGTGGACCTTTATAACACCGCCAAGGAGGCAGGAGTGTTATCACCGTCACCACAGGAGGCCCTGGTGACACCTTTGTTGAAACCCAGTAAAGCAGCCCATCATAAGTGAGCATATAGGCCAGTATCGATGTTAAACATTTAGTATAAAATCCTAAGCAGGATCCTGGCTATCCTGCTTCTACCCCACATGTCTACCATTATTCACTCGAATCAGACAAGCTTCATAGCAGGCCGCAGTACCACCCTCAACATCTGCAGACTCCTTACACTCCTGGAAATTGACAGATATAACAAGACGGAAGCTGCAATTTTTGCTGTGGACATCGAGAAGGCATTCAATGGACTTGAATGGGCATTCTTGTATAAAGTAATAGAACATTTTGGGCTGAGGCAGGGCTCTGTGAATTGGACTAGATTCCTATACACTGACCGTACAGCCAGAGTCTACATGGCCATACAGTTTCAGGGAATTACAAGGTAGGCTGCAGAACCTAACGCAGTTGCCCCTTTGCCCACTGCTTTTTGCCCTAGCTAGGGAGCCCTTAGCCTGCTAAGATGGGGAATATTTATTGCAGCATTTTGGTAAGTACCTGGATGCATCACATGGCGTTATGGGGGTCATTCCAATCCTGGTGGTCATCGACCGCCAGGGTGGAGGACCACGGAAGCACCGCCAACAGGCTGGCGGTGCTTCCCTGCCCATTCTGACCGCGGCGGTAAAGCTGCGGTCAGAAAAGGGGATCCTGAGGTTTCCCGCCGGATTTCCCCTGTCTGGGCTGAATCTCCATGGCGGCGCTGCTTATTCTGACCCCCTTCCCGCCACCCTGTTTCTGGCGGTTTTTACCGCCAGGAACAGGATGGAGGGAACGGGTGTCATTGGGCCCCTGGGGGCCCCTGCACTGCCCATGCCACTTGGCATGGGCAGTGCAGGGGCCCCCTAACAGGGCCCCAGCATGATTTTCACTGTCTGCACAGCAGACAGTGAAAATCGCGACGGGTGCAACTGCACCCGTCGCACCCCTGCAACACCGCCGGCTCCATTCGGAGCCGGCTTCTATGTTGCAGGGCCTTTCCCGCTGGGCCGGCGGGCGCTCCTTTGGCGGGCGCCCGCCGGCCCGCCGGCCCAGCGGGAAAGCCAGAATGGCCTCCGCGGTCTTTTGACCGCGGAGCGGCCAAATGGAGAATGACCGCCTATATCCCAATGATCTGAAATTCCTACACAACATTTCGGAGGCTCTTGAGAATACTAGAGTTCTTTTGGAGCAATTTGACTCCCTTTCAGGACACCAGATTAATTGGCAGAAATCCTGATTGTTCCAAACGCTAGCCACCTGAGACCCTTTGAGGAACTGGCAGACCTACAATGGGAACCACGCTGCTTACAATATCTGGAGATACAGGTGTACCATGAGCCACCGGATGTATTAGAGGGGAATATAGGTGCAGCCATCAGTGAGCACAAGTCAAGCATAGTGTTTTGGAAATCGATCTCTCTAATGGTGTCAGGGCATATTGCTCTGCTGAAAATGGTCACCTTTGCCCATCTACTCTACTAGTTTGTGATTCTCCCTATGTGGATACCGTAGATGAAATTTCGGGAAATAGACACACAACTTATGGCTTTCATCTGGGGTTTGGGTTGCAGATGTGTGGCTCTGGCTGCACTACAAAGACCAGTCGGAGATGGGGGTCTGGCGGCCCCTGTCTTTGAGTTGTACTACATCCCTGCCCATCTTCAGTGGCACAGTGGATGGCGGGGCCACTCACTCCCAAGAGGGAACTAGGCCCCTTTGCACCTGATCTATACCACCTGATTGGAATGATTCTTAGAGTACGGCAGCACACTGCAGCTGCTACAGTCGTGGAATGCCATGAACTGCAACAGTGCTGGATTAGAAGTCTACAGAACATTTGGATGCGGATTCCCTATACTGCAGACATCCCGATGTGGCAATTGGAAGTGCTCATGTCGACAGTGACTAGAGAGGACTATCAGATTAGGTGGCTGCAGGTGCAATGACTGTTGGAGACCTATGTAAAACTGAGGTTCTACTGCCCTTTGAAGAGTTTTTGGTCAAGACATGGTATACCACAGGGCCACTTTCTTTTACATAGCACAGTGATGGCTGCATTTCACACACATTGGGCATTGGGCTTGACGGTGCCTCCTCAGACTTAGAGCTGCCAGTCTATAGTCACCTCATCAGGGATGTTTAAAGCAGTTACTTGTTTGTACAGAACAATCAGGGGTGACATGCCGCTGTCCTTGAGCACCTTGAAGGCCTGATGGGAGGAACTATTTTTGAATTCCTATACCAGACAAGGACTGAGTGCATATACTAGACAGGGTACCTAGGGTTTCTAGAAATGCCAGGTTCAAACTGATCAACCTCTACTTGCTGCATAGGGCGTACCTCACACCCCACACAATTAACAGGTATTATGCAGTGGAGGACTCACATTGTCCACAATGTGGTGCAATGGGAGTCAACTTTACACACATGTTTTTGGGATGCCTGATGCTCATAGACTACTTGAGGACAATCACTAATGTACTGACTGAGACAGTTGAGAGGGAGATCCCATGCACCCCAGGGGATTGCCTATTGAGCTGGTACCCGCACACTGCCAAACTAGAACCACATGCAAATCCCAGGACTTTGCCCTACTCCTTGTGAAGAGGGAACTTACAAGGTACTGGAAGGCTCCCAGAGGATCCGGGTGATGACCTGGAGAAAGGAACTTGAAAGGTGAGCAGGATATGAGAGTGAGGTGCTGTTTTGAGAGCCCGGGCATGGGCAGGGCACATTGGCGGTGACAAGAGCCTGGGAAACACTGGTGGATGTCATGAGGGATCCCGCCACCCCTTCACCTGGGCTGACGCCAAGCACCCCATAAGGCTTATTCCTATACTGCTTATTACCAATATCCTTCTGCACTGGATGGGGGTGAGTATACTTCCAACTCCCATATGGGATATGCGATTGTTTTGTTGGGTGGAGGGACCCCGATGCTCCTTCTAATATGCTTGGAACACATATGAGAGTTGTTGGACCACAGGGCACAGATGCGGGAGGGGTGAGAGTAATACCGTTACCAATTTTTCTGTTAGGGTTATGGAGCTGGATGATGGAATTGTTTAGCATAATACCAATAAAACTGTGTTAAAATATAATTAATTTGCCATGTAAACCCCTACTAGCTTGGAAACCTACATCTAAAATAAATAAGTATAACACAAATCACATAATTGATAATCAATTAAATAACTAATTACTAATTATTAATGTATTATTAAATATTAATTACTTAATTAACTTCCCTTCCAGTAACCCTACAGACCCAGCAGCCCAAACCTAATATAAAACTAATTTATAAATTATTATAACATTAATATAATTATTAATCAATTGCATATTGAATTACCCAACAATATTTTGTATTTAATAAATATTAATTAACTTCCCAGCCTGTTCCTCTACAATCAAAGTAACCCACACCTAGAATGTAACTAAAATAATTCAGTATTACATAATGCACATAATTAATAATCACTCCAATAATCATTATGAAATGAATAGTTTATTAATAATTAATAATTACTCAAGCAACTTCACATCCTATATGCTAGAAACCCATCATTCTGCACATAACATTGTACTCAAATAAATGCTTATTACATAATTTACATAGTTAATAATCAATTAAATAATTAATAAGTTAAAAATAGATTTTTAATTAATTGTACTAACTTCCTACCCTATACCCCTAAAAACATAGCAACCTGCACCTAAAATATAATTAATCAAATCAGTATTACATAATGTACATAATTAATATCAATCACAACCTTCCTTACAAATTAATAATTAATCGTTACTTAAGCTCCCACCCTATCTCCCTAAAAACCCAACAACCCGCTATGACACTATGGTGGTCATTCTGACCCTGGCGGTCTTTGACCACCAGGGCGGAGGACCGCGGGAGCACCGCCGACAGGCCGGCGGTGCTCCAATGGGGATTCCGACCGCGGCGGTAAAGCCGCGGTCGGACCGGCACCACTGGCGGGCTCCCGCCAGTGTACCGCCGCCCCATTGAATCCTCCACGGCGGCGCAGCTTGCTGCACCGCCGCGGGGATTCCGACCCCCCCTACCGCCATCCAGATCCCGGCGGTCCGACCGCCGGGATCCGGATGGCGGTAGGGGGGGTCGCGGGGCCCCTGGGGGCCCCTGCAGTGCCCATGCCACTGGCATGGGCATTGCAGGGGCCCCCGTAAGAGGGCCCCTAAATGTATTTCACTGTCTGCTGCGCAGACAGTGAAATACGCGACGGGTGCAACTGCACCCGTCGCACAGCTTCCACTCCGCCGGCTCGATTCCGAGCCGGCTTCATCGTGGAAGCCTCTTTCCCGCTGGGCTGGCGGGCGGTCTGAAGGCGACCGCCCGCCAGCCCAGCGGGAAAGTCAGAATTGCTGCCGCGGTCTTTCGACCGCGGAACGGTAAGCTGACGGCGGGACTTTGGCGGGCGGCCTCCGCCTCCCGCCAAGGTCAGAATGAGGGCCTATAAATCACTAATACCAATTAACTTAATAAAATTAAGGTCCTCATTAGGAGTTTGGCTATCCAACAGCGGGCCGCCAAACTCATGGGGAGGACGCCATCACCATGGTGGTGGCGCCCACCCTATTGCAAGTTTTCCACCGGTCTGACTGGCAGAAACCTTGAAATGGAGTGTTTCCGCCAGCCAGACCAGCGAAACAGTGCTATGACATAGCACTCAGCTCCCTTTAAGGAGCAGCGTGCCATCTTGTAGCACAGAGGGGGCCAACCAACACCTTCAGAATGCGCACTGTCTGCAAAGTAGACCGTGCACACCCAGACAGTGTTGGGGAGGGGGGCCCCTGCAATGTCCATGCCATGGAAGGGGCCCTTCTGTTGCCGCTAGCAATTTTGCTCCGCTATGAAAAGGGTGGTGGAGAACAAGGTTGTAATCAGCCAGGCAGCACTGAGTTCAGCACCGCCCTGGCTGAATAAAACCAATACTGCCATCACCCCGTCGGAATCTGTGATCCTGGCAGAAATTGTGTTTTTTAGGTGGGTCCACCCGCCTAACTCATAATGTGGCTGTCAGTCTACCACAACCGCAGTGGTCCGACCACCAACTCAAGGCTGGCGGTCCTAGGACCTCTAGCCTTGTAATGAGGCTGCAAATCACTTTAAATTACAAACGATATTTAAAAAAAATACAAACAATAATAACACATATAATTAATATATGAACTAAAACACATTAAAATAATGAATAACTATGTTATTGAAAATGATATTAACAACAATGATATTCGAACTAACAATATTACTTACCTGAAAAAAATGGTATCCTTGACAATGATATTTCGCCATCATGATATTTTTATATCATAATATTTCTATCAATATTTCTCTGTTCCGTTGTTCAAAACTCGATATTTTGTGCAAATACTCATTTTGTGCACGGGAACGCCTACCTTGCATCTCATTAAGGCAAGGTAGGTCTCCACTTCCAAAAAATGACTTTAACTCCATAAAGTTGGGGCTAGATGGGTCCAGCACCAAAGTATAAATATGGAGTTAGTTTTGCACCGAATTAGAGTAAAAGAAAATGACGGTAATTCAGTGCAAACAGAGTATAAATATGCCCCTGAGCCTAAAAAAATAAAGCTAATCCGGTTAGAGTCATTTTGTGCACGGGAACGCCTACCTTGCATCTCATTAAGGCAAGGTAGGTCTCCACTTCCAAAAAATGACATTAAAACTCCATAAAGTTGGGGCTAGATGGGTCTAGCACCAAAGTATAAATATGGAGTTAGTTTTGCACCGAATTAGAGTAAAAAAAAATTACGCTAATTCGGTGCAAACAGATTATAAATATGCCACTTAGTATATCCCATGAACACTTGTCAAGAGAGGTCCTTCGTCCAGATTATCGCACAAGATACTGCTGAAGACAATCTTGACAGAAGCCAACACTTGCTACATCTCACTTGATACTGAGGGAGTTGATTTAAGGAGAAAGGGCGCTGTTGTGAGGTATGTTTTCCTTTCACCCCTCTGATAATCACAGCTTTTGCTGTAAACAAGGTATGCAGTGCGTTGCTTCTCCCTAAGAAAGTCTAGATTTGAATGAATCACTTTTATGTTTTCAGAAGGAGTTGCATGAAAACACACACTGGTGGGCTGCAAGAAGAAATCCTTAAGTCTAGAAACTAACAGATATAGGGCAACAAGACAAACTTAGTAATTAGGGTTGTTCACAGCACTTCAGACTTTACATACATTGTTTAAAATGGCAGACAGATGACCCTCATAGCAAACAAGGCACATTCATATGCCAATGCAGATGATTCACATCTATTGAAGAAATCCTTATGGCAGTTCAGATAGCCATATCAAAGGAGCATCCTCTGGCACAAGGAAAACAAATAATTATAATTTCCCCTATACCTTCTTTGGAATCAGCTACTAAAAATAATATTCCCAGAATACTTGGTCTGTACCTTTAATGGATACAGGGCGGCTTATCTTTAAATAATAGTGATATCAAATTTGATTACGATCCTACACTCAGGACTCAATAATTTCTGGATCTCTGACATAAAATTATTGCACACAATATTGAAACTCAAAAATATTCGAAAATAAATATTGTTTCAAAAAGATTGCCTTCCTTTAGTTAACTAATAAGACCACAAATATCCAAAAACCTAATATTGTTGTTAAAAACATCAATTTCTACTTATGTCGAAAACACAAATATCGGAAACAAAAATAAAATCACCTTAAATAAACAGATAATATATAAAAGTATTGATTCACACAAAGATGACTACAATAATAATGCCAGCGTAATTACAAAGACATTAATACATATTAAATCAAATACTTTTACCATAAAACAATTATTTAAAATAAACTTAAAACATTTTATAGACATGTTAAAATTAAAAATAAACATATTATATCACTATCATGTTTACATTTCATGCCAAAAATATACAAATAAATTCATAACAACATAACAATATTGCCATTAACTACAAACATTTATACAACAACTTAAATCTTCATAAATATATGTATAAAAATATATATTCAAAACTATCATACAATACATCAAAGTTTATAAATAAAACCATTAAACCTAAATTAGTGTTTTCCAATATGAATATAACTCATGAACAAATTCTAACTAAAACTAAACTAACCAATAAAATCAAACTATAAACAACCTTGACCAATAAAATCAGACAAACAACTACATCAACAATATAAAAGGCACACTATTGTACCAATAAAATATTTAAAAAGACAAATACTGCAAGTTGATGAAATTCTGCTGGATTCTCTAACCAGACCTTTAATGACGAAATCTGTACATTTTAACAACTACATAACCAAGTAAGCAAGACTTATATTTAAACTGAAACTTACTCATAAATTAAGAAACGTAAAATTGCAATTAATTAACAAAACACTCTCCAAATTCTATCTCTTTACATGTACTTACCAAAAGAAATGGCTACAACTTCAAAAGTGAAAAGCTGCCAGAAAAACATATCATAAATTAGCAAAAATAGGTAACAAAGTAAGGCCCATATTTATACTTTTTTTGCGCCGCATTTGCGTCATTTTTTTATGCAAAAGCGGCACAAACTTACAAAACATGATAGGTAAGTTTGCACCATTTTTGTGTAAAGAAATGATGCAAATATGGTGCAAAATATTTATAAATATGGGCATAAGTGCACAAAAATTATTACAAAATATAAACTCCCTCCAATAGTAAATAAATATAAACTAGGTATGGGCAGAAATATAATTCCGCTTGCTACCCGGACTTCTTACTAAATTTTGACCATCCGGCGTGTTGTGGAATTATTTTTCAGTTTGTACAAATGACTTTTGTTGTGGTGTGTGCTAAGTCTACTCAAAAAGGCATTTTGAGTGAGTATTCTATTCCACCAGACCATGCAGGTTGTTTTGTAGTGCAAAAAGCATTTTTTAACTTTTTTTTTCAACAGGAAGGAAGTGCTCCAGAGATTCCCACTCCCTCTTCCTGTCCAGCATGCTCCTCCCAGTGCTTTGCCCAGCGCCTTGTCACTTTTCACTTGGATTTCGAGGTGGAAGGATCGCTCTCTCTTTCTTCAATTCCTGCTGCATTTAAAATTGGATTTTAAAGACTTTAATTTTGTGATATCACAAGTAAGGTGAACAACATTTGTGTAAGGGTGTTGATGATAGAGGGCATGCACCAGTATTTATTTGTGCGTTTATTCAATTTTTTAATTTGATTGTGAATGTGGTGGGTGGCCTGGAGCTTCAGTAGGGACCTAGTTATAATTTTGCATTTATTTTTTACGATTTTGTAAGGAAAACATTTGAACAATTCAGTACATTTTCTCCATGTTAACTTTACACTATTCATTAATTGTACTGTGTGGACTAGTCTGCCCATGGGTCGTCCAGCCAGTACTAGTCATGGGTACATGAAACAACTTTATGTGTTGTTTTAAAACATAATTTAGGCAATGGGTGGCATTGGATTGAATTAAAAATGTGGCTTTTCTTGTAATTCACATTTTGTTTCTGGAAAAAGTCTATGCTGGTGGGGCAATATTTAATGCCTTGGGAGGATGTGTGTTGCTGAAAAATTGTTATATTGCACTTAGTTTTCATTTTTGGCATTGCTAAATTATTGGTAGTGTTTTCTCCATTGTTAGTTACCATGCCTCCTCTGTCTGGCCTGTGTTTTTGTGTATGCCATAAGCCACCATTTGTTTTTATTTGTTCTCCATGCCATGTGGCCCATCTTGTGTAGTCAGTATTCATAGGCCTGAATATGTACTTTTTTAATTCATGCCTTCTTGCTTGTTGTTTGACCGTGAGGCTGATGGTCATTCTTTGGAGGCAGCTAGTATTCTTTTTCCATAGGCTGGCAGATGTTATTTGATGTCCGTGCCCACTTGCTTGTTGTTGTTTGACTATGTAGCTGGTGGCCATTTTGTGTAGGCAGTGCGCTTTTTCCATAAGCCTGCATGTGTTCTTTGTTCTCCAATTCCTCCTTGCTTTTGTTATTGTTGTTTGACCATGTGGCCAATGGCCAATGGCCATTTTATGCAGTCAGCCAGTGTGCTTTTGCCATACGTGGGCATCTGTTCTTTCTTCACCATGCCTCCATACTTGCTGTGGTTGTTTGACCATATGGCTGCTGGCCATTTTGTGGAGCCAGCCAGTGTGCTTTTGCCACAGGCCTGCATGTATTCTTTAGTTGTTGTTAGTTTACCATGTGGCCGAGAGCCATTTTGTGCAGCTAGCATGTGTACTCCCTTGTTTCCAGTTTTCAAAGCCATTTTCTAGGGAGATTATTAGGAGAGAGGTGTGCCTTTTTGTAATTTCTTTTGCTTTTCTCTGATGTCTGTTTAATATGCTTGAGGGTCATCAAGGTATATGTATGAACAGTGTTTAATATCATATGCATTTTTTTCCATTTTTCTCCTGCACCTTCTTGCCTCTGAAATCCCAATGGGTTCCTCATTGCTCCCTAGCACACCAGCAATTAATATTTTATTTTATTTTTTATTTTTTATTTCACCTTTTTGTATTTTTGTATTTTTTTGTGATTTAAATATATTTATATATATATATATATGTATATATATAAATCCAACATTTCCTTATCCCGTTTTCAAGGAAAAGTCAAAACACCTTCGAACAGTTGCAAAAATATATTAACAATAACAGTAACAGAAGCAGTATTTAAAACAGTGAGGTGGCGACGATTATAACACTACCTCATCGATTGAGGCAACAAGTTGAATATGTATAACCGATCATTTCCTATTCATTGAACTTTCTCCCAGAACTGAGGAGTGAGATATGTGAAATCACATTCTTCCATAATACGTGGTGACAGATAATGTGTGGTGTGGAGTGGACCTAAATTGTTTTTTTTTGCCCACATTCGGATAGTTGCTAGATTGGATTTGGGAGGCTTTACAGGGATGGCTTCCTCATTAGAAGCTCGAAGAAAAGAAAAATCTAGTAAACTTTTCTTTACCAAGAATGTCTGTGAAGGTGATGCACAACAGGGGGGAACTACTGTAGGATCTGCCATACAATTACAACTACTGTATGACAAATTGGAAAAATTAATGAGAAAAGAACTTTCCAAATGGTGGGAGATTGAGTCTCTTCAGCAATATATTGAGGTTGAACAGGTACCTAGGGGTTTACGAATTTATACAATCCCGACACATGAAGACCCGGATCCGGAATTATTGGAAGAATGGGCGGAAAATTCTAAAGTGAGCTCCCTCAATATGATGAAAATTTTGATTAAATATGCTTCAAAGGATCGAGAGAAAATTCTTGAAGAGATCGACAAAACTATCAAAGTGATTCTGACATTGGTCCCACAGGTTACCTTTGACGAAGTAAAAGGGAATTTGGATAAAAAACGTTCCAAATTTAAAGAGAAAATGTATTCGGGACTTTAAGGATTATCAATCACGGAGAATTTTGACTTTCCACCATAACTATGATTACATGTATTCAGAAGATTATAAGGAACCAACACTCCCAGTTACAAGTGGATCTTCTTACACAAATCTGAGAGTACCAAAAGAGAGTGATGTATCGGATGGAAACCTATCTGATGCGTCTGATATCCCCCTAGGGAAAACTTTGGATATGGAAAACAACACCAGCAGATCGAATTTTTTAAAACAGTTTTGTCTATTAAATCAAGGAAGGACAGGACAAAGGAAAGATTTTTTTCAACCAAGGGGCAGGGGATGAGGACAGAGAGGCAGAGGAAGAGGAACCGTGCAGTGAAGGTACGAAGAAAGAAAAGAAAGTCCAACAGCATCAGGAATGACAACGAGAGCTCGGAAAGCACCACAATGACTGTGGTGAACCTGTCCAACAGAATATTGACTAAAGAGGAAGAAAGTCTCCTAGCCCTGGGCTTGTCCTTCTGTCCTTCTAATAATTTCGACTATGTTCAAACTAGGATAGATCTTTTCCACTTTGTAAGGAAATTAAAATTAAAAAAATGGTATAAAAGCAAAGTGACAGGTAAATCTGATCTGATGGAAATAGTTGAAACCAGTAAACTGTGTATTTCAGATATTGATCTGTTACATACATTATCCATTTTGGACGATGATACAGTTGCGCATGCTGATCCATTTGTAAATTTTGAAAATTTGGGTATAGAAACAGACACCCCGTGTCCTTGTCCGTTTAAGCCAAAATCTACCTACTTACCAGCTATCCAGAGTGAAGCTATAGAAGTATTTGAGATAGATATGATAAATCAGCTTAATAAAATGAGATATGGTTCTAAGAACAAAAAGTATGACAATCTCTCCATCCCGCATAAATTGTCCCTTGACAGTTTAAAAAGAGACACGAGTATTGTTATTCGTGAATCAGATAAGGGGGCAAAGTGGTTGTCCTGAATAAGAGGCAGTATTTGCGTGAAGGAGAACGGCAGTTAAGTGATTCAAAGTGTTATATTCTTGCTAACCAGTCGGAGCTTAAAATATCCATTCTGCAATATCATGGCTACTGGCAGAGTGGAGAGACAAAGGTTTATTGGAATGGGATGAATATCAGTTTCTCAAGTGTGACCAACCTAAGACTCCAGTTCTTTATCTTTTACCTAAGTTACATAAGGATAAACAGAATCCTCCTGGCAGACTGATCGTGTCAGCAATAGGATCATTACTTGAAGATACTTCCAGATATATAGATTTTTTTTCTTAGGCCATTTGTGGAAAGTTTATCTTCTTAGGTGAAGGATACTACACAATTTTTAAAGATGTTGGATGGCCTAGGATGGGAAGATGACTTTCTGTTTTTGACATTGGATGTTACAAGTTTATATACATGCATCCAACATGAACTAGGTCTCACAGCGGTCAGACATTACATGAGAGCCAGATCTATCTCATATTTAATGCATACTGAAATGATCTGTGATATGATCTGGTATTGCCTTACTAATAACTTCTTTCTACTTGATGACAAAATATACAAGCAAATACAAGGGACAGCTATGGGCACAGGTTTCGCTCCCAGCTATGCAAATCTCTTCATGGGCTGGTGGGAGGAACAAGTGTCCACTGACATAGCAGATTATGAGGATAAAGTTGTGTTATGGTGTCGGTACATAGACAATATTTTCATCATCTGGAAGGTGATGTAGAATCGGCATTGAATTTTGTGGCAGCTTTGAATGATCACGAATATAATCTGAAATTAAGTGAGCCGCACAGCAGGACATCTATCCAGTGTTTAGATGTAGAGGTGAGTGTATAGAATGGTCTGGTGAATACAAGGCTATATAGAAAGGCAACAGCAGGAAATAGTCTATTAAATGCTGTGAGTGCTCATCCACCCAATTTGATCAAAAGCATCCCATATGGAGAGTTATTGAGAGCGAGGCGTATATGCAGTACTAATGATAAATATCAGCAGGAGTGTAGGACCATGTGCGCAAGATTTAAAGAAAGAGACTATAGTGATTGTGTCCTCATGCATGCTGTAAGGAAAGTAGAAGAATGCTCTAGATCAGAGATATTATATTGAGTACAGCAACGTACCATGACTGATGAGAAAATCAGATTTATTACAACCTATCCAAATCAGGCATATAATCTGAGACAGGCACTTACTAAAAGCTGGCATATTTTACAGACAGATCCAGATCTAGAAGCTTTTGTATGCACTGTCCCTGCAGTAACGTACCGTAAGGGTAGATCATTACGGGACAATCTTAGTCATAATATGGTGGTCAGCAACAACAATTCTGACAATGATAGATCAAAAGTAATGGGATTCTACTGCTGTCGTCAATGCAAAGCATGCAAATACAGTAAAGATTGTAAATATGTAAAATTGGGAAATGGACAAAGAGATTATGAGATCAGGGGATTTTTCACTTGTAGTACGGATTTTTGTGTATATTGTTTGAGATGTCCATGTGATAAAATATACGTGGGAAGTACGATACACAAGGCGAAAACTAGAATGTTGGAACATGTAAGAGCTATTCGAAATCATGATTACCCTGTGGCACGCCATTTCCATGAGGCGCACCAAGGGGATTAAAAATTGCTTAGTTACTTGGTGTGTGATCAAATCAAATTAAATTCACGGGGAGGAGATGGACAATTTTTTTTACGAATTCTGGAATCTAAGTATATTATCAATTTTATGACTCTCTCCCCGATGGGTTTAAATTCAAGGGAGGAGATGAGTATACATCTTGGTAGGTAAAGGTTTTTCTAATATATATAAGATGTTAGTCAAGCTTCTAGGTTACATTTTTTGTAAATATAATTTGTTATATGGTGTTTGTAGGGGGTGATGGATTAGTGACTAATTATAAATATAGATTCCAGGTGGGAAGTGCTAAATCGTAATGATATTGAGAGATTGATAAGTTGAAAATAATACAGACATGATTATTGGCATAAGGATATTTATTTTGATTGAGGTAGTTAGTAATAATATTATGGAATAATTGAAATTATACAAAAATACTTTTATTTGATTAATTATAGATCAACAATGTAAAATGAATTTGGAATGGATTTTGTCTCTAGTACGATAATTCAATCTATGGATAACTGTGAAAGTATTTATATGGAATCATTGGTTATATGAACATCTACAAGATGGCGCCCACCGTTTTTTTGTGGATTGTATGTATTGTAGGTCGAGTCCATTTTCTATGTCTATGTATTTTGTTATTTATACATTTTGAACTAAGAATTCCCCCATCCGTGAACAAGGCTACGGCTGAAACGCGTTGGGAGGAAGCCATTCGTGTTATTGTTAATATATTTTTGCAACTGTCCGAAGGTGTTTTGACTTTTCCTTGAAAATGGGATAAGGAAATGCTGGATTTATATTTGTGGGATTCCCAATCCCATGTCAGACCACCACTACTGAGCCTCATTATTTCGGGAGAAATACTTGATAAATATATATATATTTATTGCCTCCATCCATCCCCTGCCTTTCAAAGGCACTTGCCACATCCCGGGATTCATTTTGTAAGGATTGTCTTTACTCATTTTCCCCCGGACTCCCTGCCTGCCATAGAAGCACAGCTGCACCACACCAGCATTCATTTTTAAAGAGTTATTCAATTTTCCCCTGGACCACCCTGCCTTCTATTGGTGTACACCAGAATTCATTTTCTAAGGATTATTCAATGTTCTCCTGGATCTCCTGCCTACCACAGGCACATACCAGCATTACATTTTGAAGGAGTATTCCATTTTCCCTTAGACTCCCTGCCTTCTACAGATGTGTCCCTTTAGATGCACTTAAAGCAAACAGCTACATCTGTATGTTGTTTCACTGATGTGGAGAAGAAGAAGCAGATTTCCAGCACTGGTGTGCTCCCCGAAACCTTTTTTGCAGAAACATGTGCCTGCTGCACCATCCTCCAGCCAGCAAGCTGGGAGCAGCACTCCCACATCAATGCCACCACCCCAACCTAAGGCAAAAGCCATGTCTCTCAGCAAGGCAGCCACTGTAATCATGGCGACGAGCAGTGAGTCTGAATTGGGGTTGTCTCAGCCACAAACTAGTACTCAGTCATCGCAGGAAACTGAGAAGAGTGGGCAACAGGAGCCACAGCCAGCAATAGTAGATCTTCCTGAAGTAGGAGCGGAACAGGAGGTTGAGTTTTCATTCGAGCAAGATGTACCATTTTTTAACCATTGGCTTCCTGATCTCCTGCAAGAAAAAGGAAGGGTACTACACCATCTTCTCCAAGCCCAGCTTCTGGTGATCTGGACATGAATTGGACCCTGGCTGAGTCCAAGATCCATCATGAGAGACAGGGGAAAAGGAAAGTTCCTGAAAGTCTTATAAATATGGAGGGAGAGGAGGACAAGCCAGTCATTGTCATAGGAGCTGGCTCAGAGAACATTGACATTACCTCTCCATTCAACCTGCTCTGAGTGATGTGGCACTGGTATCACCACTGCCAGCCTCTACATTTGTAAGTCCTCTGCTGAGATCTGCATTCACCACTACCTCACTTGGATAATGTACTGCAGAGAGGCAATCATTAACACACCCACCTTCCACCAGTTCTTCAAGCATTGGCAGTGGCACTTGTGGACAGCTAAAAAAGTTCTCCTCCCCAGTTTGGGACTTCTTTATAATTAGCAAGCAGGAGGATAACATTGCAATATTACCATTTGCCACACAAGTTTTTGTCGAAGTAAGTCTGATTCACACTTTGGTACTGGAGGCCAAAAGACCCATATGAAAAAGTATCATGCAGTCCAGTGACTGCAGGTGGTGATGAGAGAGGGGAATCAGGTCTGAGCACGGTGGGAGTGAAGGTAATGAGCAAGAAGAGCATGACAGCTTTACTCAAAGCAGCCACGTACCCAACAACACGCCAGTATCACCCACTTCAGCAAGCCCGAAATGTCACAAGACTCAAATGGAGAAACCACAGCATACAATGACTGCCACAGGACACATATTGAGCCTACCACCTCCAAGTTCTTAGACATCACCTGTGTCAATAGGACCAGAAAAGACAAAAAATCCAGGCTAATCTTATAGGTGTGCTTAGGTAAGAGGGAACCTATGAACACAACCACCCAACAGCACATTTTTAAACTGGAATGCTAGCTAAAATGTTAGTGCTGGAACTCCTCCCTTTTTCTTTTCCCAGTCAGACCTATTTTGCCAGAGTTGGCGTTCCAGCCCTCCATCACGATGTACTGCACTTGGTTGGACAAGCCTAGCAGCAGAGTTCTATTCACACTATCCGTATGCAACAGATATGTGGAATAGTTTTGAAGCAAATAATTACATGTATATCACTGCACAATGGATCTCTTTTTTGGGGGGTTATGCAACATCTATCTGCAGGACTCAGTACTGAAGAAACTTTTAAGGGCATTCAGCGGCATGCAACAGTAGCCATGTTTGCCATGGAGAAATCCCATACAGTTGCAAACATCTTGGAAGATTTTAACAGCAGGGCTATGGCAAATTGTGGTTATTTCAGAGTCCTGTTTTTAAAACATTGCATCAACCTGATGTTGCAGGTCTTTCTCAAACAAGAAGACATACTCAGAAATATACTGACCATCTGCAAAATAATACTCACTCATTTCAGCCATTCTTTTAACACTCTGAAGCAGTTGAGGATCATTCAGTGTGCCAATAGGGTATTAGTTATAGCCCTCATACAGTAGGTGGCAATACATTGAAACTCAACCTATTACATGTTGCAGTGCCTGTTTGAGCAGTGCAAACCAATTAATGGCTATGTCATTAAAAGAGGAGGGGATGCAATTATGAAAAGCATGACCACCATGGATGAGGACAAATGGGACCTAGTCAAATGCCTGACACAAATTATATTTCCTTGTGAGGTTTTCACATGGGAAGTCAGTAAGGAGGGCAGTATGATGATCTAACCTATCCCATTGTTGCATATGCTACAGGACCAGTTACAAATGTCTCAAAGGTTTGCCGGTGTGAACGGCAGCAGAAATGGCCATGAGTTGGTTGAGAGCTTAATCTTTCACTTGGCTGTTAATCCAAAGGTACAAAGAGACATTGGAGCATATTTATACTCTGTTTGCACCAGATTTGCGTCATTTTTTTAAATGCAAATCCAGCACAAACTTAACTCCATATTCATATTTTGTCGCTAGACATGTCTAGCACCAAAATATTGGAGTTAAATCATCAATGGGATGTAAGGTAGGTGTTTCCGGGCACAAAATTACTCCAAGGCCCTATCACCTTATTTATCCTCCCATGCAAAAATCACCCACGGGAGGAGGAGGGCCTTAAATAATGGTGCCAATGCTGCTTAGCGCCATTATTTAATGCCTCCGTATGGGCAGGCGTTAGGGAACTTGTGGGCCTTTTTCCATGGTCAGAGAACATGGAAACAGCCCACAGGTGACCTTCTGTGACCGAGAGACGCCCCCACCCCCCGCACCCACAGCTGGAGGACACCAAAGGATGGAGGGACCCATCCTAGGTAAGTATTTAACATGTTTTTTCAAAGTGCCATAGGGGGCCTAACTTGGACCCCCATCTACATGGTACTGTGCCCAGTGGCCATGCCCAAGAGACATAAGTCCCCTGGACATGGCCATTGGGTTGGGGGGGGCATGTGTCCTGTCTTAACTGAGACAGGAGTCATGTCCATGGGGTTTTAACGTCAAAAAATGACGCTAGTCTGGGCTGAGGCATTTTGTTTTGCCTCTGCCCATACTAGCGTCATCCTCTGATGCTAAAGCCCATGTTCCCCCTAAGACTCCTGCACCCAGCTAGCGTCCTTTACTACCATGCTGGCCAGACCTTACCACCGGCTAGCATCATACCATAAATATGACTCCCGGCCGGCGTCTTGGAATGGCGCTAGCCGGCGGTAAAGGTTAGTGCAGTTCAGTGTCAAAAAGTATAAATATGGGCCATTGTGTCCTCCAAGAGTACATCTGTGTTACAATACGTGATCCACAGTACAAAAAATACTGGCCACTTTCCTTCCTTTTACACTATGTGGATTGTTGAGTAAGCAGCAGACCTGGAAAAGGAACAGTTGAAAGTTAGAGGGCCGGGTAGACATTCTGCATGTAGCCTTCAACCTCGAGAGAGGGCAGTGCTGTTGTTTCACAGCTGCAAAAATACTAGCACCAAGAACACCAACAACAACTGAAACAGAAGAATCAGAACCAGTCTCTGTAATGGCTTGGTTTCAAGTGGCAGGGCTTAAGTCGAGTGCAGAGGTAAAGGCTAAAGAGGAGGAGCAAGCTGCAGCAACAATGACCTTTCAGAGGATGTTTCATGACTATCTGGATGACCCAAGAGGTCTACATAGATCAAAACCCACTGGTCTATTGGTATGGGAAGATGTGCCAGTCTCTCACCTCAAAAACTTGGAGGGATTGACAATGATTAAAATGAACCTGCACTTCAGACCACACAGTTATACTGTTACTGAAACACCACAGGAGGAGAAGGAAGATGAGGGCAACTGGTCAGACTCAAGTGCGTTAACTGACCAACTTCTTGACAAACACCCTGAGTTGAGGACAAACTCTACTTCCCTGAAAGAGTAAGCCACCATAGAACTTTCAGATTGCCATCAAACTAATCTGCTGATGGATATAGCTAGAGGAACATTAAATGTTTTGTTTGTGTCTGATTAATGCAGTCCCTCCATATTAGCCACAGTATGGCTGGAATGGAGTTGGACCATTGTGCAGTGGTGGTTAAGATAATGCCTGCCTTTGTCCCATGACTATCCTTCCTTTTTTTAAATTCCTAAGCAGGGCTGCCACAGTAAAGATCATTTCATTTACACGACGGCCAAATTACCAATGCAATTGTGTACCACTGTGCTTGGATTGGAACAGGTAACTAACTCATCAATTAGTGATATATTATTGAGTGCTTGTGAGTGATGAATGATGACTCATGTGGCAGAAGACAGTGAGGGAGGGTTTTGAACTAGTGATTTATAAACTTGATTTTAATGATGTGCAATGTTTGCTATTGGGGATGATGGATGAGTTTGCCTAAAGTTGATTGTTGATTGGCCCTTTCACACTTAGCTAGATTTACATGCATGGTCCACTCCTTGCTGTACTTTTTCCTGGTCCTTCAGAGACAAGACCAGTCAGTTTAGCTAGCCAATACAAATCTGCACAAAATGCTCAAACACTTTTGCTCTTCTTGTTTATCAACAGCAGTGCACTACAGGTCTATCTCTCAATCTCATTTGGGTCGGGAGTCAGCCTGATTCATTACTCGGAGTCAGGACTTAGGGCGAGACTACCTCAACAGCCAGGAAAAGGAAGATGTCTACTTCAAAGGGAAACCTAATCTACATATTGGTGACTCTAAGTGGCCTACTCAGCTCTGTGGACTAGAGAGACGAGTGTTGATTTGGGAAATACTAGGTGGTGTGCTGGTTCAATTAAATGTCACACTCCTCTATTATGTGGTTGTGGTTGGGAGGCTGTAACTGGAGACAGACATGTGATGATGTTACATCATCAGCATCACATGATGGATGTACTCAGCTAAATGTTATGACAGTTGTGAGATTGATGAGCCAGGTATATGCCTTGGATTGATTGTAAAATTGCTCTCTTTTGTCACTCTTAATCATGACTGATTGATTGCAGCAGTCTATGTCTTTGCTCTACTTCTTGGTGCATTCCTCATGAAGTTTACTTTCTGTCCTTCTCCTTGACTCTGCAATATTGTTACTGTTTTACAATCCACAGGCCTTCTGAAAGGTGAAAGCTCCACAATACTCCTGCTTATATTACCGTACCCATTCAGCCAGGTACTCAAGACAGACATTCTGGACATTCCGTGAAGAATGTAGATGCACCGCCCAATTTGGCATTTATATACAGTATCATTTTACTTTTATCAATCATAATTTTTAGAACTCCATGGGTTCATTGACTCCTCCATAATTGGTGTTTTTTTAAAAACTTGGATGACAGAATATTTACATATAAAACAACTTGGGTGTTTGGAGCTGAAGGACTGTTTTCAATGTATTTAATTGGACTGTCATGGCTTCATTTCCTTCCACAGCAAATTTGATGATGATGACATGCTGCTCATTGTCATGATGAATATTATGGTTGTGTAGTGTTTGTCTTTGTAACACCTTTCCCCAATTACCCTTTCCCATCTATTTATCAAACCCCTAACCCTCTTCCTTCAGGGTATGTGTGTTATTGAGGTGAGACTTAATTTCCGCTATAAATAGATCACACACTTGGTAGGGCTGATATGGTGAAAGGGACACCAACTCACTGCTGGATCTTCTAATACCTGAGCAATAGCCCACACTAGCCCCACTTGCCCACCCAAGCATTGAAGGGATCAATAATTCAGAAATATATGACATAGTTCATCAAGATCATCATTCAGGCCTTGTGTAAACTCTTAAACTTGTGCACTCTAGTCCTGAGTCCACTTCTTCTGTCTCAAGGATTTTGTATGTTTATTTAAATACTAGCTCCCTATTGCTCAGAGGAAGTTAATATTGCTAGTTTTTGTTATAATATCAGGTCTTTGTGTCAAGGTGGTTGTCTGGTCTCAATCTTTATAAAGTTATGATATAATTAAGTAACCCACTAACTCTGTGCTTTCTTTCAATCTAGTTGCCTGTGATGATAATTCTTCTGATTGATTCTACAGTTGAAGGTCACCTAGGTGGGAGTGGGACCTCGCTTGTGATGTCTTCTCTGTTGACTTGCTAGCCTCCTACTACTATACCCACCAATAAGAAGGCACCTTGAGAAACCCTGCAGAAGGGTTTTGAAAGATTGAGAGATTTAACAGCAATCACTTCATCTATTCAGGTAAGAGAACTATGGTGTGAAGCAAACTAGTTTAGTTAGTAACTAACTTCTACTGATGATTAAGATGTTGTTTATCTAGGTTGTCGTAGGCAGTATAGGCATTGTCAGTGGCATAGCCCCCTTAGTGGCTAATATAGTACAGAGGGTAGGAGGACAAGGGTATAACTAACTGGTATATACATTGATAAGGGCATTAAAAAAAGGCTTTGCTAAAAGAATAATTTTTCTTAATGATATAAACCCACCTACTCCACCCACAAGAGGCCCACCCCACTCCCTAAACAACCCCTCCTCCAACCAATGTCCAAAATGCCTTAACAATGTAAATAAAAACACCCTCTCCACCCACAACAGTTCTCTCCCTGTCCCCAAATAAATCAGCCCGTCCCCAACCAATGTCCAAAATGTCAAACGAAAAGTCAAACATCCCATTCCCTTTCTAATTTCCACCCTCTCCACCCTCAAGAAGTCCCTCTCACCAAAACAAAAAATGAAAAAAGAGCATGAGAGGGCTTCATCTAGGCGGGCTCGGAGGGTTACCACCTGCTTGCACAGGCTTTTCAGCACCTGATGAAGCAATGTCAGCTTTTGTAGCACATGGTATTGGAAGTGATCTGGGTAGGAGAGGGGGCTGCAGTGGAGGAATGGGAGGTTTACAGTTGCCAATGTGCAAGTGATGTTGTGCCTGTGATGGAGGCACTGGTGGATGGCTGGAGGTACTTGCACCCAGGGCAGGTGCCTCTGCCTCCTCCTCCTCAAGAGGCACCAGCCGGTGATATGTAGCCCGGACGGCCTCCATCTGTTGCTGCAGCAGCTGGGTGGCTATTTCCTGCTGACACTTTACGTGTAAAAATTCAAATGAATTACCTCTCATTAATGAGCAAGGCATTATGCACTATGCAGCACAAGTATTCTTTTGTTCTAAATGAATGGAGACATGCTGGTGCGTCGGGTAGTGTGCTACTCTCTGTAATCTCCAGCTGTATCAGAATTTTTTTACTTTAATTGTGGCCCAGCTTTTCTCCAACTGACTTTCAATTCTACCCTGACTCCAAAGAGCCAGATGAATAATAATAATACTACATCACACACATCACATATAACATTCAGATATCCTGTCTGCATAAAGTAGACAGTGGGAAAAACAATGCACTGCAGTATAGGGAAAGGAACATGACATCGATTTTATTTGGCATGTTCGTCACAGAATATCCCAACAACCAAACTCTAAATCCGGTACTTAGTTCCAAATTACTCCTTGGCATTGCCCCCCATCATAAATTATTTTCAATAAATACCTTTGCTTAGCAGTAAGGAAACTTACTCTACCGCAGAGGGATTAGGGTAGGTAGAGGTTTCGCTACGGAACAATGGTAGGATGTCACTGATCATAGTGTGTTGAGCTTTGCTTAGTCAATCACTGTAGTTGATGACTTACGAAAGGGAAAAAGTTGAAAAGGGATAAATCAGATATGAAAGTCATCAAATATATATCCATAAAACACTTGGCCAGAAAAATGTGGCACATGCCAAGAATGGATTTTCCAATTTCTTTGGTCGGCTGGGACAGAATCTGGGAAAGAATAAAGGAGTGAACTGCTAGGAGATGACTGAATGGGAACTGCAAAGCATACCTTGTTTTCAGTTTGTAATGCATTGAAAACTTCGCAAATGCTGCATTACCTGAAGCAGACGCACATTGCACAGCCAACACTGCAGTGCAGAATAAAACCACACAGTACTTAGGTAGCAAGTGGCAGAATGACATGGGCAGGGAGATGATGGATGTTGCTGGGTGGGATATCTTCCTTGCTTAACAAATAGTACGTATACTTAATTTGTCAATAGGCAAACAATGTGACTTACCTCTAACCATCCCTGCCGCCGCTAGGACTACCCACAAACTGCCCCCGCCCGCTGCCTCTGGCACACTGCCACAGCTGCTGGCCTCGGCACTGGTGGTCTGGTCAGCTGGTGAAAACAATACACGTTTTAGATGCCTGATGCACCCCAACAAACAAAACAGAACCGCAGTTCGGTTAACAGTATCTTCTACCAAAACTATCACTTTGGGCGGGTTGTTCGTTGACACTGTTAGAAAAGCCAGGTAGTCAAGCCAATCAAAATCTTTTCGTAATGGAGGGGCAGAGCTACGATAAATCTGAATCATTGAAGTGCAATGAAGGGGTAGTACAATTGTCAATAAAGGACATATGGTCTTGCTGGGCAAAAACAATGGGATATCATACTTTCCTGCCATGGAAACTTCTGAAATATGTATCAATGAATGATAACACAATGTTGGGGGGGTCTTCCATGACCATGGTGAATAATAGCTTTCTTGGGCCTCCAATCTTCACAGTAGAGTACCAAAAATATGTTATCTTAGTCTTACAGTAGCACAAGATATGTAAGAGGAGAATGGAAGACAAACCAGAAGGGAGAAGAGAGAAGGAGAAGGGAGGACAAACCAGAAGAAAGCCTCCGGCTAATACTACAGACAGTAGGAAGTCAGCTACAGAAACATGAAATATAGCTAAAAGGATAAGGCAGGGATAACAAATATTAGGTAGAGGAGTTGAAAAAAAGGAGACAGTATAAAAAATAAGAAAGGTAATTTCTTTCTAATAGAGGAGAAAGGTAAAAGTTAGAGAAAAATTAATAACAGGACTTACTGGGGCCAGCAGAACTATTGGCCACAGCTCTTGTGGTGGTAATTCCACTCACCGCAACACTGGTGGTGGCTGCCCCTTCAAATTCTTCACCCACCTTAGAACCCCTTTTGCCCTTGAGTACTAATGTAAGAAATAAATAAGATAAAAAGGGCTAGTGGTACAGTTAATTTCCCCAATAATATTTTGACAGACAAAAGCAGTAACATACTTTTTTTAATCAGATGGAATATAGTACTATTATTGAGCTGGCAAATTCCTAATTTCCTAAACCTAAGCCCTATCCAAAACCTTAACCTCTACAGACTACCAACAAATAAACATTTAAATAAAATAAAACTGACACATTTTTTGCTTTCAATGGAAAAGAAATCACCTGCTCCACATTCATACTGTCACACTACTTTCAGATACAATAGCAGAGCCCTGCAAATATATAACATCCTAGAAAGAAAAGCAATTACTACGTCAAAAGGATGACACCTACAACTAAGAAATTGCATCAACAGAAAATGCGAATTGTAAACGCATCAAATATTTTTCTAATGCATGCTATTGAAGGCCCACTGCTAAAGATAATGTTGTAATTCATGTAAGAGAACACAAGCAACCCTAAATGTGACAGAAATAGAAGTAAGGTAGGTATTGCAGGATATAAGAGAGGCCACTACTAGCTCGCATGAACCAACAACGAAACTCCTAAAAGATATAGGGGGTCATTCTGACTCCCGCCGGGCGCGGTCACCGCGCGCCCGGCGGGAGCCGCCAAAATACCGTACCGCGGTCGGAAGACCGCGGCGGGTATTTTGAGTTTTCCCCTGGGCTGGCGGACGGCCTTCAAAAGGCCGCCCGCCAGCCCAGGGGAAAGCGACCTTCCCACCATGAAGCCGGCTCGTAATCGAGCCGGCGGAGTGGGAACGTGCGATGGGTGCTACTGCACCCGTCGCGTATTTCACTGTCTGCTATGCAGACAGTGAAATCCAAGCGGGGCCCTCTTACGGGGGCCCCTGCAGTGCCCATGCCAATGGCATGGCAGTGCCGTGCCATTGGCATGGGCACTGCAGGGGCCCCCAGGGGCCCCGTGACACCCCCTACCGCCATCCTGTTCCTGGCGGGTGAACCGCCAGGAACAGGATGGCGGTAGGGGGTGTCAGAATCCCCAAGGCGGTGCAGCATGCTGCGCCGCCTTGGAGGATTCTGACGGGCAGCGGAAAACCGGCGGGAGACCGCCGGTTTTCCTGCACTGACCGCGGCCAAAGCGCTGCGGTCAGAATGCCCTGCGGGGCACCGCCGGTCTGTCGGCGGTGCTCCCGCCAACCCTGGCCCCGGCGGTCTGATACCGCCGGGGTCAGAATGACCCCCATACTGCCTAAAGTATTTGAGCACATCACAGAACAAGTACCATGTATACCCACTTAAAAATGTGAATGCATCAACTAAAGAAGCCACCATCGATACTCCTCCTTCTCCTTCACCTAGACCAGTGGTTCCCAACCTGTGGTCCGGGGACCACTGGGGGTCCGCAAAGCCTTCTCAGGGGGTCCGCGAGAGCCACGAAAATTAAAAAATATTAATAAATATTGACAAATTAGGTCCCCAGCGTCCAGTAATGACTCAGGTGGGGGTCCCCGGATTCCCATGATGATTCAGTGGGGGTCCCTGGGTTCCATCAATGTTAAAGTGGGGGTCCACAGAAATCAAAAGGTTGGGAACCACTGACCTAGACAATACCAAGACAGAAATATATGTTAAAATTTAACAATGACACATAGGGGGTCATTACGAGTTTGGCAGTCTCAAGACTGCCATGTTGGTGGCAGCGGTCGTACCGCCAACGGGCTGGCGGTGAGGACCGCCAAATTATGACCATGGCGGTATTCCCAACAGAACACAGCCAAACCACCGCCAGTGCAGCCAGTGCGAACATTCCCCCAGAGACAGCAGTAGGCACCTTCAGGCCGGCGGGGATCATGTTCCTGCCGGACATATTATGAGGCTGCACACCACCAAGGCATCCGCTGCAGTCACACCACCACGAAAACCCTGGTGGAAACCAACTCTGTAAAAGGGAACAGCCACCTTCTAGAACACATACCTGACTCGAGCCACCATGGAACCTGAACTGGAAGGCCTCCCACTGCTCCTGCTCGCACAAGGACCCCGGAACCAGCGACAGCGGCGAAGACAACAACCGTGGGTACACATACCCACCTCACACAGTAAAGAAAAGCCAAACTACACATGAACACACAACAGACACATCCGGGATGGCTTGCGACGGTGACACACACACATAACCACACACCCGTACACACATACACACACACTTACATACACACACGCACACCCATACTACACAGGCACACCCGTACTACACACACCACGGCCAACACACATGTGCCATACACACCCCAGCCGGCAGACACAGCACTCGCACTGTCTAACACAACCATCCACAAGAGCACTGATACACACAAGAACAATACAACCAAAACTACACAGATGCTTTGCCAAGCAAAGTCATTTTACACATCCACATGACAACACATACTAACAACAACATGTAACAACACCAGACAACCAATAAACACAATCACACTGCCTTACAACGAAGCATACCTCACAACACGTAAACATCACACACAGGGGCATATTTATACTCCGTTTGCGCCGAATTTGCGTCGTTTTTTTCGACGCAAATTCGACGCAAAACTAACTCCATATTTATACTTTGGCGTTAGACGCGTCTAGCGCCAAAGTTCATGGAGTTAGCGTCATTTTTTTGCGTGAACACCTTCCTTGCGTTAATGATATGCAAGGTAGGCGTTCCCGTCTTAAAAAATGACTCCGATGCATATGCGTCGTATTTATACTCCCGGGCAAAAATGACCCGCATTAGCGCCGGATTTTAACGCCTGGGTCAGGGCAGGCGTTAAGGGACCTGTGGGCTCAGAATGAGCCCAGAGGTGCCCTCCCCTGCCCCCAGGGACACCCCCTGCCACCCTTGCCCACCCCAGGAGGACACCCAAGGATGGAGGGACCCACCCCAGGGACATTAAGGTAAGTTCAGGTAAGTATTTTTTTTAAAAAATGTTTGTGGCATAGGGGGGCCTGATTTGTGCCCCCCTACATGCCACTATGCCCAATGACCATGCCCAGGGGACAGAAGTCCCCTGGGCATGGCCATTGGGCAATGGGGCATGACTCCTGTCTTTGCTAAGACAGGAGTCATTTCAATGGGGGTTGGGCGTCGTAAAAAAATGGCGCAAATCGGGTTGAGGCGATTTTTTTTTTGCCTCAGCCTGACTTGCACCATTTGTGGACGCCCATACGCCATTTTCCCCCTACGCCGGCGCTGCCTGGTGTACGTCGTTTTTTTTAACGCACACCAGACAGCGCCGCCGGCTAACGCTGGCTAACGTCATTGAATAAATACGGCGCCCGCATGGCGCTTCAGAATGGCGTTAGCCGGCACTCATTTTTTGGGCGCAAAACTGCGTTAGCGCAGTTTTGCGTCAAAAAGTATAAATATGGCCCACAATGTATATAATATAGCCATCACCACACACACGGACGCACACTCAGCAACCACACAAGGGCACAGAGCACCACCATTACACATCTCTACACAAGCAATACACAATTGTGCTACATACATGCATGTAACAAACACAAATATACCTCACACACAGTACACAGCAATGATAGCAGGACAAATTGCAGGGTCACACCCACACATGCAGCCCAGGCACAACAGTTGGCAAAACCAATACACACACATCACACATGCACAAACCAAAGCCCACAAAAACCAAACTTCTATGTTGAAAGAAAGACAGGACAAGTATGTCAACATCGAATCCAACAACATGTTGAGCCAGATGAATTAATAAATAAGAACAATAAATAGCTATGAACATATGTACAAATAAGAGGCCAATGGCCAGTCCAATGTGCCAAAGGCACAAATGACACCTTGGAGCACCCCAACTTGACTCTTGACTGCAAATTGACCTCCACATGGTAGGGGCATCAATGGGGTAGACAGGTACCTCAGGGATTGGGGAAGGGGTAGGGGGGTTTGGGCTTGGGTTTGGGTTTGGGAGGGTTGTCCTTGGGCTTGGGTTTGGGAGCGGGGTCCTTAGGGCCTGGGTTTGGGAGGGCTAGACTTCTTGGCAGGGGAGGGGCATGGGTACTAGCAGGAAGGGAAGGGGAGGACTTGGAGGTGGAAGGGCTGGACTTGGGGAGGGCGGAACAATGCTTGGGTGTATCACAGGGTGGGAGAGGAATAGAGAACAAGGAAAACTCTGAGAAGAAATGCTTCTTAGACACCCAGGGCGGTCATGGCAAAAGGGTTTGGGATTAGAGAGAAAGGAAGTGCTTGTAAGATGTGTTGGTGTGGATATTTTGGGTGCAAATGCGTGAGTGGAATGCTTGTGGGTGCTGAGTGTCTGTTGTTTGGGTGAGTGCGGGCATTTAGGTGTTTTGGGAGGATGGGGGAGGAGGTACAGGAAGATGCCATATTAGATGAGTGACTGTCTGTTGGGGGGTGTCTTCAGGTATGGTATATGTGCTGCATGTGGGGGTGTCTGTGGTTGTGGTGGCTGCAGATGTGGTGACTGAGGTGGATGTCAGCGGGTCTGATTTTGTGGTGACTGTGGGTAAGACAGGTGTTGTGGCTGGATCTGTGAATGATGATGTGGTGGCTGCAGGTGTGTCAGGTGCAGTATCTGTGAAGAAAGAGGTATTGGGGGAGTCTGTGTAGGTATTGGATGTTGGTATGTTGCAGGTGGGTGTTGTCCGTGTGCATGCCGGTGGTAGGTCTTGTGATGCTTGCGCTTGTCAGTGGTACCCTTGTCTGTAGAGGTGGATGCATGCCTGTGTGTATGTATGGGTTGGTTGGATTTGGGGAAAGGGGTTTAGGATTTGGATGAGGTCGGTAGAGGGGGGACAGTAGATAAAGGTAAACTGGCTGCCATCAGTGAGGAGGCCAGAGCCTGAAAGGATCTCTGGAGGCCAACCAGAACACTATGAACACCCTCCAGGAACACATTTCTCTGTTGGACTTAAGCTGCCAGTCCCTGGATGGCATTCACAATGGTGGACTGCCCCACAGAGATGGACCTCAGGAGATCAATAGCCTCCTCACCGAGGGCAGCGGGGCTGACTGGGGCAGGGCCAGAGGTACCTGTGGTGAAGGAGATGCCCACCCTCCTGGGTGACCGGACACAAGCAACTGTGTGGGGAGCTAGAGGGAGGGCAGTGCTAGTTAGGGGGGTGGACAAAGATGGTGTTGGGGTGGTCCCAGATGGGTCCTCTACTGCCAGGGAGTGTCCACCAGAGGATGATTCTGAAAAAGAGGTGGTAATTCTGGTCTTCTCTGTGGCACTTCCCTCACCCTCTGTCCCACTGGGTCCCCCACTCTCCATGGTTGCATGCATTTTCTTGCTTTAACCATTGTGTGACTCTGCCTTTTTGTGGATTCCCTGTCTGGGTCAGACTGACAGTTGGGCTGTTTGTAAATCTCCTCTAGACAGTGATACAAAGGGAGCTGGAGTGTAGCCTACATATCCTGATGAGCTGGAGTGGAGGGAGGAGTGGTCACTTACACCTGAAAGAGCTGTTCCTGCCCTCACACAATTCAGTCCCCAACCCCCTGGTGTGTGTCTGGGGCCTGGCTTGGGCAAGGCAAGATCTTGTATACAACAGAGAAGTTCCTTTGAAGTTTGCCTACTCCAAAGGCAGAAAGGGGTATAAGTATTGGACCTTAAACCCCAGACTTTAGATCACTTCTGGAACCAAGAGGAACCTCTGTCAAGGAGAAGAGCTGAAGAGCTGAGGAGAGGTGCTGCCCCTGCCTGTGACTGTGCTTTATTGGGCTATCCTTCAGTTGCTGCTTCTACCTGTGAAAGGCGAAAAGACTGGACTTTGTTGTGCATTCCTGCTTGTGAAGAATCTCCAAGGGCTTGGACTGAGCTTGCCTCCTGTTTTGAAGTCGCAGAGCCATCAAAGATTTCTTCTGCCAGCACCATGACTCTCTGTTAAAACTCCTGCCCTGCCAAGTGGTGCCCTATCCAGTCCCTGGGCCCTTGAAAGGTGAAGTTGGCAGAACAAGAGCTGAAATCCACACACAGAACGCTGTGCGGCAAAATGTTGGACGCACCATCTGCAACGCGGCTGACAAATGATGCGCTGCCCACTTTACGGCTGGGAGATCAAACAATAGCGGCTGGAGAAACGAAGCAACACCAGCTTGCGGCTGCTGATAACGACGCAAACCCCACTCAGTATGGTTTTCTAACACCGTGCGACTGGATTTCTCACGCTTTGTCCATTGTGAATCAACACGGATCCGAGGTACCCTGTCCAGAAATTGACCCATCGCTCTCTTTCAAGGGGGAAAAATGATGCATCGCCTAGGCGACCGGAAAAGAAACGACGCACGGCCTCATTTGCAAGTAAGGAATCAATGCATCCCTGACTTTTCCGATGCATGGGTAGAGTGCAAACTGAGTACCAACCAGAGACCCCATTCTAACAGTGTGTATGCATGGTAACTCGTCCTGTTTGTGCATTTAGTGCATGGGGTTTACCTTCTTACTTTCTAGCCCATGCTTAGTCCATTTAAGTTTTGTTGGTCTGGATAAGTGGCCATTCGGTTTGGTGACAGTGCTGTGGCTGTGTCTGGCCTGGTTTGACATTGTGTAGTGCTATTGCATTGCTGTCATTGCCATGTAGTTGTCCTCAGTCGAAGCATCCAGTTGGTGTAGCTAGTGCAATAGTCATACATGTAAGAGATGTGCTGGGAAGTGGACATTGCAGGTTTTGATGTGGATGGGCTAGTGCATTGTGGGAGTCATAGTGATTGCTATTGGCACTGCTAACCATGCGCTTGACAGGGAATATGTGGGCATTGGGGCTGGGTGGTGGTGTGGCTTGCAGGAGAGAGGCATTATGTGATTAAGTGGGGGGTGTAGTGGGAGACTGAGTGAATTGGGGATTGTTTGGGTGTTGTGGAAGCATGCTGGACATGACAAATGTGTGCTAAGAGTCCAGTCTTCCCGGTATTCCAGTCAGGCCCTCTGGGAGCCGGATGTCCAAGACCTTCTCCTCCCACTATGTGAACTCTGGGGAAGGAGGTAGGGGCCCACCTCCAGTCTTCTGCACAGCAAGCAATCTGGTGGCGTGATGTCATGGAACGCAATTCCCCATAGGTCATTCCACCTCTTCCTGATGTCCTCCCCTGTGCGTGGATGGTTGCCTACTGAGTTGGCCCTGCCGAAAATTCTCTGCCATAACTCCATTTTCCTGGCAATGGATGATTGCTGGAGCTGTGTTCCAAACAACTGTGTTCTACCCTGACTGAAGCATGGGTGCATTTGTCGGGACATGGTGGTGGTTGTGTTGTGGGTGGTGGTTGTGTGTACAAGGGCGCAGTGTAGGGTGCTTGGTGGGATGGGGTTGTTTAGTTGTATGTGATGGTCGGTTGTGGTGTTTTTGTGTATTCGTTATGTGTGTTTTGTGCTGGTCATGCAGTTGTATGGTGTGAGCTGAGTGAGATGTGTATGTGTGCCTAAAGTGTAAAGGTGGTGTCTGCCGATTTTTGCCTTTCTCTAAGTGTATGCGATTGTTGTTTGAGTTGCAAAGGATTTTGGGTTGTGTGGAGTTGTGTTATGTAATGCAGTAAGTAGGCCTGTTTTTTGTGTGTGTAAGTGTGTCAGGTGTGGGGTTTTTGAACTGGCCAATGTGGTGTTGTATTCTGTCTGAAGTGAGTTTTTGTGTGCAGCAGTTCACAGCGCTAACGTTTTTCCACCAGATTTGTGGGTTGTAATCTGGTGGGTGGTAGCTTGTTGGGCTGGTGGTGCTGGTGGTGGAACCACCTCTTTCCCACTCACCTGTGTCCTGGCGGTGTTGGATTTCTGGCTGTTTAATGGCAGTCTCCAGCGTGTGACTCTTAATACGGCGGTTGGATGACTGCCAACATGTCGGTCTTTTGGCGGCTACCACTGCAATGGTCTTCCGAAAAGACCACCAAAATCATAATGAGGCCCATAATGAGGAACCTTTCCTTTCATATGACAACCTAAACAATGACAAGAGTAAATACCTAATATTCTACACAACATAAAACTTACTAAACCTAAGCCACTGTCAAACCTGGATGGGGCCTAGGACTTTCAAAATGTGTACCAAACCATTCACTCAGATATGCACCATACATAGTGAAAAATGTCCCTTTTATATATGCCCTACAGCCAAAAAATCAAAGCAGCACTTACTACAAATTCTTAAACCACATTAAACTTAGAGTAAATACCTACTCTCCACAAAATAATCATAGACTTTGGACAAGCCGATATTAAGACCATTTAAAAAATGTACCCCTACGTGCTTCCCATGCCACTGGATTCAAGCTAGCCTGGCTGATGAGGGGTGAAACCCCGAAACCGGTCCCAGGATGCTTGTTTCCAGTCCAGGGAAGACCTGGCCTAGCAGTTCGGGCTGGACTGTTCCCATGGGGAACAGGGTCAAGACTGATTTGCATATGGCTGGGTCCAAACTGGAATGGCATGGGCAGCAAAAAAACGATGGATTAAACCCAGATCTGTGACTGGGGGTGAATGTTTGACAATGTTCAGCATTCCGTCCATCACTTGTTGTTTTTGCATTTTTCCCCCTACACAGCCATACAAGGCTATCAAGGCTGTCACTATTATTTCAGTCAAAGCATGTGGAGACACCTCCAACGATCTGCACTAAGGCCCTCATTATGACATTGGAGGCAAATCCCACTTACCGCCATGCTGACTGCCGCCAACATACCGCTGCCGCAGCGGATATCCATTCACCATATTATGACACACACCAATCCGTCACTATTCAGCTACAGACACAAGTCGGCCACACCAAAGGTCAGTGATAAACTGGCGGTATCAAAACCCAAACCGTTACACCAACAGAACAACGCCCACCACATTATGACCCACGAATCACCACGGCGGACATTCAACCATGGTAAACCATTGGCAGTATGTACAGCTACGCTCAAAATACACACACACATACAAAACAACAGTACAGTAGTAAATGTAAATAACACACACCTGACACTCATACACACACCACACCCACACATCCACACCACTATAAATCACACACACACATTACCCACAACCCTTTACCATTACAAACAATGGCCACCAGAGAGACACCACAACCACAGACAAGAACAGAGACATACAACACCATCACCTATACACCACCCGTGCACCTTACAAACATACACCCCAACACATCACCCTACACACCCTCACCCACACCACTCACACTACACCCATGGCACCACAACGTCACCCCAGATTCTCTGAGGAGGAGCTAAGGGTCATGGTGGAGGAAATCATCCGGGTAGAACCACAGCTATTTGGCTCACAGGTGCAGCAGATATCCATTGCTAGGAAGATGGAGCTCTGGTGGAGAATCATGGACAGGGTCAATGCCGTGGGACAGCACCCCAGAACAAGGGATGACACCAGGAAGAGGTGGAACGACCTATGGGGGATGGTGCGTTCCACTGCAGCAAGACACCAACTCGCTGTACAGAGGACTGATGATGGACCCCCACAACTAACAACATGGGAGGAGCAAGTCTTGGCAATCATGCATCCTGAGGGCCTGGCAGGAGTAGCAGGAGGACTGGACTCTGGTAAGTCAACTCTTTACTACTTTGACCCCCCTACCTGCGTGCCATTGCATACCCCCATCCTTACCCTCACTCCCATCACCCCACCACCTCCCACACACCCTACCATCACATATCACTCATCCCAATGCCAAGCCCAGTATGACATACCAATGCATGGACATCACTCACAGACCCGCATGGACACCTATCACTAAAGCATACACACTAGAGAGAATCACCTAGCCCACCACATAAAGACTCACACAAGGCAAAGCTGCCAGGGCAATAACAACCATAGAGGGCAGCCCACCCATGCACAATATGTCACACACAGAAATAAAAACACTGCATTTACATCCCCACAGGTATCCCAGCCAATGTCACAGGAGAAGTGGTGCCAGCACCATCCAGTTCCCCCACAGAAGAGGCTCAAAGTGATGACAGCGACTCTGCTCGCCTGGATCTGGATGTCCAACCTGGCCCATCAGGGACATCTGGACAGTCAGTTACCCAGGCACAGTCACACACCACTACAGAGCCTCCCCCCTCAGGAAACATCACCACAGCGCCCACCCAGCATACCCATACCTCTGTCCCCATGACAGGTCAATCAGAAGTGTGTCCACCTCCACAGGGACCCCAGGGAACACCGCAAACTCAAGACAATCAGGGACCTGGGGCCAGTGGCAGTGGGTACACGGTTCAGGGGACAGAGGCACAAGACAACAGGGAAGCTGGGAGGAGTGCTGTGTGCCAGGGGGAGGACAGGTCCAGGGACTGACTCTCCAGGAGGCAGTTGCCGTGATCCAGGGAGCATACCAACATTCCCAGGATACAGTGGGCCAGATCCTGGACAAGTTGCAGGAGAACATGCGGCTGCAGGAGGACAGTACCAGGGGATCAGGGAGGACTTGAAGTCCATTAACACAACCCTGGTCTCCATTGCAGGGGTCCTGGCAGACATGGCCAACATAATGAGGGAGGTAGTGTCATACCAGCGGGCCCCTGCCACTAGCCAGACTACTGAATAGCCCTCCACCTCTGCTGCTGCCAGTGGACAGATGGCCTGCCACAGGACCAACAGGCCACCAGCACCCCTCCCCCTGCAGAAGGAGAACCACCCCACCAACTTTCCCTGGGATCCAGGCAGAAGCCAGGGGCTATTGCCAAGACCCCCGCCAGGAAATGAGACTCTCCTGACTGTCACCCTTGTGTCCCACCCTGTCCACCTTGAACTGCCATTGCTCTCCTTCCAAGGCCCCCTTGGACAATGCACCTGTGCTACAAATATCCTGGACTCTACCCTGGACTTTCCTCCATCATCACCCCAGCCCATTGCAGTTTCCCCTTTTCTTCAGAGCACTGCAATAAACACATTTAGAAAAAATACAAGTATGGAGTACGTCAAATGATTCAAGTATGTATTTGTTTAACAATGTTTAAACATTTAATTCAACTGTACAGTAATGTTTACATAGGAAAGACCTGTAGTTGGCTGCAGTGAACACACCAGGAGCAATAGTGGGGCACCAACATCTGCAAAAAGAGTTGCCAAAGGGTACAGTGAGTGGCCATAGAAGTGGGAAATAACAACCTGCCAGTGACAATGTCGAACAAAAAACTGTCAATGAAATGTGAAGTTACATTGTCTTACTTGTGTGTCATTGGTATTGTCTGATCACTGCAGATCTGTTGTCTTCATCCTCATCCTCTGCCTCCTCATCTTCACTGTCCACAGGGCCTACAGCTGCCACACGGCCATCTCCAGCCTCCTCCTCCTGCAGAAAAGGCACATGGCGTCTCAAGACAAGGTTGTGCAACATGCAGCATGCCACGATTATCTGGCAGACCTTCTTGGGTGAGTAGCACAGGGATCCACCTGTTAGATGGAGGCAATGAACCTGGCCTTCAGAAGGCCAAAGGTACGTTCAATTATTATCCTTCTTGTTTGCCCATGTGCTCCATTGTAACGTTCCTCAGCCCTTGTCCTGGGATTTCTCAAAGGGGTCAGTAGCCATGAGAGGTTGGGGTAACCTGAGTCACCTGCAAATATCGAGGGACAACTGTTAGACACACACTAACCCTTATGGCCCACACCAAACTCATACACCAACATCCCCTGGGTGGGAACCAGGGCTCACTTTTTAGCCACACCCTGTGCCTCTGGAATTGGGCCATCACATTTGGGATGCTGATATTCCTCAGGATAAAGGCATCATGCACAGAGCCAGGATACTTAGCATTGACATGGGAGATGTACTGGTCTACAAACACACCATCTGCACATTCATCGAGTGAAAACTTTTTCGATTTCTGAAGACCTGTTGATTTTGCCGGGGGGGGCGGGGCAAATGCAATATATGTTCCATCAATCGCCCCAATTATGTTGGGGATATGTCCCATTACATAGAAGTCAGCCTTCACTGTGGCCAAATCCTCCACCTGGGGGAAAACAATGTAGTTGCACATGTGTTTAATCAGGGCAGACTACACTCTGGTCAGCACTATTGAGAACATTGGCTGTGACATTCCTGCTGCCAAGCCCACTGTCACTTGGAAAGAACCAGTTGCCAGGACATGGAGCACTGATAGCACTAGCACAAGAGGGGGAATCCCAGTGGGGTGACGGATAGCAGATATCAGGTTAAGCTCCAGTTGAGCACACAGCTCTGTGAAGTCTGTAGGTGAGGATAATGTGCCTGCCCTCCATTGTTGCCATGTCCACCAGGGGTCTGTACACGGGGGATGTCTTCATGTCCGATTCATCTGCAGTGGTTGCAATTTAAGGGGCAAAAGAGTGAGGAGCCGGTCATAATCTGTACATTGTAGCCACTACAGTTCAATGTATGGTGTGATTTTTTTATTGTATTAGCGGCAGTTCACCTGTATGTACAATTGTGAACTGTGACACATTTATGATCCATGGCCTGCCCCCCCCAAAATGGCGTCCGCCTGTCCTGTATGGAGGGACAGATGGAAGTGAGGTAATTTCGCTGACGTTGTGCGCCATTGTGGGAGGCGGTTGTGAACCGCCATGCAACTCCTCATTGGTTAATATTGGGCCCTATGGGGTACAGTGGCCAGTGGTGATGTATGCCGGCGGTGACGGTATGCACTGCCACGGACTTCACCACCATTTTCTGTCTGTTCACTCACTTGCTACCTGATCTTCAACAGGAGAGGACCTACACTGCATGTGCTGCTGTGACCTGTGTCTGGAACCTACCATGGACCGTGTGACTGGGGAAAGGGCCCTTACCTTCACCTCGGCGGAGTTTGAGAGACTGGTGGATGGGGTCCTACCCCAGTATGGACTGCTGTATGAGCCTCCAGACCAACAGGTGAGTACACTGTGAGCATGATGCATGGTGCATGAATGCATGGAGTGGTGTGTGTAAAGGCCTTGTATAGGGGGCATTGGTGGTTGGTGCCTGGGCAGCGTGCAGCATATATGCTGGGCCATGTCTGTGCCTAAGGGGATGGGAAGGACAATTGAGGGCTATGAGTATAACAGGTAGGATGGTCTAACTAATACCTTTCCCTGTGCCCATCATTACTACTTATGCCTGGTGGGGTGGTATCCTGGTGGGGGATGTGTGCCTGTGGGTGCCCCTAGGCCAGGCCTGACATTGCAGAGTAGGTCCCATGTTGGGCAGGGTTCTGAAATTGCTCCAACCTAATTAGTAGGCATCCACAACTGGGCAGGGGTGTGTGGGTCCCAGGTAGGCTGCAGTTGGCGGTATATGTCCCTCCCCATGCCCTGGTGACTAGCATTGGTACTGGTAGTGCATTGCATAGTGCATAGGGCTGTTCCCTGTGTGTGAGAGTGCTGTGTATGCCAACGGTGGTGTTGGTGCAGCTTTTGACCAAGTGTATCCTTTGTCTCTCCCCCCTCGGTTTTTTTTGTCATACTGTCCTGATGTGCATTAGCATCATCTGGCAGAGGAGCAGAGGCACCACTGACAGAGGGAGCTGCATCCCACAGGACCCAGGAGGCAGAGTCCACCGACGGTGAGGGCACCAGTGGGATAGAGGGCGAAGGGAGCACCACGGCAGAGACTAGAGGGGACAGTTCAGACACGGATACCTCCTCTGATGGAAGCTCCCTGGTGGTGGTGGACACCTCTGTGCCCACCCCAGCTACAGGAACAGCCGCCAACCCCTTACCAGCACTGCCCTCCCATCAGCCTCTCATCGAGTACCCCGTGCCCGCTCACCCAGGAAGGTGGGCATCTCCTTCGCCCCTGGCACCCGAGGCCCTGCCCCCAGTTAGCCCTGATGCCCTGAGTGAGGAGGCTATTGACCTCCTGAGAGCCATCTCTGTTGGACAGTCAATCATTGTGAATGCCATCCAGGGGCTGGCAGCCCATTTGCAACAAACAAATGCATTCCTGGAGGGCATTCACTCTGGCATGGCAGCCCAACAGAGATCAATCCAGGCTCTGGCCTCCTCCCTGATGGCAGCCATTGTCCCTGTTTCCACCTTCCCCCCTCCAATGCATTACTGGAGGGCATTCACACTGGCTTGGCAGCCCAACAGAGATCAATCCAGTCTCTGGCCTCCTCTCTGATGGCAGCCATTCTCCCTGTTTCCACCCTCCCCCCTCAAACTTGCTCTACCCAATTCCATTCCCCTCAACCCCAACCTATCCCAAGCACACAGGTAAACCAGCATGCATACAAGACAACACACAAGAGTGGCACAGGCGAACCCAAGCACCACCCTTCATCCCACAGTCACTCACACAAACACCATCCAGAAGCAGACATACCAACATCCACTGCCTCCACTGCATCCCCCTCCTCATCTGCCTCCACCTCCTTCCCAGTTGCATCTACACTCTGCATGCACTACATCCTCATCCACTACCGCCATCACCAACACACCTATCAGAGCACACACCTCACTGGCAGTCACCACCCCAATATCCATGCACACATCCCCTGTGTCCTCTCCCACTGTGTCTGTACCCCCTCCTCCCAAGGTAAACAAACACAAGCACTCAGACACCCAACAACTATCCGTCTCACAGCAGCATCCAGTCCAAGAACTTACACCCAAACACAGCAGACAGGCACCTCTCACAACCACTACCTCTTCCTCCACTCCCAAACCTTCTCCCTGTCCCTGTCCCTGCCCCAGTGTTCCTAAGCAGCTTTCCCTCTCCTCCACTGACCTCTTCCCTACCCCTCCCCCATCCTTCACATCTGGCCAGGGTGTGTAAAACCCAGGCAAGCACCTCAGCCACCCAGTCCATGGGCCCAGTAGTGTCCACAGCAACTCGTGGAGGGAAAGGATCCCGTTCACCAGGCAGCGACACGGAAAGGGTGCCTATCCCAAGTGCTGTCAGGTAGGGCAAGGAGCCACCCCCAGCTGCTGTAAGGAAGGGCAAGGTGCCACCCCAGCTGTTGAAAGGAAGGGGAAGGAGCCACCCCCAGCTGCTGAAAGGAAGGGCAAGGAGCCACCCCTAGCTGCTGAAGGGAAGGGCAAGGAGCCACCCCCAGCTGCTGCAAGGAAGGGCAAGGAGCAATCCTCAGCTGCTGCCAGGAAAGGCAAGGGGCCTGAACCAGCAGGCAGAAAGGACAAGGGGCCTGGTGCTGGGACTCATTTGGAGCCCCTACCACCGACCATGGTGGTGCAGCCATCCAAGGATGCAGGGGATGGGCTGGAGCCTCCCCCTACCATCACCAGCAGCAGCAGCACTGCCAGCAGCAGCGGCAGCAATGGGCAACCATCCGAGGCTGCAAGGGATGGGCTGGAGTCTCCCCCCACCACCATCAGCAGCAGCAGAAGCACCACCACCACCAGCAGTGGGCAGCCGTCTGAGGCTGCAGGGGATGGACTGAAGCCTCCCCCCCACCACCAGCAGCACCGCCAGCAGCAGCAGCACCACCAGCATCACCAGCAGTGGGCAGCCATCCGAGCCTGCAGGGGATGGGCTGGAGCCTACCACCACCAGCAGCAGCATCAGCAGCACCACCACTGAGCAGGCATCACCACAGGCAGACAGTCTCTAGTCGTGCGTCCATGTGCTGTTTTGCGGCCTGCCCCCTACAAATCCTGTGGGTATGACACCCACCTGAGAGACTGTGACCTTGCACTCCCCAAGATATGCATCACAGGGCATGATACCCCCTCCAGAACCAGTGGGGAAGACACCCACTCATCCCATCCTCTCCAGGATGAAGATCAAAGGGCATGATGCCCCCTCCAGAACCAGTGGGCAAGTCACTCACTTGAGAGACTGTGGCCTTGCACTCCCCAGGACCAAGCAGTGGGCAAATCACCCACTTGAGAGACTGTGGCCTTGCACTCCCCAGGACCAATGCACAGGGCATGTTGCCCCCTCCAGAGCATGTGGGCAAGTCACCCACTTGAGAGAATGTGGCCTTGCACTCCCCAGGACTAATGCACAGGGCATGTTTCCCCCGCCAAAACATGTGGGCAAGTCACCCACTTGAGAGACTGTGGCCTTGCACTCCCCAGGACTAAGCACAGGGCATGTTGCCCCCTCCAGAGCCAGTGGGCAAGTCACCCACCTGAGAAACTGTGGCCGTGCGCTCCCTAGGACCAAGCACAGGGCATGTTGCCCCCTCCAGGACCAGTGGTGTTGTTCCATCTGCCAGCTGAGGTGTCCCCCCCATTCCCCGTCCCCCTGAGGTGCCTGGCTATTTTCAAACTGATGCCCCTGCAGTGTTTTCTCCGTGTTGTTGCATGACTCAAGTGGGGCCTTGGACTTTGTAATGTGGCCCTGTGGCCCACGGACATTGAGGACTGGGCAGTGTCTCTGACTTGTAAATATGTATATACTTTTAGATTGGATGCACATATTACTACTGTATTTATCTTATTACACTCACTGTCGTGTACTTGTGTTGTCCTTGTATTATTACTGAGAGGTACGTGGTAAATATGTTATATTACTGCATCTGCTTGTGTGTATGGTGTTGGGGTGTTGCGTGTGTGTGTCACTCTATTTTTCCTCCCCCCTCCCTTGTGTGCTAGGCGGCTGCACTCACCGTGGTTGTCTTTGCCGTTGTTGGTGTTCGTGGTGGAGCAGGACGTAGAAAAGTACTGGGAATGTATGCAGTTCAGGCTCCATGGCAGCGTGGTTCTTCCCTGAGTCTCCACAGGAGAGTCATTTTCCTTCTGTGCATTGTTTCCGCCAGGCTTTTGATGTCATTGGTACTGCCCCAGAAAAGGTGGTGGTTTGCTGTGTCTTAATACAGTGGGCAAAACATTGACTTCAGCCTGGCTGTAGGCGGCTACCGCCATGGTACCTGTTGATTCTGCCCTGGCGGTCGGTGTGGTAAAGTGGCTGTCTGTCTGAGCTCTTTCCCCCATGGTCATAATTTGGTGGTATTTACAGCCAGCCTGTCGGCGGTATTACTGCCACTTTATCACCAACCGCCCGGGTTGCAATGAGGGCCTAAGTGTAGAATATGCTACAAACTGCCAATTCACCTTTGAAATAAAAAATAGCAGCACTAGCCTCTGTCCTTGTCACGGAGGTAACTAACCACTACAAAAGAGAAAAACATTTCTACTAACAAAACAAAGACAAACTAAGCCCCCCCAAAGAATTACTTTGAATACCTTTGGCACAAAACATCACTCCGGGACACACTCGCCAACCCAAATTCCAAATACCATGGTGAAATTTTTATGACAGCACCTTGGCGCAGGAAGCCAAGGCAAAGAATACAGTGGAAGGATCGAACGTGCCTTCCAATTCACAGTAGGCAGAACACAACCTACACTCTATAAATTTATGAACATAAAGTGGAAAAAGTGGTAGTAATAGTAAGATACCAGCACTTCCTTTGTGTGTCCAATAAGTAATATAAGTAGTGCCTGATAAGAGTGGTGCTATATGGTCAATTGCCTTACTACCTTAGGGCAAAAAAAAAAAAATGTAATATGTAAATACACAATATACAAATATCCAGCTGAGACAACAGCACTCTGATACAAGTACTTATATCTAGATATCAGTTTGTCCAGTTATAAAGGATTTGAAAACAGTCCTTAGATAGTACAGTAATCTTCTTTGTTGTTCAATTTGTAGTTTTATTCCCTTAAACAATGGTTCTTTGTAACTGGTTTATTCATATACAGCCAACAGTAGTAGTCTCTGATAGTAAATACTTTCAAGAATAGCCAACACCTGTTTCGTCACATAGTGACTTTTTCAAGGCTATAAAATATGAAGTGAACTTATACTCTCATTTGTAAAAGAGTTTAAAACATAGATATGACATTACCAAAAAATAGAAAAAAGGGGGGGGGTGAGTAAAGGGATGTTACACCGTGAGTAAGAGAAAAAATGTGCCACATATTTTAATAGCCGAAATGAGTAGACTATAGTCCGTTAGATTAACTATAAGTCAAAGATCGAAACTACCAAAACAATGCCATATATACGTGTAGAGGCAAGGCGTGAAATGTGAAATGTGAAGTGTAGAGATAGGCCCTGTACCATTCTGAATTATAAAGAGCTTGTTCAGAGTCACAAGAAGCAAATCCTGACGACCTACCCAAGATGTCAGTAAAATTGTGTCCATATAAAAGTAGGTCAGTAATATGAGAAAACTGCAATGTAATGAAATATCATTGAGTTTGGTAGGCTCCTAGTAAGTCCCCAAATAAAATTATAAACTGAACAAAGTGATGCTAGGATCAGTGTCTAGTTTATGGAACAAATTGAATGATGCAATTACTCCAAAAGGTTGTCTCCTCTAGCGAGTCTCCAGGGAAAGTGAGACATGAAAAAATTGCCAAAAGATGTACTGCAGGAATGGAGAATCGCAGGACCATGATACATTCTGTGTCCAGACAAGGAAGAAGAGGTGAAGGAGAAGGGAACATGAATGGTGAACCAGGTAGTAAAAGGTGACATATAAACCTTACCCATTTTCAGACTGTAAAGTACATAAGAGCTAATCTCTCAATGCTATTGTGTTAATAAACTGCATATTACGTATACTAGTTAAATATATGACTGTGTCATCATATATGATCCAACCTTTGAAAAGGGACCTTTAAGAAGTACCAAAAAGTGCTGGAAAGTACCTTCTATGCCTTAAGACACATACGTAGGGAGCTTATTTAGCCCTAGTGATTTGGTGTATCTTTACTGAGGTCCAAAAGTATAAAAAAAAACACAGAAAAAACTTGTGTCCATGTATATTTTTTAAGGTCTAGCCGAGATATATTTACAGCTGGAGGATGTGCTGAAAATGTTTGTAAACTATAAAAAACATCCAAAAGTCTGTGGGGTAAGGTAATTAAACTGTTGACAGGCATATCGAGGCATACCCGAAGTGTAATATGCAGGCATAAAGAGTGTGGATCATTACCTCAAGATTGGGAGTGACCGTCAGTTAGCGGTGTCTTTGTTCAATATGTCAAAGAAACGTAGTGGGCGTTATTTGTTTAAAAACATCCGTATTGGAAAGAGAAAGATAACTAATTGTGAGAGAAGTCCTCGCATCATGCAGTGTGTAGAAGAAACATAGTGGGTGTGATTCGTTAAAAAAATCAGTGTTAGAAGCAGAGAAAGGACTAATTACGAGAGAGGTCCTATTATCATTTGTGGTTATGGCAGCCATCTCAGATAGAGGAAATCCTCACGTAGAAGCCACTGTATGCAAATTGCCTTAACAAAAATGCCCTACGTGTATACCAAATGACTCATTATAAGGGTCAATGTCCCAAAAGGGCTTGTGATCTGTCCACCTATCATAGTCCATAACAAGCGTGTTGAAAAACATAAGTCAAGTGACGTAAGTAATATACCTGAATGAGGAAGGGAAAAAGTATCTCCCTCTGGTTGAGTCCCTGTGTCATACCATGTAGTGGTGGCCATATTGGGACGTGAAATTGTTTGGAGTGTAGTTCCAGCATATTACTCATACACAGCAGTTATGCAGGAATAGGAAGAAGTCTCTACAGATGATAGTCCTATAGACTCATAGCCTTATCTCTATAGGTAAAAAAGTCTGATGTCCGTGAGATATAAGAGAGAAGGGATGAAAAGTCAGAAAGAGCACAGGAAACTGATCACAATACCATATGTAGTATAATGATCCCAAAGTAAAGAAAAGAGAAAGGAGAGCGGGACAGGACCCACCACCATGGGGTGGTATGTAATAATTAATGAAAGTACAGGAACGGATTACCTGATATTGTATACTGTAACTTGAAAATTGAGATTCAAATGTGCGTGAAACCAATGCCACATAAAAGACAATGATAAGGTCACCTATTCCGATGGAATGTTAGTCACATATAAACACTGAAATAGCACATTTCATTAGCCATGGCAGATTTAAAACAAACAGTTTTTAAGATAAAAGTATGTGTCATCATGGGGACGATTTTATTCTAAGAACACATGTAGTTCCCTGTCAGTGTTTAAACCATTTTCAACAGCCTGTCATTTTATAATCTACCTGGCTTCACATTTTCTTAGTTGCCTATTTCTGTCGCCTAATCTATGGTGGCTGGTAACCTGAGCAATACCATGAAATATGATGTTTAAAATCTCTAATTCCTTATGTTTAGAGTTGCAGTGTACTGCTAGTATATAATTGGTATTAAAGTTTCTTATTGATCTGATGTGTTCCTGAATCTGTTATTTAAGTGGACGGATGGTGCTGCCCACAGTATTAAAATTAATAAATTGTTTAATATGGCGGGTTTCCCGTGTGTTATATGAAAATGTCAACGTTTTGTTAAGTGCAAAATCACAGGTAATGCAGCCCCCACATTTGTAAAAGCCTTTGGGTCTGGTAGGCAGGCACGTTTTGGTACTGTCCTGTGTCAAAGGTGCAACGTAACTGGACAAAGTATGTTCCTCAAAGTGAGTCCGCTACTGTGCATAATAGAGGGTGTCCTACTTAATGTTCTGCCAAGACCAGTATCCAAGAGTAATAGGTGCCAATGTCTCTTCAATATTCAATATACTGCAGTGCTTACTGGACTGTATATGGAAATCATGGAAAAAAGTTATTTTCTTTTTTTTATTATTGGTTTGTCTATGAATTAGCAACGTACTGAGTTGTTTAGATGTTGTATGTTTCTTGGCCAGGTAGATTATCTGATCTGAATAGCTCCTATTACGGAAACGCTGTTCCAGTAAGTCCATTTCTTCTTAAAAAAACTAATTCTCATTGCAATTAAGCGTAGTTCTCATAATTTCCCCATACAGGATTGCATAAATCTGGGCATTGGATGTGCACTATGTGCATGTAAAATGGAATAGCACGCAGCTGGTTTTCTGTACATTCTAGAGAGTATCTTGTTATTCACTGAATACCACATGACGTCCAAAAATCCAATTCGGTCTATATCCACATGGTATGTAAAGACCAGATTATAGTTGTTTACATTCAGATGGTTGATAAGGATAATTAAATCCTGACTTGTGCCAATCCAGATAATTATTATATCGTCTATGTATCGTCCCCAGTACCAAATATGCTATGAGATAGTAGGACAATCCGTCCAAAGATGTTGTTTTTCAAAATGTCCCATCTAGAGGTTTGCATATGACAACGAAAATGTCGCCCCCATTGCAACTCCCTGAGCTTGTCTGTACCAGTGACCATCTTGCAAAAACACATTATTCTCTAAAACCAGTTGTGTGAGGTCTATTAACATATTAGTATGTTCATATAGTGTTGCATCTCTGTGAGAAAGTGTAGTGGACAATGTCTCTAAGCCCCTCTTTAGAGGAATAGACGTATAAAGTGAGTTCACATCCAAACTTACAAACCTACAGTCTTCTGCCCAATCTCCATCCTCTAACTAGCATAATAACTCCCTTGTGTCTTTGATATAAGATGGCAAGTTACATACCAAGGATTGTAAAAAAGAGTCAATGTATTCTGAAATATGTTCTGTGGGCGACCTGATTCCAGATATGATGGATCTACCTGGAAGAAAAGTACCTGGTTTGTGGACTTTAGGGAGTGTATATATATATTTATATGCACGGTGCTCGTGGTGCAGAGATATACATATATGGAAATTCATAGTCTGAGATGAGACAGAGATTACTCCAGTAGGAGAGTCTGTTCTCTATCAAGCATGTGACCTCCAACAATGGGTTGCCATTGAGACTTATATATGCATTTGTGTCCCCTAGTTGTCTGTTAATTTCTGTCAGGTAGCCCTCTCTATTCATCACTACCACACTACCACCTTCATCTGCTTCCCTTATTATGAAATCCTTGTTAGTGAATAGTCTGTTTAGAGCTTGTAGTTGCGGTGGTTGAAAATTACTCCTGTGAGCAAATCCAGCTAATCTATGCTTGTCCTCCAAGTGATATAGATCGGCACTGACTGCTTTATAGAAAACATCAATATGGTTGTCCAAGGATAAGGTAGGGATAAAGGATGATTTGTGTTTAAGTCTACTGTCTAACTATAAATTTGGTTAGATGTTAAGGTGTTCTAAGATGTCCTGAATATTGGGAGCACGGGTTATCAGACTAGGTCTATTGTTTTGACTAGGTTTATCCATAAGTAATTTTTTCATCTTAAGACGGTGTACAAATTTAAACAAATCAATGTCTGTGTAGTTAGGCCTAGAGACAGGACAAAAGACTAAACCTTTGCTGAGTACATTTATTTCATCACATGAGAGTACAGTGGTAGATAAATAATAACTTGTACAATGTCAGTATTACGTATTTGGGACATATTGGCCACTGGAGATAATATGGAACTTGCACGCAAGTTCTCTGGTTGCGTGAGACTGATTGTGTCATCACGCCTTCACTTCTGTCAATGTCTGTTGTTCTTCCCTCCCAATGTAGTTTTTCTGTGTTTGAGCTCGAGCTGTTGTAATTTTGACGTATCCCTTTCCTGTATCTTTCTAATTCTAAAAAAGAAGAGCAAGTGCCTTCTAGTGTCGAACCCGTTTGGGAAGTCACTTCAGCAGGTGGATCAGTTTCTACACTTGAAATGCTGGAGATATCCGTTGCACTATTGGAAGCGGATGTATTGATGATATCTTTTCTGAGGGGCCTGGATTGGGCATCATTTTTTACATCATCAAATTTGTGTGAGAAAGTAAAAATACGACCATTCTGGTAGTCGTAATCATCTCTTCTACGTTTTTTCAATTTTTTATCTTTACTATACAGTTGGTGTGTATTAAGTACTTCTTTCAAAATGTTATAGTTTTTTTCGATAGCATCTCGCAAGTTCATGCTATTAATCTCCTGTTCTAGAGCAGCAATGTCTAACAATAATTTATCCCTTTTTCTGTCGGCATGTCTGATGAGAATATTCATCATGCCAATAGAGGATAAAGCAATCAAGTGTTCCCATTCTCCCAGTAGATCTGGATCTAAATCATCAAATGAGGGAAATATAATAACTCGAAGTCCAAGAGGGGCTTGTTTCAATTCCAAATATCTCTTCAGGGTTGTGGCATCCCACCATTTCGAGAGTTCCTGTTTCTTTAAACGTTCAAGTCTAATGAATTTTTGTTTGAGTCCTTCTTGAATATGTGTGGTCTTATTCTCTTTGGCTAACAATGGTTTGGAAGAAAATAATTCTGCTGCTAACATATCCCTGTTGTCATCTAAAGGAATCATGTCTATAGTGTGTGTAGATACCCAGTATACGCAAATCATAACTGAATATAAAGTGATAGACCAGGAGTGCAAGTTACCATGTCATATCATATGAACATAAAGTGGAAAAAGAGGTAGTAAAGGTAAGATACCAGCACTTCCTTGGTGTGTCCAATAAGTAATGTAAGTAGTGCCTGATAGGAGTGGTGCTATATGGCCAATTGCCTAACTATCTTAGGGCAAAAACAATTATGTATTATGAGAATATACAATATACAAAGATCCAGCTGAGACCACAGCACTCTGATACAAGTACTTATATCTAGATATTAGTTTGTCAAGTTATGAAGGATTTGAAAACAGTCCTTAGATAATACAGTAATCTTCTTTGTTGTTTAATTTGTAGTGTTATTCCCGTCCATAGATGGAACAGATTAAATGATGCAATTACTCCAAAAGGTCATCTCCTATAGCGAGTCTCCAGGGAAAGTGAGACATCAAAAAATTGCCAAAAGATGTACAGCAGGAATGAAGAATCGTGGGACCATGATACGTCCTGTGTCCAGACAAGGAAGAAAAGGTGAAGGAGAAGGGAACATGACACGGTCATATATTTAACTAGTATACTCAATCAGTAGTTTATTAACACAATAACATTGGGATATTAGGTCTTATGTACTTTATATTTTGAATATGGATACAGTTTATATATCACCTTTTACTACCTGGTTCACCATTCATGTTCCCTTCTCCTTTAATGTGTTCCATATACTAGACACAGGTACCTATCATAGCATCACTTTGTTCTTCAGTTTATAACTTTATTAATTGACTTAATAGAAGCCTACCAAACTCAATGATTTTTCATTACTTTGCAGCTTTCTCATATTATTGACCTACTTTTATATGGACACAACTTTGCTGACGACTCGGGTAGGTCATCAGGATTTGCTTCTCGTGACTCTGAAAAAACTCTTTATAATTCAGCACGATACACGGCCTGTCTCTAACCTTCACATTTCATGCCTTGCTCTACACGTGTGTATTGCACTGTTTTGGTAGTTACGATCTTTGACATATAGTTACTCTAACGGACTTTAGTCTACTCATTTCGGCTATTAAAATATGTGGCACGTTTTTTCTCATCCGCACGGTGTAAAATCCCTTTACTCACCCCCCTTTTTTTCTATTTTTTGGTAATGTCATCTTTTTGTTTTAAACTCTTTTACAAATGAGTGTATATGTTCACTTCATATTTTACAGGCATGAAAAAGACACTGTGTGACGGAACACTAGTTGGTTGTTAATGAAAGTATTTATTATCAGAGGCTACTACTGTTGGCTGTATATGAATGAACCAGAAACTTAGAACCACTGTTGACGGGAATAAAACTACAAATTGAACAACAAAGAAGATTACTGTATTATCTAAGTACTGTTTTCAAATCCTTCATAACTTGAAAAACTAATATCTAGATATACGTACTTGTATTAGAGTGCTGTGGTCTCACCTGGATATTTCTCTATAAATTTATGGAAGCTTTACAAAAGAACAAACTTACAAACAACTTTGAATTGAACAATCTGTTAGCCAATCTGCACCTTAACCTAACAAACAAACCAAAAGAATGTACGACAAGCTACAATTAAAAGCTAAACTCTTCATAAACAAGGAGTTCATTACTTAGAAATAATAGCCAAAGCATCATAAAAGAAAATGGTAACTTACAAAAGTCCCAACAAACTGTCATAAAATCTAAACCAAGATGACAAATCATTTTTGGTATAACTAATAAACAGAACTTTTTATTACACCAGTGTAAATATTATCTAAAACTCCAATAGTAAAAAAGGTTGAAACAATAAAATAATATATAAATGATTTACATGAAAAATGTAAACCTGACCACCCAAAAGGCTTAAAGAACAAACTCAAATCCTCATCTAAAATAAATAACACACATAAACCATACATTTCCAAATATCATGCAGATAATATTGAAACAAACAATACAATATAACATATCCCACCCACAAAAAACTAAAATAAATATAACTTACTCTTCGGTAACTGCAGATCTTCTTCTGTATCAGTGTTGTCAAAAATAATATTCCACTAAAAACATGGAAACATATTTTACAAAAAAACACAAAAAATGCAAAAACATAACAAATCTAATAGACATCCCTCGGAGCAATCCAATTTCTGTAGGAACCATAGCAAACCTGAAAAAGTGATTAAAAAAGAAACACTCCTAGAAACCTGAAAAAGGAATCCAAGCTAAAAATATTTGTTTGTTATAAATAAAAAGTGTTTTCTCTAAAAAATTGTAAATCCAAATGCCCATTGGACATATTCAATGACAAGAACCTGCAAAGTAAACCAGAAAACCCACCCCGAAAACAGATAACAATAACACAAATACATATCATTACACTTAATAATCATAAAATATGTAACATAATATAACACAATATAACAAAACATTGCGAAAACAGTGTACAAAAACCTCCAACTACACACTAGTAAAAACCACTATGATTCATACAACTAAATATAAAAAAGAAAACACAAACAACACTATAGCTAATATCTGGACCTCCCTCTAGACCCCTCACCATCAAAACCCTTACAAAATCTTTAAAAAGGACATACCTTTTCCATTGAATAGCATCACCTTCCTGCCACTTGCATATCAGAAAAGAGGCTAAGAATGACACAAATAGACTATAAAATTGAAGGTAGCAGTAAAAATAATGGTTGGTAAAGGAAACCCATTGCCCCATAGAAGTGAATGGGAAAAAATGTAAAAATGTTCAACAAATGTTTTAAAAAAGCTTTAAAAATATTATACTTTAAAACACATCACAAATGTAAAAAAACATTTTAATAGAATTGTAAAGTGTGAATTAAATATTAATATAAAAATGTACCCTTATTTAATATAAATTAAACAAATATAATACAATGATGCTGTAAAATACATATAAAACAAATTAGAAAAAAGTAAAAAAAGTTAAACAATGGGAAATAAGTAGAAAATGAACATGCAATACAATTTAAACATAATTTTTATGGTTTAAATGTTTTTTTAAAATGCATTAACAGGTTTTATTTATTTATTTAAAATTTCTGGAATCAACAGACACCCGGCGTTGTCTCATTTGTCCCGATAAGAATGCAACCACACTTTTGTAATTGGGCCTAATGCATGTGGCAGGCAATCATTAAGGTCAATGGGAGTCTCGTGAAGCAACTCTCATTGATTCTGTTTTGATTTGTGCCTGTTCGGGGCACTAGGGCAAGTTACACAGGGGGGATAGCATTTTTATCCTGGCAAGTGGGGGAATGCTGGGTGGGAGGAATTTTGTTGATTCCTGCTGATTGAAGAAGCTTACTTCATAGAAATGAAAAGTAAATGTGCAATTCAGGCAGCATTTGAGGCTGCAGGGCATTGTGGGTAAGAAACCTTTATGGGATCCATGTAAGACATACCACCCTAAACTCCTCTGATGTGTGGTTGTCAGAATGTCAGGGGGTGGTGGATTTCCCCAGGTGGCAGCTGACCCGAGTCCAAAAAAGTGAAGCCATTCATCATACAAGTACGGCACTATTGGGACTGCAATCCATAAGTATGAAAAAAAAAAACTCCAAATTTTGCTTCTTGCCAAAACAATAGAGGTACTTTAGTCCCCAAGGGGGCAGAAAGACTGTTGGAGTCATATTGGAGGTGGAGGCTAGGCCCGATTTGTGGACGGGTGGGCAGAAAATCACACACCTTGTATCAATAACAAAACTCCATGATGTCTAGTGGGTTTTCAGACCTTCCACCAGTGCAGATTGGATTTAAAGACATCTTATCTGCCCCCTGGTAAGGCAGAAAGACTAGTGCGGGTCATTTGAGGGGTGGGGTTAGGCCTAATGCCGAGGTGGCCTAGTATTTTTAAAATATAAGTGTAAACATCATTTACACAAGGTCATAATAATTTTCAACCGAAAAAATGAAAAATATTTCAATTATCCTATTTTTTTTTTAAAATAAAAAATTATGCAGCCAAATCGTTTTATTGAATTATGTATTTTATTCTTTACTCTAAAATAAATTTAGCATAACTACTATATTTTAATTATTTGAAAAATATTATTTATAAAAGCGTATTATTGTAGCAAACAATATATACATTTTATAATATTTATTTGAATATCATTAATGTTATGAACATTCTATTTAATTTAAAATGTCCACTTTTTAAAAATCTTCCCACTCTCATCCCTTAAAAACACACTCCTAAAAGAATTACAAATTCATTATTTTTATACTGTAGCACAATTTGAAAAAAACAATTTCACTGTGAATAAATTATCTTGCTAAAAGCACAAATAAAAAAGCATTAAAAAACACCTCAACAAATTACATACAAAGTAACATTTACAAACAATATTACATAACACAGTATTTTATAATAGATATTTTTTGCAGTAATATTAAAAAGAACACTTAAAATGAAATTTTTGCTTTTAACATTCCTGTCAACAATATTTTTGACTTCCAGATATTCTTTATCCTATTTTTTGTATGAGAATATTTGTTTCCAATATTTTATCCTAACAACGAATATCCTCAATACACATACACTAGTCCAAATAGTTTAGCCACACTTGAATACAAGAGCATCTTCTACACAGATGGCTCTGCATAGCTTGTAATTGTAACTAAGCAAAAATATTTTATGCCTTGCATTACAGTGCAGGGAGTTTTTGAAGATGGCAACATCAAGGCACTGCATGTGCATACTAAAGTTTTAGGTTAATCTACTAAACACATAGATGAAATACAAACCATATTGCTTGCTCTTTGGAGATCTGATCTGTCAGTTTCCAAACTCATTGAAGGGAAGGATAGAGGAACAGGCTAGGAATGGGAGAGGAGGGAGGAATGTGCAGACAGGGCAAGAAAACAGCATTGGAAGAGGGCATGCACAGAAGATGAAGAGACATGGAAAAATATGGAAAATAAGTGGGAGAAATGGCCCAGAGAGTGGGAAAAGGCAAAAAGAGCAAGAGAAAGGGCACAAAATAGTACCAGAAAGATTGAGAAAATAGGCAAGAAGAGCAAGGGGAAAGGCACAAAGAGCAAGAGAAGTGGCACAATAGTTACAGAACAAGTGAGAGAAAAGTCTCAGAGTGAGAGAAAAGGCACAAAGATCAAGAGAAATATCACACAAATCAGAGAGAGAGAAAGAGAGAGACATCAAGAGACAGAGGGGTGAGGCAGGTGCCTTGAGATGCTGGGGCAGTGTCTGCAAGGTCCTTGACAGGTCAAAAGACTGGTCACAGGTAAGTCTGGCCTATGCACCCGTTTAATCTATAGCTGCTTAGTTTGTTATGCTCACAATCTATTTACCCTTTCATTGTGTAGGGGCAGTGGCACCATTCAAGTATGGCTGCTTCTTTAACTGCCATTATTGTCTCTCTTGTGTGTCTATTGCTATCATGCGATGTGTATCAAACCCAATACGGACAGCTTGAAACCCACCCTTCTGCAGGTTCACTACAATTCAGTCATTCATATGAAACAATTGAAAGGTGACATTTTAGGGTAATCATCACTACCTTGCATGTGAGCAGCAAGTGATGTTGGCATAGACAACTGGCACAAGAGAGTTGTATGGTGCATGGACTAGTCTTTTGCTGTCTGCAGTGCCATTGAATACAGCCCATTGACAGTCTGCTAATTATGATTCTGTTATTTATGACTCTCACTGAGAGTAATTAAAGTGAATGTCAAATATCAAATGCTGTAACATAGCAATGGTAGGTTATAGTTCTACTAACTCACAGTTGCTACGTAATAAAGGAATTCCAGGTTGCCCCAGCTGGGCTATGTGAGAGCCTGTCAGATCAGCGCTGGCAAGCAGAGAGCTCAGCTTTTGAAGGAGAGGGAAGGGAAGGCACAGAGAGTGGCAGAATGATTATATATTTTATGTTTGGCTCACATAGAGAGCCTCTATCATTTACTTCAGTTTCTAAATGTTGTAGTTCACTGCTATGACCTAGCAATAATTGATAACTTAACTTGATACCTATTGCTGCTACTTCATAAAGCCCTCTTTGAGAGCCTATCAGTGCAACACTGCTTGTCTTCTTTGGCAGAGGGCAGAGCATACAGCTACAGGAGGGGAAGGATAGCAGGGAAGGTGGTGTGAGTTGGTTAATTATGGTAATTAAGGAATTTAGGGCCAGATGTACGAAGCATTTTTCTTGTCGCAAAGGGGCTGATTCGCAGAATTGGCCCCTATGGGACTAGAAAAATGCTTTTTAGGATTTACAAAGCCCAAACCGCGATTCGGTAACAAATTTGGGTTTTGCGATTCGGTATTAGGAAGGGGCGTGTCAAGGGCGTCCCTTCCTAATAACGAATCTAAATGGTATGTATGATTGTTTTGTGACCGCGAATGTGGTCGCAAAACAATCGCAGTTAGCGCCAATTTCAAATTGGTGCTAACCCATTCGCAAAAGGGAAGTTCCCCTTTGTGAATGCATGCAAAAACATTTTTTCAGAGCAGGCATTGGTACCATGGACCACTGCCTGCTCTGAAAAAATAAAAAGAAAACTTTTAATTTTTTGTTTTTTGAAATGCATTCCATTTTCCTTCAAGGATAACAGGACGCATTTTTTTAAAAAAAATACTGCTTTATTTAAAAGCAGTAACAGACATGGTGGTCTGCTGACACCAGCAGGCCACCATCTCTGTGAGTACCGCCATTCCCAATGGGGTCGCAAATTGCGACCTACCTCATGAATATTCATGAGGTATCGCATTTGCGGCCCCATTGCGAATCGCAGACTGTGTCATTGACACTGATGTACATCCGGTTTTGCGACTCGCAAATTGCGAGTCGCAAAACTGGTTCTTTGTACATGTGGCCCTTATATTTTACATTTGCGTTAGGAAGGGGAGGCCATTTTATGCATGACTCCACCGTTACTCCTCTGCCCCAGCACAGCAGTTGAAAGCAGGGACAGATGAGTTTGGTGGCTATACAAAATATAAAATTATAGATGGGTAAAAAGTGAATCACTGTAATGCTTTTCTCATCAGGGTTCTGAGTGACAAACAGAGAAAACTCGAGCTTATCTCTTATTGACTATTTGATGTATTTCAGAACCCCTTTGTGTAAAACATCCCTGCAATTCACTATTACTCATGCATAATTCTACATATGTGGATTAACATTTTTATGGTTTCCATGAATACATATTCCAATATTTCTCCAGTCGTTCATGATGTCTTTTGTGTTGTATGACTCCACCGTTACTCCTCTGCCCCAGCACAGCAGCTGAAAGCAGGGACAGATGATTTTGGTGGCTATACAAAATATAAAATTATAGATGGGTAAAAAGTGAATCACAGCAACGCTTTTCACATCAGGGCTCTGAGTGACAGAGAAAACTTGAGCTTATCTCTCATTGACTATTTGATGTATTCCGGAACCCCTTGATGTAAAACATCCCTGCAATTCACTATTTCGCATGCATAATTCTGCATATGTGGCTTAACATTTTTATGGTTTCCATGAATACATATTCCAATATTTCTCCAGTCTTTCATGATGTCTTTTGTGTTGCAAATTATTGATGGCCATCTTTAGACTTAAAATCTTTTCTATATCATTTGGCCATTGGTTGTAAAGCTTGCTGTCCATAGAATGGAATAGATTATTTCACCAGCACATTTTTTTTCAGCACCTGTGTTTTGGGACACACGGACATGAATTATTCTCTGGTGTGTGGAGTTTCACTACAAGTTCTACCCACAAACAGAGCTTTGATTATTATTAGGGCATCAATTGACTTCACAGAAATTTCCTCTTTTTTCAGTATAGAGTGACAGATATCATAGATTTCTTGTTACCTGATAATCCCTGAGAATTCCACATTTCATACTAGTGGCTTAAAAAACGGAAAACTGGATAACTAACCAAAGAGCACCTTCATTTTTTAATCCAACAGGTAACACACACATGGTCATACCTTACAGTTTCTAACATTTCCAACAAATTGAGCAGGATAGAGTTAGGTACTGATATTTGTGTGCAGGGCTGGACTGCGAAACCAAAATCAGAGTTAGCAAAAATGCTCAAACCAGCCCTGCTCCTCTTGTCTTCTCCCACAATCTCGCTTTCCATCCATCTATTTTTCTCTCTTTTCTCTCTCTCTTCTTCCTCTTTGATCACTTTCTCTCTAATTTCCCCTCCGTTCCCCACTTTCTTACTCTCTTGAAGCCTCCCTAGCCTCCTGCAATTAACCTCATTGAGCTGACAAAAGTGACAAAGGCACCAGGGGCAAAAGTGGCCTTTGAAAACCTGCCTCCAAGGGCTCCAGCCCACAGGGGAAATGCCTGGTGGAATTAAAGGCCTGTCTGGCCCTGGCCTAATACATCATTATAAACATATTTCATGTCTGATTTGTTTGAAATCTAGTAATGATGTACATCAACTGCACATTTTGTTGCGATGTTGGGCCTGGTTACGACCTTGACTGAGGGGATTACTCTATCACAAATGTGACGGATATCCCGCCCACTGTATTACAAGTTCCATAGGATATTATGTAACTTGTAATACGGCGGTCGGGATATTTGTCAATGTTTGTGACAGAGTAATTCCCTCTGCTAAGGTTGTAATCCGGCCCTTAGTCTCTGAAAAGACAGAAATCAATAAGAATGCATACCTTTGGTTGTGCCATTATGCATCACAGGAGTGACATAATAATGTAATAAACAATACATATTTTGTGTGCCTTAACGTTACTAATGTACACTGGAGCATCTAAATCATACTACTGAAGGTGCATTCACAGTAGAAGATTAGTAATTCATATACAAATGTGTGCTCTAATGTTGATTTTAACATGCTGAAATGTATTACTTAGGTGTGTTTATATTTGCATATTCAAGTTGTGGTATTATGGTGAATGTTAGAAATGGGGTCTCTACTTGGCAGTCAGTTTACACCCTGTCCAAGTAGGGACCCTCACTCTAGTCAGGGTATAAGAGATACACAGCTCAGATAACCCCTACTCACCCACTTTGTAGCTTGGCACAAGCAGTCAGGTTTACTCAGAGACAATTTTTAAAGTATTTGCCCAAACACATTCAGTAACATAGTGAAAACACCAGAAAATGACTTCACACCAGTTTAGAAAAATAGCCAATATTTAGCTAAATTAACCAAGACCAAAACAATAAAAATCCAACATACACAAAAAGAGATATACATTTCTAAAGTAAAAAGAGTCTTAATCCATTAAGAATCAATTGATGGGTTGTTTTAGCACAAAGTACCTGGTATGCATCAACAATAAAACCGCAGGGGTAAGGGCATGTCAGAAAAGCCAGCGATGCGTTGATTCCTTATTCGCAAGTGAGGCCGTGCATCAGTTCTTTCACCGCCGGGTAAGCAATGCATTGATTTTTTTCCTCGCAGGGAAGGGATGCGGCGATTTCCAGACAGGCAGCCTCGGGTCTGTGCAGTGATGTAGTTTTGATACCCACAGTCAATGCGGGTAAAATCCTGACTCTCTGTAATGATGAAGTTGCACTGGGCTAGTGATGTAGCATTTTCTGCAGCCATAATGCAGGCGCTGGGACGATTTGATAGCTGCGAGGTGGGTGCTGTGTCAGTTGTTCTGCTGCTCGACTCTGGTACATGGATTTTCACTCAGGTTCTGCCAGATTATCCTTCCAGGGGTGCAGGGACTGGATGTGGCACACTTGGCAAGTAAGGGGGTCTCAGCAAGAGAGCCCAGGGGTTGGCAGATGAAGTCTTTGATGTACCTGAGACTTTTTACCAGGAGGGAAGCTCAGTCCAAGCCCTTGGAGAAACTACACAAGCAGGATACACAGCAAAGTCCAGTTTTTGTCCTCTCTAAGGCAGAATCAGTAACTGCAGGCCAACCCAACAAAGCACACACAGCAAAGGGGCAGTACTCCTGCTCACAGCTCTTCAGCTCTTCTCCTTGGCAGAGATTTCTCTTGATTCAGAAGTGTTCCAAAATGGTGGGGGTCAGCAGTCCAATACTTTTTCTGCCTTTGAAGTAGGCAAACTTCAAAGGAAAACTTTGTGGTGCACAAGGCCCTTCCTCTCCCTTGTCCTGCCCCAGCCACACTCTAGGGAGGTGGAGACAGCACAGCCTTTTCAAGTGCAGGTGTCATCTCCTCCCTCCCACTCTAGCCCAGGAAGATCCTTCAGGATATGAAGGGCACACCTCAGCTCCCTTTGTGTTACTGTCTAGAGTGAATTCACAAACAGCCTATCAGTCTGACCCAGACATGGATTCAGCAACCAAGCAGAAGCACAAAATGGTTAAGCAAAAAATGTCCACTTTCTAAAAGTGGCATTATCATACGCACAAACTAAAAACCAACTTAACCGAAAGATGTAATTTTAAATTGTGAGTTCAGAGACCCCAAACTCCATTTATATCTATCTGCTCCTCCTGGGAAATTACACTTAAAAGGTGTTTAAATGCAATCCCCATGTTAACCTATGGGAGAGATAGGTCCTGCAATAGTGAAAAATACATTTGACAGTATTTCACTGCCAGGACATGTAAAACACACCAGTACATGTCCTACCTTTTAAATACACTGCACCCTGCCCGTGGGCTGCCTTGGACCTACCTTAGGATGACAAACGTAGAAAAAGGGAAGATTTGGGCCTGGCAAGTGCGTGCACTTGCCAGGTCCAACTGACAGTTTCAAACTGGCCACACAGACACTGCAGTGGTAGGTTTGAGACATGTTTACAGGGCTACTTGTGTGGGTGGCACAATCAGTGCTGCAGAACCACTAGTACCATTTGATTTATAGGTCATGGGCACCTCTAGTGCACTTTACTAGGAACTTACTAATAAATAAAATATATGCCAATCTGAGATAACCAATCATAATCACAATTTAGATAGAGAGCACTTGCACTTTAGCACTGGTAATCAGTGGTAAAGTGCACACAGTACCAACACTAGAAAAAACTAAATTCAACACACAGTCAAAAATACAGGAAGCAGAGGTAAAAATACAGGGGAAACCACACCAAGGATGTCAGAAACTACATATAATCATGATTAATTTATAATTCTTAGTTTATATTTATAATTGCAAGATGCACGTATAATCATGTATTTCTAATGTGCATTGAAAGGCCATATTAAGTTAGCATGAACAAGGGCCTGGAATGTTGGTTTTACGTGTCTAACCTTCAATGTGGAGTTTTACAATATTCTTTTTTTGCAGGTGCGTCTAACTGAGTCTACAGTTTATAAAAGGCATATTGTGTACCTGAGCTAGTGGGATACAGGAGGATATTTTAGCAAGGACAAAGAAGCTCTAACAAACTGAGAAGAAAAGACTCCTGTTTGTGTTCCAGGATCCAAGAGACACTCAAAGTTGTCCTGATGTTTGATTCATGGGATGAGAACTTGATGGGAGTTGCCAATTTTAACTGTGCAAAGAAGATGGAAAGCTAATGGTGATGATGATGTGGATTTTCTCATTCATCCTGTGGGATAAATTAATATTCACCTAGTTAGAAGAGAGCAGATTCTCTTTAGCCTGTAATGAGAGCAGATTACCCTTGAGATTTGAAGGGGTACAGACCTCTCTACTCTGTATCCCTTTGTGTGGCTTTATGCTAAGCAACACCTCTCTATTAGAACTTCTACTGAGGATTCTGTTATGCTGACACTTTCCTATTTTTCCGCTATTTCCTGAGACTTAATTAGGATTTTCCTATAGCTTAGTTTAGAATGCTTTAGTTTCTCCAATGATTAACCAAGAGGACCAAAATTTATATACTGCTCATGAAATCTTGTTTTTCATCTTTTGAATTGCTGCACCCGGAATTCTTCTATGCCTTTTTCTTCTGTGATTTAATCTCATTTGACACTTTACTTCATCTTTAGTGATTATGTACTTATATAGCATGTTTTTGAGATTCATTTAGATAAATTTGGTCCTAAATTTGTAATAAACTTTTGAACTTTACTTTTTGTCTCCAGGATTTATTGTGTGACAACACAGGTTACATTGCTAGTTGATTCCAAGTAATTATTTTAACTCCCCGTTACCCCTCCAGACTCCTAAATAGTCTGTCAGAAGAAAAGAAGCAAGAATATGGGCCAAAGCGTCGACAGCAGCAGCACAGGTGAGTAGCAAGCAAGCAACAGAATAATGTGAGAAAGCAACAAAGGGCCTGATTTAGAGTTTGGCAGAGGTGGTTACTCCATCACAAACGTAACAGATATCCTGTCTACCCTATTACAATTCCATTATGACCTATTTAACTTGTAATATGGCAGATAGGATATCCGTCACATTTGTGACGGAGTAACACCTCCTCCATACTCTAAATCAGGCCCAGAGTCTCTTAGGGCTTTTCTCTGTCATGCGGTAAGACTCAGAGCCCTGAGATCAGAGTTTGTGCCATTTTAGGTGTGAGATGTTTAACTGCTGCAGTCTTTGACAATGTAGTTTATTTTACTTTGCATGCTGGTAACTTATAAATTTCTCCATAAAATTCAGTATTGCTTGTAGAAGAAGGAAAATTGAGAATGGCAAAAGGTTTGGGCTGGTTTACATTTTCACTTGTGGCACAGGCCACCAAAGCTACATCCTATTCAGAAACTGATGGTACATTTGATAACAATTGTTACAAACTAATAGAATAAATTAATTCATTGATCGTTTTGTTCACACAAACTAAAAATGAGTTAAACTCAACTTACCAATACTATCAGCCCATATAAATAATATAACACGTACCTCTACTTTAATGAAGATTAAAAATGTGTGAAATATAATTGTCATATGCAGACTTTGTACTAGTTTAGCAAAACATTCAGAAATCAAACGACTTTCCCCATTAAAGCATAGCAACTTCATTTCATTTAGATTACAGCTTTTTAAGTATAAAATATTGTCTTATAGCGCTGCACCATTCAATTTTCTATTTATGGCACAATTATTGTTGATTTTTTTACTCTTGTAAAATTTTTTACTAAATAGAATTAAGTAGTTGATAGGAGGAGCATCAAAGCAATCATGGAGGAATCTACAAACCTTAATCTGGAAATAATTGACCCACAATTTAAAAAATGGGCATTGTCAAACATTCTTGAGTTCTTCTTTTCTTTTCATTCCATTGTAGGAGGTTGTTCATTGCAAATAATCCTGGGGGGATAGCTTTCAAGCTTACAATATAAAAGCATACAGGCTCTGGGATAGGGGTGGTCCTACAAATGTGTGCAAGAATTCAGTGATAAGCACAAAAGAAGCACGAAAGCAACATAACAGTAATATTGTAATGGGACAGAGTGTAGAGGGGTCATACAATAGGTAAATCACTCAAAAGTAGGTGTTGGTTTGGGCACAAACTGGAACCAATAAGAAAACAATGCACAACACAAAAGCATTTTGAATACCTCAAGGTAAGGAATCAGCACAGGCATTTGGTGAAGAGGGGACACAAAGATTCAGTTGAAGCTGAGAAGGTGAGCTGACAGAGGGTAGGAAGGAGACTGAAAAAAGATCATGGAAAGGAAGCCTCAAGGCCTAGAGTTAGCACAGGCTGCAGAAAATGATCATTATTGAAAACAACAGAGCTTCATGCATCAAGTATAAACAGTTGGTATAAGTCATTTTCCAATCAATTCTTCTATTTGTGGTCTCTCCTCCTCTAACTTCCCTTTTCTGATGAAATGTAAGATGCCACCTCGACTATTGAGACACAGATTTACTAATTCATGCAACGCAGTACAGCAACTAAGTCTGCAGTGCCATGTTGTATAAGGGGTGAAACAGAGGACAGAGCCTTTTCTTCTAGGATTGGCCTACTACAGCTATCACCCCTTCTCTTACAATCTAGTTATGCTGGCTTGTGAGATGCAGAGCCAGCACCTTGGTTCAGGAGTGAGTGTGCATTGTCTAGCATAGGATTTGTACTATGAACATATCCTTCCAGTTCACATTCCCATGCCTATACACACTCAGCAGGATACCACACATCAGATGTGCGTTGTGCAATTTAACACAAATGTAATGCACTGTTTTTTTGAGCAATGAAAACATTTCCCCTTGTTAAACCTTCTTCGTAAAAGATTTATCTGGGAGCAGGGTCAGGCTATGAAACATGGTGGATGGGATCTAGTGGGCTTCCGAGTCATCCTGAAATGTGGAGGACCACAGCTTCTTGGGTCCAGGTAGTCAACAGATTTGTATCCTCAGTCTTTGAGAAGACTTGAAGCATCTGCAGGAGGAAGAACACCCCAGTTATGTGGGATGCCTCTCCTGGAGGAGATCAGTGACTTCAGTACACCCTGGGCACACACTCACAATGGTGATTGGGCTATAACTAGAAGCTGACCTGTGGAAGGGAAGCTTTCCCTACCCACCCTGCTGTCTAGCATCTGATATTGGGACAGTAAAGGGAGCTCTGGTGAGCTCTGACCACCATCTCCTGTGAGCCTGAGTTACCAGAATGAGAAGCTGGCTGACTGTATACAGAGCTGAGCTGCTGGTTGTCTACCTATGCAGTCTGGGCCTTGTGGCTTCATTATATTTGCAGCACAGTGTGAGCGGGCAGGGATAAAGTCATAATTACAGCAGATTAAATCTAAATGGCTCATCAAGCCCTTGGATTCCCTTGGGATCCTGGGGGCTTAGTGATTGGGTCCCCACCCATGCAGGGAGCCTGGGCTTTTGGTGCTCATTGTACCAGTGTGAAACCGCCTTTGCAAACCTTTGTGTTGGGCATCCTACTCCTTGGTAGCACTAATCAATATGGAGGAAAGATCCGAAGGATGTCTCCCGCTCTGGACTGTGATCACCTGCAGCCTTCGTGAAGGATGGTCTATGCATCTAGTGCCATTGGGAACACAAAAGCTGGTAAGACCCTGCAGCCCAAACTACTGGCACATGGACACTGCCTGACCATGTGGCTTACTGAGGGGCCCTCACAGCCTCTGTGGTCACACAGACCAATGAGTCTTTGCAAGACTGCCAGCAATAGGACAAGGGTTGTGAGCCGAGAAGGAAAGAGGTCCCTCGTGAATCCTGCTGGCAAATCACCTCCCTTAGGTCCTGATGCTGACGCAATTCCCGGGAGCTAGGGAACCCATCAAATGTGTTTTTTTCTTTGAAACTGTATAACCCCACTCACAATCAGCTTGAAAAAACAGGTGTGATCAAAGAGCTAGAAAGTTGGTCTGATGGGCAGCTACGTCACAGGCAGCTCTTTGCAGGTCCTTTCTACATAAAGAACTACATCAGTCAGGTATCCACTGACTGCACATGCTCATGACTCATTAGCTGGGCCTTTCAGCAAACCCTCAATTTGTCACTTAGGGCCCACAGTCTATAACCTCTGAGACTCCCTTCTTTGTCATTGATTGAGTGAAGCAGGCTGGTACCTCTCCTCAGGATTGGAGGAGGCTGGCCTGGTTTGTAGTGGGCACCTAAGGTACTTACACCTTATACTGTTCCAGTTATCCCTTAGTAGTGAAATGTAGCCAGTGTCTAGAAGCCAGGCTGTCTAGAGCTAGCTGTAGGCAGAGCAGCCAAGGATGAACTAGGAGACATGCAAAGCTCCTGCAATACCACTGCAGTCTCATAGTACTTACATACAAGAAAGACAATACTCAGTGTTTCCAAAAATACAGGTACATTATTTTAGTGAAACAAGGCCAAAAATATCTTAGAGGCTATACTCCCTTAGGAGGTAAGTATTATACACACAAAAATACACTAGTAACCAAAATCAGGTAAGTAAACAGTCATACAATAGTGCAAATAGTGAAAATCACCATACGTTACAAAGGGCCTAGGGGGAACACAAACCATATACTAAAATAGTGGAATGCAAATGTTGGCTTCCCACTTAGGCAAGAGTAGTGTGTAGAGGGGCCCTGGGAGTGTAAGGAAACACCAAAGGTAAGTAAAGTATCCCACCCCAGAGCCCAGGAAAACAGGCGTAAAGTACAGCAAGTTTCCTCAGAACACACTAGAAGTCGTGATAAAGAATTATGCAAAAACCAAGCAAGACTGCAAGACACCAATGATGGATTCCTGGACCTGAAGACCTGTAGAGAGAGGAGACTATGTCCAAGAACAGCTAAAGAGTCCTGGAGTAACAGGATCCCCTGCTAACCCGGATGCAGGTGCAAAAGTGGATTCTCCGGTTGGAAGAAAAAGTCAGAACGGCACCAAAGAAGACAGCTGTGGGTTCCTGCTTGGTGCAAGAGATGTCCCATGTTGAGTAGAAGGATGCAGGCTGATTTTCGTCATTGTATTCTGCCAACAAGCTTTGACTCACGCAAAAGATGCGTTTGGCGGGAAAAGGTGGTACCTGGGCCCAGGTGGGACCCGGAAGTCTCAACTCAGACTGAGGAGACAGAGGGGACTCGCAGCAATTCAGAGAGCCCTTAGAATACCAGGAAGCACCCACAGGAGTCCCAGGACACGGAGACAAAGGAGTTGCAAATCATGGGCATCGCCGCACTACACAAAGGGATCCCATGCTGCTGGAGAACAACTCAAGGAACTGAGCATCACAGGATAAAGTGCTGGGGACCTGGGCTAAACTGTGCATGAAGGAGTCCTTGGAGAAGCACACAGAAGCCCTAGGAGCTGCAAAACACGCGGTACACAGGGATACAGTCTGGCTCAGGGAGGGAAGCTCTTACCTCCACCAAATTTGGACAGTTGGACCTTTGGACAGTCAGGGTCACTTTGGTCCACCACCTGTGTTCTAGGATCCAAGCTCGTTGTCAAGAGATGGGACCCAGAGTACTGGTCATTGCTGCAGAGAGGTGCCTGCTGAGGCAGGAAAGTGACTCTGTCACTCCACAGGAGATTCCTTCGGTCCTTCTGGTGCAGGATGAAGACAGGGAGCCCTCGGAGCATTCACAACCTGGAAACTGTTGCAGTTGCTGGCAGGAGCTGAAGTTACAGAGTTTCAGTAGCCTTCTTGGATACTTTGTTGCAGTTGTGGAGTTCCTGGAGCAGTTCTGCGGTTGATCTGATGGTAGAAGGTGAAGCAGAGGTTGCAGAGGATTCCTGCTGGAGTCTTGCATAACCGAATCTGAGTAAACACCCAGAGGAGAGACCCTAAATAGCCCTGAGAGGGGGATTGGTCACCTAATCAGGTAAGCACCTATCAGGAGGGGTCCCTGATGTCACTTGCTGGCGCTGGCCACTCAGATGCTCCCAGAGTTCCCTGGCCATCCTGAAAACAAGATGGCAGAACCCAGGGACACTCTGGAGGAGCTCTGGGCACCACCCCTGGGGTGGTGATGGACAGTGGAGTGGTCACTCTCCTTTCCTTTGTCCAGTTTCGTGCCAGAGCAGGGACGAGGGGCCCTAAACCGGTGTAGACTGTATTTTGCAAGGAGGGCACTATTTCTGCCCTTCAAAAGCATTTCCAGAGGCTCTGGGAGGATACCATTCCCAGACCTGTAACACCTCTCTCCGTAGGGAGAGGGTGTAACAACCCTCTCCTAAAGGAAATCCATTGTTCTGCCTTTCTGGAATTGAGCTGCTCAAGCCCCCGGAGGGCAGAAGCCTGTCTGTGAGATTGCAGCAGCTGGGGCTGCAGTGGAAATCTCAGAGATCTGGTTTAGCAGTACTGGGGTTCCATGGCGGAGCCCCCAGGGTGCATGGAATTGCCCCCCCATACCAGAATTGGATTGGGGGTAAAATTTCCAGTTCCTACACACCTCACATGGCCATATTCAGGGATACCATTGTGAAGCTACATATATGTATTGACCTATATGTAGTGCACACTTATAATGGCGTCCCCACACTCACTAAGGCTGAGAAAATGGGCCTGGATGGCATGGGGGCACCTCTGCTTGTGCAGGGGTACCCTCACACACAGGTACTATGCACCTAGCCTTCAGGGCCTGAAGGTTAGATATAGGTGACTTATAAGTGACCTGGTGCACTGCAAGTGGCTGTGAAATAGTGCTTACACTATTTCATTCAGGCTGCAATGGCAGTCTTGAAGAAGTGTTTGTATGAGCTCCTTCTGGGTGGCAAAAGAAATGATGCAGCTCATAAGGATCTCCTGGAACCCCAATGCCCTGGGTACTTAGGTAAAATATACTAGGGACTTATAAGGGGGGGTCCAGGATGCCAATCTGGAGTGAAGAAAGTGGTAACTAGACTATAGTGACAAATTTGGAAACAGAGAGAGCATAAGCACTGGAGTTCTGATTAGCAGGACTCCAGTGACACAGTCAAGCATACTGACAAAACTTTAGATCAATCGGACATGTAGGCCACAAACTATAAGCACTGGTGTCCTGACTAGCAGCATCCCAGTGAGACAGTAAAAACACACTGACAAACAGGCCAAAAATGGGGGTAACCATGCTAGAAAGAGGCTACTTTCTCACAAGGATGGATCACTTCAATGCTCCTGTGAACCTAGTTGTCTCTTCTACCTCCAACAGCTCTACTCCCTAGGACATAATCATGCCCTCGTACAAACCAGACCTTTGAGGAGTATCAGTTATATTGGACCCACTTCCTGCTGCCCTAGAGAAAATCCTGGTGGTTCAGAGGGCGACAACATCACTCAATACATAGAGAACTTGCTTGCTAAAACAGGAGTCTTACACCATCTCTCAGCCTGGTTTATTGTGGAGAGGTCCTACTGTGACCCTGCAAGACCGCCCCCAATCAGACTCACTCTCAGACCAGTTGTGGCAAAGATTATCAGTTACAGAGATGGATGCTATAATTTAGTGTGCACATCAAAAGAGGTATTTTGAAGTTGGATCTAGAAATATAATGATATTTACACTTACACACTCAATAACACTGAGCCAACTTCATACAGGTTAGCCAAAAGCTCAGGCTGATTGGCCTATGATACACACTTCCCTTTCAAACTAAGCAGAAGATTATTGCTAACCAACAGACATTTTTCTTTTAAGAACCTAGGAATGCCTGGGAATGGGCTAAGCAATTTGAAGCTACTGACTCAGCTAACAGTAGTAGCCCAAAACAACACTCACAGCATTGTTTAGCAAAAAGGCAAAGTGGGCAGTGCTGCAGGAAATCTTGCAGACCTGGGCACCCTTTGCCCTCACAATTCCAATGGAATCAGTAAGATACCATTGCCACAACAATGACTTTCACACAAACAATGGCCGACTAGTCTGATAACTCGGACGTGCATCACTATTGTAATGAAACTGACTCTGACTCTAGCAGCGAAAAGTCCACTGTACTACCGAATGTAATGCCACATTCTGCTGATGAATTATTATTAATCGGAGTGGGCAGGAGTGTACAGTGATACACTAATCCCTCCAGTTTAGTTCTTACTTTAATGTATGCTGATCACTGACATGACACCTGAGGTGTCCAATCATACGTGCCCCATGGCTTATGAGATATGCAGGCAGGGAGAGAACCTTTCACTCTTTAGACTCCTCTTTGTTTTCTAAGACTTGCTACATAGGTACCCAGTTACTGGAACAGCACCCCCTCACAGCTGATTCCATGTTGCAAGTGCATTCAGTTCCAAGTTCATTTACAAATACAGTTATTCTCTTTTTGGATGGGAAAGTTTATATCCCTACCTTGAGTGGTGGGTAAATGGCTTGCCAAAGGGTGGTGCTTCTTAGATAAATCCTGAGCTTCTTATCAAGAAAGAGGCTCCCTGGGGAGCCGCAAGTCTTTTTTTACTTTGCCGAAGAATGTGGTTAAACTCATATAAGTTTCTAACTTGGAGTGGCTGTGAAATGTCCAATACAACTAAGTGATACAAGGTATACTCATGTCTTCATCGCAGGGGGATACACTTGGCAGTGCTTCTGGAGACCCACCTAACAAAAAGAGAGGGACTAAAGCTACAAAGCAAATGGAGAGAGTGAAACTGGGTACTCCTCATATGCTAGAGGGCACCCATTTGGTTCAGTCTAGGGGTCTCTCTCGAAATCTGCAATCAAGTTATAGGTGGTAATGGCAGATATGTCTTTGGGGGGCATACTAGATGGTAGATCAGTGGTACATACGAATAACTATGCACCACATGTAAGTCCATAAGAAATTCTGTTCCTCCCTTTCTTCTCTGATAGTGGTTTATGGGCGGAGACTTCTATGGTGTATTAGACATACACTTAGATTGATCTCACCCACCACTACCAAATACTCCAGTGCATACCGGTTGCAACATTGGTCCTTCCGAGACATATGGCGTCATAAACAACTAACTTTTCAGGAATGTTCCTATTACTCTTCAGTGCATGATGTCCATGGTCACTTGGATCACTTCATTAGACACACTAGCTTCATACCAGAGGTTAGCATGGCTGAGTATTATGGCTGAACCATATCAGACAATAAATTATGACTGTTACATGTGTCGAGGGGCAAAGGTACAACACCCATACCCAACATGTAAGTTTCAACACGAGGAACTGGAAGACCCAGCTGCCCGCACATCTATTGAGGAGTTCATAAAGCATTTCTTTAAAGAAAATGAGAGCTCAACCAACTCACACTCCACAAAATGGGAGGTTTTTCAAGTCCCTTTTCAGGGATATTGTATATAAGCAACTGTGTTGGTCAGAAAGCAAATTACCAAACAGCTAGATGCACTTGACAGATAGGCTCCCTGACCTTGACAACAAGACAGTAGCAGATGATACACACCTTGCTGACTTAAATGAAGCCAAAGAAGGACACGCTTCCCTAGTTAAGTGGCAATGTTGTTGAGACTATACAGCATAGTTATCTCACTAGCAGACAAAAGGTGATACATCTGGCAGACTTCTGCTTTGACTAGCTAATACAGACAAACAGGAGTCCATCATGACGAACATTGTGGACTTTCAAGGGATCTCTAAAGAAGTCTCAAGAAATCATTAACAAAGTATTTCTAAAGTATTAAAAATATCTCTATGACACTAGCAATGATGGTCTGGATTCTAGTGTAGTTGACATCCTCAAAGGTATCTCATTACCAAAATTGATGTGCCAAGACAGTACAGAACTGGAATAACCAATTTCCATACAGGATGTGAAAAATACTTTGGGGGTCATTACGACCCCAGCGGTCGGTGCAACAGTGGAGGTATTACCACCATCAGGCTGGTGGCACATACGTCCACTATTATGACATTGGTGGTGTGGCCAAAGCCAAACCGCCAAGTCAACACACCGACTGCCACGGCGGTAACGACCGCTGGGCAGGAGACTACAGTCTCCAGCCCGGCGGCCGTCACTAGGCCGCCCATGGCATTTTGACCCCACCCACTGCAATGGTTTCCCAGGTTTCTGTACCACCACAGAAACCATGGCGGTAGGCACTATCAGTGCCAGGGAGTTCCTTCCCTGGCAATGATGGGGGTCTCCCCCACCACCCTCCCCCTTCCCAGAGTCCTCCCCCACGCTCCCCCTCCCAAACCCCACCCCACATATACACACATACACGCACATACATATACACCCATACACACACGCATACCCACATTCATCCATGCATGCATACATTCATACACACACAGCAACACTCACTAACATACATTCTAGCACACACGCAATCACACGACACATCATACACGTACACTCACACTCACTCATGCACACAAGCATTACACACGCATGCATGCATTCAAACACAGTCACACACCCCCCACACATGTACACAACACCCCCCACCCCCCTCTCCTGTCAGAGAACCTGACTTACCTGCTTGCAGGGGTTCCTCCAGCAGGAGATGGATGCGGTGCTGCTGCCAGTAGCAGCGTCCTCCAGCTATACACCACCAGGCCGTATCATGGAACATGATACGGTAGGAGGTGTTTTGCTGGCGTGGCGCTGCTCTGGCAGCAGAGCCATCTTACTGCCGTCCGCCGCCATGACAGTAGATGGAATTCCACCAGCCTTCTGGCGGAATTCTGCCTACGGTCATAATTAGGTGGACAGTAGGTAGCCACGGCGACAGTATGTTGGCGGCCGTCGCCATGGCGGTTGGAGGCATTTGCCGCCAATGTCATAATGACGCCCTATATCTTTACTGGCATGGGTGATGGTCTCTGGGACAGCAGGTCTACCCCACGAGTTTTACACATCCTTTACAAATCAAGTGGCACCTAGGTTGGTCACGCTTTATAATGAGGAATTTGAACATGTGATCTTCCTCACAACAATTCAGGAGGCACTGGAAGTGGCCCTCCTGAAGCAGGGCAAACTTCCAGGTGAGTTCTCAGCATACAGCCACCCTTTCAATATTGAATGTGGACTACAAGATACTTTGGAAACATGTTGCTCCTAATTCACACTGAACAAAACCATTTTGTGAGACCTGTCAACTTTAAGGTGGTCTTCCCCAGACTTTTTCCTAATTCCCCTCCTGGTAGTGAAAAACTCCTAAATTCATGGTTCATTAAAGTGAGGCCTACCTTTTACATTTTGCATGTCTTGGTAATGAAAAACCTCTAAATTTGTTCATTACAGTGAGGCCTACCTCTCCTATAGAATAACATTGGGTTACCCTATTACATTAACTAAGCAACAACTTTTGTTTGCGAACAGTTAGAAATATAACGTTTGGTTTCTAAAAAAATGTAATTTAAATATCCTCTTTAATGTTTTAATGGTAAAGTTCGATTTAAGCCACAATTCTTCGACAATATCACGTGCGTCTGGAAATAGACAAGGATGTCCTTTCTCCCATCTCATATTTGCTCTAGCAATTGAGCCCTTTGCAGTCTTGATTAGCAGAGAATGGGGGATCCTCAATTGAACAGCATATGACACAGTTTCACTTTATGATGGTAACCTCATTTTATATTTATGGGAAGTGGAGGTCAATATTGGCAAGGTTATTAGGGATTTTGAAGGCTTTAGCAGCTTTTGAAGCCTGAAGGTGAATTAGGATAAAACTAATATTCTCCCACTAAGACCCAGAGCTCCAATTACCTGGGGCAACTCTGTAGCTATTTTTCCTAAATGGGAAGCCTCCACTTTCAAATATTTAGATAGTTCTATCTCAACAAAGTAGATGTCATAGAGGGGATATATGGGAAAGCAGTGAGATCTTTTGGTGTTCTCACCCTCTTACAGCAGCAGGCTGAATAGTGTTAACTAAAATGGTGATATTGCCCTGCCTATTGAACAAATCTACCTTGCATGCTACCTCTAAAAAATGTTAATGGAGCGGACTGTTTGGCATTAGATTTGATTTGGAACTATAGCTGCCCCAAAGTGGTCATAACCACTGTTAAAGCAGCTCATAGAACAGGGGGGCTGATGAGTACCTTATTTTGAGCCATAGTACTTAGAGGCACAAACACAATGGCTCTTGCGGTTGTTGACTCATTTAAATCTAGGCATGTTGGAATTGCTATGAAGTCAGTCAAAATGGAGCAGCTACCTCAATTGGTCTTATGTCTGCCTAGACCATGGAATATCTCACCCTGCCTCCTAAAAGTAGTGTAATATTGGTGATAGGGGATTCAGAGGTGCATGACAAGTGCCCAGGCATTTTCTCCTGATATACTACTTCCGCTGCTATTTCTTTAGTTATCGACAAGGGACAGTGAAATATTAGCTCAATGGGAGCAAGCCAGAGTTACCACAGTGGGAGTCCTGTTTGAGAATCAATCACTGAATCCCTTTGACATATTACTATTGGGCTACGATCTGCCAGCTGGTGAGTTCCTGACCTATAGGGTGATTTTGGCTCAACTCGGGAATCCTGACAGATTTCAATGCCCAGCTTCCAGCCCAAGCCAGGATAGTACAGATCTTGCACAAGATTTAATGCCAGCCAGACAAGCAGACCTGGCCAAAGCCTTGGTTCAGACAGTTCAAAGACATAAGAACTGCAACAACTGCAGAATGAGAACTTGGCACTTCCTCAACCCCTACTGCAAGAGCACCTGATGTTCCTACCATTTCTCCTGCAACTTCCCATTTTTCAGAGATCTAAATAAGTTAAAGGAATTCTTGGATTCATTGACTGTGTTCTTCAACTTTCGTCCTGCCCAATTTACTTTTGATTGAGCCAATGTATCATACCTCTTTGGTGCTCTGTCTAGCTCAGCACTGGCGTGGGTGAGTCCTCTGGTAGCCACAGAAGACCCAAGTTTTTCAAATTCTCCAGCTTTCCTTGCAACCTTCAAGCACATTGTTGCTTGAATGAGAATGTACCTAAAAAAAAGAGACAAGAGGCATCTGACAAAACAGGAACAGTTTGTTTAATTATACATTACAGCCAGTAGATCAGTTACAGAACTTAGGTCTGAGGACCGTCTCTCAACGTACATCGGATTGAGGCAGGTTTTTATACATTTTTCTGAGTACAATAAAACCATAAAAAAACATTCCTTTCTTGGTAAAAATGCGAAAAGTTGTCAAGGAGTCAAAAATATAGTTTCCAGATAGTAAAGATTGTCCTTGACCTGGCTGGACACAATGTGGGCCAGCAAAGACGTGTCCAGATGTCTGGTCTGAGGGGTGCATGGTCGCTATGTGTGCTGTATCCTGATCGGCTAAGTGTTCCTAACTACATGTGGTATCTAACTTTATGGTGTTTTTGGGAATACATGCATCCCTCTGGCCATGTGTGTTTTTTTGGGGCCAGGCACTGAGGACCATTCTGGTGATGCTGTGCCTATATGTGGGATCTGATTTAGATGTCCCTGTTTGTGCGTTTGTCTGGCGGCTGTTACCCTACCTGTGACCTGTCAGTTATTAACCTCAGCCTTACGTTTTTAGCACCCACCTGACCATGTAACTATGTGCCAGGGTTGACAGAGAATTCACGACAGGGGAACCCATTAATGGTGATGCAAGTTTGTGCATATAACTGTATTGCTGTGTGCATCAACATTGATTAATCCAATATTAACAACATGTTTGAAAGTCCTGGTCTAGGGAGTTCTGCCAAAGAAGCACTCTGTGATATTCAGCAAGCCAATTAAGATACTTTGACATACATCACTTGCTACTGTCAGCTGGCCTCAGAGACTGAGGATGAGCTAGTGCATTCATCTCATGCTGAATCAGTGTCTACATTAATGAACCAAGCACTATCTATTGGACACCTCCTAGGCAAATGACGGTCTAAAAGAAGGTAGAGTCTAAATTCAAAAGCCTCAGGGAAATGCTCAACAACCATGCTGATGAGTTGAAGCTTTGTTTCCTGAGCTCTCTTTGTCACCAAGTGAAGAACCAATGTGAATTGGGCTTGCTCATGGATCACTTTCAGAATATGAACAAGACCATGGAAACAAGGGCTGTGCAGGTATTGTGCTTTTCCTGGGCATGCAATCCATGCTTGCCTGACTTGCCCCCTAAAGACTTTGGGAAACACCAGATCCCATCCTCTTTGAAGTGGGAGAGGATGGCGAAAGTCCAGTAGCCCTTTATTCTGTGCCTTTAGAGAACTGTTAATCTCACTTTTCTTTTTGCCTATCCAGTTAGAACTCCCAAAAGCAAAAACTGAAAAGTTGTTGGCATTTCTTGATAGTTGAGCCAGTGGGTTAAATCTAGATGAGAATTGGGCGTGTGAGAAAGGGATACCCCAAATTCTCAGGGAAGCCGCAGAACAGGTTAATACAGTAGATGCTACATCATTGGTCTCTTGATCAGCTAAGGAGATGGCACATTCATTGAAGTTAACCTTGGGAACACATTATGAGGTGGCCTCCTTTGATCTCATATACCTTGAGCTTAGGTATACCTTTGCTTGTTCGGCACAACCAATATATCATCTGGGAGGCACTAGAACATTTTCTCTCCACTTCTAATTCTGTCACCAATTGTGCTTTGCTACAGAAGATTATTGAGCCCCTAAGAAAATGTCCAAGAATATGGTGACCAATCATGGTACTATCAATGTCTTGCAGGGTATTCTTCCATATTACAAAGAACTTTTGGATTTATTTCAAAAACCCAAAGAGGCTTTTCTACTCCTCATCAAGAATTCTATTGCACAATTCCTCTGGAACCCTGTGCCACAGTCCCCTTTGGAAGAAGCTACTCTTTTTCAGAATCTGAAAAGGAGGCCTTAAGGCAGCATCTAGAAGAAAACCTCCAAAATGGGCTCATCAATCAGTCTTCTTGTCCTGCGTGGACCTCCTTATTTTTTGTTCCAAAGAAGTCTGATGAACTATGCCCTTGCATGGACTACAGAAGTTTGAATAAAGTGGCCATCACAAACATATATCCATTACCTCTCATTAAAGAAATCCTAGAGTCTGTTTGAGGTGTGAAACTCTTTCCCAAGTTGGATCTTCATGGAGCATATCCTCCTATAAATCTCCTATAAATCAAAGAGGGGGGTGAATGGAAAATAGCTTTTAAAACCCCTCTGGGATATTTTGAATACAGTTTCATGCCATTCAGATTAAGCAATGTTCCAGCACTTTTCCAGCACTTTATGGATCATGTTTGTGTGAATTTATTAAATCAAATAGCTGTGGTTTACTTGTATAACATTCTAGACTTTTCTTCTGATCCGTCTTTGCTTTATCAATATGTCTTGTCAAGTACTGGATAGGTTACGACAAAATCAACTATATTGCAAAGCTTAAAAATGCGAGTTTGATTAGGTGTATGTAAAATGTTTGGGTTATCAACTGAATGAAACTGAAATAGCCATGGATCCTTCTATTATTTAGGCGATTCTTGATTGACCTTCACCATCTACAATCAAAGAAACCCAGTTTTTCCTTGGTTTTGCTAATTTCGAGCAGCAATTCATTGATAGTTTTGCTTCCTTAACAAGTCTTATCACACAAACCCTAAAGCAAGAAAATCTATGACATGGGTTCACATGGAAGTCCAAGTTGAGAAGGCCTTTCAAAAAGTAAAACTCGCATTCACCCAAGCTCCTGTTTTACATCATCCAAATACCACTAAGAAGTTCATGGTTGAAGTAGATGCTTCAGATCAAGAAATGGGTGAGATTTTGCTGCAAATGTAAGAGGATGATGGATTGGAACATCCCATCTTCCACTTTTCACACATCTTGTCAGATTCTGAAATTAATTATTCAGTATTACAAGAGAAACTTGTGGCCATGAACCTAGCCTGTAGTGAGTAGAGACAATACTAATAGGAACAAGGAAACCCTTTGAAATTAGGACTGACCACTGAAATCTTCAGTGTCTTCGTCTTCACATCATGCAATGTAGGATCAGCTGCTAAGCATGGTGGGCCTATATCTTCAAACAGTATGACTTCACAATCACTTAAATACCTAATTCCAGGAATATAGTTGCTGACCCTCTTTCTTGCAGCTAACCTGAATCACCAACCACTTTCAGAATATCCTGGCTCCTCAATGTATAGTTTGAGCTATGCACTCATTCCTGGATATGCCACAGTTACAAGGGAGGACTGGGGCTCCTTTCCTGGACATGTACCAGAGCAAGATGAATAAAACTTGATGGGCAAGGTCTTATTAATACCAACAAAAGGGTTACAGCTCAAAGTATTTAAGATGTGCCATGACTCCCCCTTTGCGGTGCCAAATCTACCTTAGAAATAATACTTTTCTCCATTTAGTGGCCCTCAGTATGTATAGACACTGAACAATATATCACCACATCATCTCATAGCCAACCATTAGGTTTGCGGAATATTTTAGCTATTCTACCTGCACCCTGGCACACCATATTTACTAGATACTTTACCACTTTACCCCCTTCAGTAAGGAATAAAGTCATAATGGTAACAATGGATTATTTTTTCTAGAATGGCACACTTCACTCCTCTTATGGAATTGTCAACAACCAAAGAATGGAACAAATCTTTTTGCATGAAATGTTCTGCCTACATTGCCTTCCTCAAATCATGGAGTCAGATCGAGTTCCACAGTACAAAGCCCACTTTTGGAAACTTTTTGTAAATACCTACACATCAAGATCACATTGTCCTCTAGTTTTCATTCACACACCAGTGGTCAGACAGAATGAACAATAGAGTCTTGAACCATACCTCTGATGTTTTTGAAATTCTACTCAGAGTGACTGGTGTACCTTTTTGTCTCTTGCTGAATAATTTTCATATAATAATTCAGTTCATAGCACATCCAAGACAACACCATTTTTCTGTTTGTATGGGCTTCATCCGCAAACTAGTGGTTTATGGAAGGGGTTACCCATACCTCTGGCAGATCAAGATGGTCAAGACTTGGCTCGTAGATCTTCACGTCGACCACAGCCATCTGCCAGAAGTTCCTAAACTAAGAGTCCTGACATGATCTCAGCAACCTGAAAGTGAGTTGGCAGCCCATGAAGTACTGCAGGCACTGCTTGCTGGACCCCACTCCTGTTCAATCACATCCATTTGACCTTTTTTGGATTTCTGTGAAAGCTTTGATATGTGGAGTGTGATTTCTGTTTGCTTCTACATTGTGGCGGGCCTCTGAACTTATATTTCGTAGTTTGTTAAATAGCATTCAGCTGCATGACAATGAGGGGTTGAACATAGAAAAGTTGAGCAAGAAGCAAACAAACGTGGCTGTATATTGGGCTGAACAATACGTAACACAACTCGTGCAGAGTATACCAATTGCAAATGCTGTATTTGTTACCACGGTTATCGTTTATTTTAACTTATTTTCTTTATTTCTTTTAATGCAATTTATTGAGTTTTTTTGCCTGTGTTGTGTTTCACAGAGCATGATTTCTTAGCGAATAAACTACTTGCACAAAAATATGCTCATTGTTAGGAAGTATAAATATGTCAAGCTTTTGTGTCAATTGATAATCAGCCAGGACATCAACCAGGGCGTTTAACAAGATGTTTTGTTAAGGATAGTTCCTACTTCTAAACATTTGCCTTGCATTATGATGGCATCACGATTTTGTGTCAAACCTGTGCAAAGAGTTTCGTAGAAACGCTGCACTTTTTCAGTAAATTGATTTTGGATGATGGTATAGCCAGACACGTTTTACGGTATGGTCAAAGTGGGCTCCGGCCCAGGGCCCCACTCTTTCAGTGAGCCCCCTAATAGAGACAGCTCTGCTCTTCAGAGAGTCTTGCCCTAATAACATTGGATGATTCTTAAAAATAAATTGTTTTAAGTAACGTTTTCGTTTATTTAGTTTTGCATAGAAATGTTTGGTTTTTAACACCATGCAACATCCATAAGAAAAGTTCCTTTTAGATCAAAACAGAGCCTAACATATTAGAAATGGCAGTCTGTCATAGAGGTTATTTGCAACAATATTAGTGAGGTACTGCAAAATTACAATATTGAAAACGCATTTCACTAACTAACGAATTTGGACCAGTGTGTCTGTGCAGTACAGGTGACTCGGCCAAAGAGGGCATGAAAAAGCTGAAATTAGATCATGAATCTACAGCTGTTCCGAACAGGGGCCCCCAAAATACGTTTGGCACAGGGCACCTAAAATCCTTAATCTGTCCTGGGATTAGCTAAATTTAAACAATTCGTTATTTCTCCTCGGGGAAACATAATCGGCTAGATCTGTGTAGATGCCCGGCACGTCTTTTGCACACTATAAAGGGATTTTTCCATGGAAATAACATAAAAACAAACTAACAACTATTCGTGGACTCATAAAAAAAGAAAAACAGACTGGGGTGCCCTTGTCTCAAATCTTTCATTTTGTTCTTTAACCTTTCGAGCATTTTATTATGGGCCAGGGTTTTGTGATCACCTGTGGGGAGCGCTTAACGTGGACGATTATAGACAATATATTCAATTGGGTATGTTGTTTGCCTTTGCTGTTGCATTGTGTGCAGACCTCTTCAGCAGATCTCTATTTCTTTTTAACAAAAGGTCATTCTATTCTAATTTGAAATATTTTATAATGAAGTGGTTATGATACCGGTCAAAGTGATTGTTTTCTAATTTCTATGCAGAGCCAGTTCTACTTGAAGGGGAAAGGTGGAATTAAATGAATAATTTAAAACGTCTATGGTGTTGCCCAGGGGCTCAGAAAAGATTTAAAGCAGATTTTATTGTTCTCTGAAGTACCAGTCTACCTATTAAAACAAATATGTTTTCAAGTACTGCACACAGACTTCATAAATCATGAAAACATTTTTTCTGATTTAACAGCCTTTTTGTATTTTTCCAAGTAATTCTAATCTGGTGTTGCTATAAATTATTCTGTGAGGTGGCTCATAACTTTCACAGTTCCAGTGGACTGTGTCTACTGATGAGAAATTCCTAATCACAATGTAAGTTTATTAAATGTTTTGATGGTTACAAGGCTTCCTCTCGGCCCTGCATTTAGGGTGGTAGTCATCGAGCGAGGCGCCAGTGCTGGCGCCGAGAAGCGCTTGCTGTTTCGAAAGCAGGCAGATGGGGCTCGGTTAAGTCATAGAGTGAAATCTGAAAACAATGATATGGTATTTTCCTTCAGTAAAATATTCAACTCGGTTTGAGTTAATAATGAGATCCGTATGAAGCAAGGAGCCCGGCTTTCATCTGTGTCTGTGGCGTGGGGAACATGAGTTCATTGGAAATTTGCCTGCTTAACATGCAATACTAACAATAACATGGCATGAATGTCAGTAGCAGAGGGGGTTCGCATAAAAGTAGATTTAACCTTTATCCTATTACGATATTAAGTCCATGCTGTTGCCTGTTTTGAAAGTTGCTCTAGTGAAAACGTGAAGTTTCTGAACTTGCTGCTTTGTGTCTGAGCCGGAGTGACTGTGCAGGTATGCGCGAGAACGCCCACTCACATATATAATAATATTGTAAATTTACCATTGTTTTCTAGAACACTTTTACTGTTTAATGTCTTTTCAGTCAACTATAAATAAGTGTATCTGCTAGAAATATCTTATACTGTGAAGGCGCTATGTCAAATGAAATGAATAAAAAAAACAATTTAGCCAATAGAAACACTGAACCTTCCAAAAGACTAATACGCAAAGGTTAGAGCATCGCTTCTCTCTCTTGAACGTCATTGACTTTGTGATTAATGTCACATAAACAAGCATTGACAAAGCCATTACCGTAACTTTTCAGTAGTGAAATTATGTTTTTAGGCTTTCCTCTCTCTCTTCCTCCCTCCCTCCCCCCACCAGGTACAACGCACACATCAGCAGCAAAGGCTCCCCTTAAACACATAAGGGGTACAAACAGTACACATTTCCTACACACACTAGACAAGTGCAGCGCAAATAAGACTCAAGCGCCCACCCAAACAAGCAGCAGCAATGGAAGCTTCCTTCAAACACACAAAGACAAAACAATTATGCTGATTCATCTTTTTTGAACACTGAAAAAATGGAGACCAAAAAACCCTCATGCTTTGTTTAGTCATTATTCACACATTAGTTGGCTTATTATGTGCCAAGTGTTTTTTTTTTAACTTTCACCTGAGTTCTGGGTTTCAATAATGACTGAAATCTACATTTCTTTATTATGTATCTCACTGTGAACATGTGGTAGAAGAATACTTGCCTTACACTTTAAAAGTGCTCCATGTAGCTGTCCATAAAGGTGGCTGCGCGTTCTGGTTTTCAAGTTCGGGAATTTGGCAGCGCCTAGTCTGTCTACGAGCTCATCAGCTCGGGGTATGGGGTGAGTGTCAGTCCGTGTGACTAAATTGAGACCGCGGTAGTCTACGCAGAACCGAAGTTCTGGCTTGGCACCGGGTGCAGCAGCCTTGGGTACCAGCACCACAGGGCTGGCCCAGGGACTACTAGACTTCTCAATAACCCCTAGAGCCAACATCTTGGAGACTTCCTCTTTGATGCTGGCCTTCACCTTGTCTGACAACCTGTGAATTTTGTTCTTTACAGGGGACTGTCTCCCGTGTCAATATCATGGACACACAAGTGTGTGAGTCCAGTGGTGAGAGAAAACAAGGAGGAGTACCGTTCCAGTAACTGGTAGTAGCCCCCTCTCTGGTCTAGGGTCAGGGAGTCAGAGAGAATGACACCCTCCACTGACCAATCACCTTCCTTGGCAGCGAGGAGGTCGGGGAGAGGTTCACTCTCCTCCTCCATACCCTCATCTGTCACCAGAAGCATGTTGACTTCGGTTCTCTCAAAGTGAGGCTTCAGTTGGTTGACATGGAGCACCCTTAGGCGGTTCCTAGGGGATTGGAGGACCACTAGGTAAGTGGCATCCTCTTTCCACTCCTTCACTTGAAATGGGCAAGACCAGTGGTCTTGGAGAGCTCTAGGCTCTACTGGCTCCTTTACACACTTTGTCTCCAGGTTAAAACTCTACCAGGGTGGCCTTCTGGTCATACCAGCGTTCCATTACCTCTTGACTGGCCTCAAGGTTACTTTTGGCCATTTTGCAGAAGCGGTGCATCTGGTTGTGGAGGGCCAGCATGGAGCTGAGCACATCCTGAGGGGGTGCCTTTGGAGCTTTCTCCGACCCCTCTTTGACAATGCTTAAGGGTCCCCTGACAGGGTACCCATAGAGAAGCTCAAAGGGACTGAACCCGACCCCCTTCTGGGGTACCTCTCTGTAAGCAAAGAGAAGGCATGGTAAGAAGACGTCCCACTTACGCCTCAGGCCCTCAGGGAGACCTGTGATCATGCCTTTCAAGGTCTTGTTGAATCTCTCCACAAGACCATTAGATTGGGGGTGATAGGGTGTGGGTAACACCACGGGCATCCCACATAGACTTCATGTATGCAGACATGAAGCTAGTGGCTCTGTCAGACACTATCTCTTTTGGGAATCCCACACAGGTAAATATCCCCATTAGAATTCTGGTCACCACTGGTGCAGTTACGGTCCTCAGAGGGATTGCCTGTGGGTAATGGGTGGCATGGTCCACCAAAACCAGGATGAAACTGTTGCCTAGGGCAGTTTTGGGGTCCAATGGACCAACAATGTCGATGCCCACCCTTTCAAAGGGGTGCCAACGACAGGAAGTGGGATCAGGGTGGCCTTAACCCTTTTTCCTGTTTTGCCACTGGTCTAACTGGTAGGACTGGACCTACAGAACATATCTGAGTTTGTCCTCATTTGGGGCCAATAGAAGTGGGTGACAAACCTGGCAAAGGTCTTGTCTTGCCCCAAATGTCCTGCCATGGAATGTTGTGAACCGGACCCAGAAGGAAGGTCCGGTAACACGGGGGGACCACCAGCGCACTCGCTACCCCAATGGCCGGAACCTTAGGCTCACTGTAGAGGAGATCATTCTCCCAATATATGTGGTGATCTCCAGAGGCTTCACCTGCTACTTGTAACAACTCTCACGGGGTGATTTTAAATTGAGTAAATGGCGCTCTCCCTCAATTATCTGTAAAGGTTATCCAAACTGTGCCATTCACTGGGACATCCCCCCAAATTAGCCCAGGATGATAACAACTCCTGTTATCCAATACTATAAATCGGATTGGCACACATTACGATTTAGTAAGCGTCAATAGTTCGTAATATATGAATTATTTAAAGAGTCCACAATTATGACAATCTTCATGTATTCAATCACAATATTCTTTATTCCTCTTGAAAATTCTTGTGTCCAAAATTGCTCACGTTCCCATCCTAGTCAACACGTGTTTCGTCTGGGGAATACCCCTTGACTTCATCAGGACTTCCTACAACAGACAGTTTCATTGTGTACAAAGTTAGCACAATATGTATATCGATCTGAAAATCCCTCACCGTCCAATGTGACTTAATTATTATATAATCAAATATGAAAACCTTGATTCTAAACAGTGTGCAACAAAATACTTCTTTAAATTACAAAATATCAAATCCTTATATATATACATCAATTCATCTCAGTGTAAACCCTGAATTAAATAACCCAATTTTTTAATACCCAATTATTTTAACATAGCCTTCTTTAGACAAAGTCATTTCAAAAGAAGAGAGCATGCTTAATGATACCATCATGCAGTGAGTGTGCTCCTTGAATGACGTCAAAAGAAAAAAGGAGAAAAAGGGGCTAGTACCTTCTCATGAAATTGACAATCCCAAAAAGAAAGTTTGTGGTAACCCTTGAAATATTTAATGTATTGCCATATATAATCTGTAATATTGAAAATATGTTTATTTTGTTATTGGTTACGTATTATATATCATATTAGGCACTGTATAACTTGTGAGGCAGTGTTCGCAATCGTAGCACTTACCTGCCTGTGTGTATTTATCAAAGTAAGAGATCTGTATCTGGATGCCCCAATAGTATAGAAGTGTATCCTGAAACGTTACAGAGGGTTGATTACCACCTAGTAAATTCATGTAACTTAACGTTCCTAATCCTATCATATGAGCCCTTACCTTCTATTCCCTTTCTATAGTCCGCAAGTACGTCGGAAAACATCAAAGTGGAGAGCGATTCTCCTCTCTGCGTTTTTATGCCCGCCTCCTCTAATCATAAACACGGACTAATCCTTGTGCCGTCCTATTCCGCGTTTACTAACTGTTATGGATATCATTGTTGGCCCTCCCCCAATAAATGCATTTATTACCCAAGATCTACGAGTACATCAAAAATTATTACAACGGAGAGCATTTCTCCTCTCAACGTTTTCTGGCCCGCCCCCCTCTGGCCATAAACATTAAAAGCGGACTTATTTTAGTATCACGCTTCTCTGCGTTCACTAAAATTCCCTAAGAATAGCATTCGCCAATAGTCAAAACAAATAATCATGTTCATCATAATCCTTCATCATATTTACAACGTCTATTTAATTATCTTATTGTACATTTCCGCGCATATTCTAAATGCTAAGTGGTGATAATTTCCCAAGATTTGACCAGAATGTTCTTATCAATGTACCATATCTATCTGTACCTAAAAGTATTTGAAAAGATAAGTTTGGATACCCACAATACATATCTCGTACTTATAAATCACCTCAACTATATATATTTTATTCCATGATCATATACTATCCATGAGTTATGTATAGTTGTTATATCCAATTATTAATCGCCTCGTATTTAAAGTAATCCAAATATATAAGATATTTTTTCTCATATGTATAAATCATAATCTATGATCAAATCAATCAAAAAACATATTTCTATCTGTCCCCAAGAAAGTATTCCAATTCATGATCAGAATTTAAACCAATGCTCCACTGCTCCTAAGGGCATAATCCAAACTGATTCTTTCCTTCTTAACGCTAATTCCCTATTACCACCTCGTGGGTTTTTCTCACAGTATTCAAATCCAAAAAACTTGAAGTCGTTATGGACTCCCTGTACTCCACATGATCTCATGTGTGAGGTTATGGGATAGCGCTCATCCTCTTGTCTTATAGCTCTCCAGTGCTCTGATATCCTCACCCTAAGGGGACGAATGGTGCTACCCACATATATCTTACCACATTTGCAAATTAACATATATATTACATACTTGGTATTACAATTTATATGCGTTTGAATAATATGTTTATTGTTCCCAGCTCCTTGGAAATCCTTCTTTGCATGCCACGCCCACCTACACATTGCACTGCTGCAATATTTATAAAAACCCAAATTATGTAAATTCAGCCAGTTCGGCTTAGTTTTCTCTTTTAAATAACTGGACTAAGAATATTGTTAAGTGTGGTTCCTCTTCTGTAGGATACATCTGGTTTGTTACTAATGTACTTCTTCATGGTTTGATCTTGTAGTAGGATTGCCCAATGTTTTTTCATGATCTTAAGTAATAAGGCTGTGTTGTCCGTGTTTAAATGTGCTATCAGATTTACACATTACTAGTGGGCTTAGGCAAAAATCAACTTGGACACCTAGACAGGCCCTGGATAGGAATATTGATGTATTTTTCAAACTGGTATGGAATGACTTGGAAAAATGTGAAGTGAAATGGAAACAAACAATGAGATATAATCTAAAATTCAAGGTGTATCAAGCATTAAAAACTTTGAAGTATGATGAGGAAGTGATTATTAAACGAGCAGATAAAGGTGTAAATAAAGTGGTGATGAACCGTGTGGATTATGAGAAAGAAATATATGCACAGCTTCATGATACCAACTGTTATGAGAAATTATTGTACAATCCTATGACGTGGTTAATTAGCAAGATTAATAGATTACTTAAAAGTTGGCATGATAATTTATCGGATGATGAGGAATATTCGTATTTACATGTGAATTGCCCTAGATTTCCATGCCTATATACGTTACCTAAAAATACACAAGGAATGTGAATTTCCACCTGGGAGACCAATAGTGTCAGGTATGGGGGGTCCCACGGAAAGATTATATGAGTTTGTTGACATATTTTTACAACCTTTTGTAACTGATCTCCCTTCATATATTAGGAACACAAAACATATATTGAGTCGGTTATCAGATATTCATTGGGAATCTAGTATGTTTATGGTAACTTTGGATGTGGTGGCCTTATATACTAGTATTAAACATGAATGTGGAATTTAAGCAATTGAATATACATTGAACAGGAGATCAGCTAGTTTAATGAAGCATACACAGATGATACTACAAATGATTGATCTCATCCTCAATCATAATTATTTTCTCTTCAAGAAAGATTGGTTTAAGCAAAAACAAGGGTGGCGATGGGGTTGAGATTTTCTCCCTCATATGCAAACTTATTTATGGGATGGTTTGAGGAGAAATGGGTGTGGGGTCTGGGAGTAGCGGAATGGCAGACACACAACCTGTATTGGGGGAGATACATTGATAATTATTTTATGATATGGACGGGGAATGAAGAGACTTTGAATAGATTTTGTGACCATCTAAACAACAATGAGGTCAATATTAAGTTTACATATAAATACAGCACAACTTGTACTGATGTTTTAGATGTGGAATTATTTGTGGAAAACAACAAGATTGAGAGCAGGTTGCACCGTAAACCAACATCATGTAATACCTTGTTACACGCAACCAGTGCGCACCCGAAATATCAGATAGATGCAATACAATTTGGGGAAATGGTCAGAGCGAGACGCAATTGTAGCAAAGACAGTGATTTTTATAACTGTATTGAGGATATGGGACAGAGATTTATTGCTAGGGGATATTCAGCAGACATTGTTAAAAAGTCTCAGCTAAAAGCCTCCAGGATACCTCACTCACACACATTGGCACATCGTAGAATAATAAAAGAGGCAGAAGGGGATAATGATGTAAAGAAAGTAAGAATAGTATTGGATTGCACTGACAACTCAGCCTTATATCTTAAGATCATGAAAAAACATTGGACAATCCTACTACAAGATCAAACCCTGAAGAAGTACATTAGTAACAAACCAGATGTATCCTACAGAAGAGGAACTACACTTAACAATATTCTCAGTCCAAGTTATTTAAAAGAGAAAACTAAGCAGAATTGGCTGAACTTACATAATTTGGGTTTTTATAAGTGTGGCAGCTGTGCAATGTGTAGGTGGGCGTGGCATGCAAAGAAGGATTTCCAAGGACTTGGGAACAGTAAACATATTATTCAAACACATATAAATTGTAATACCAAGTATGTAATATATATGTTAATTTGCAAATGTGGTAAGACATATGTGGGTAGCACCATTCGTCCCCTCAGGGTGAGGATATCAGAGCATTGGAGAGCTATAAGACAAGAGGATGAGCACTATCCCATAGTCTCACGCATGAGATCATATGGAGTACAGAGAGTCCATAAAGACTTCAAGTTTTTTGGATTTGAATACTGTGAGAAAAACCCACGAGGTGGCAATAGGGAATTAGCGTTAAAAAGGAAAGAATCCGTTTGGATTATGCGCTTAGGGGCAGTGGAGCATGGTTTACATTCGGATCATGAATTGGAATACTTTCTTGGGGACAGATAGAAATATGGTTTTTGAGTGATTTGATCATGGATTATGATTTATACATATGTGAAAAAATATCTTATATATTTGGATTACTTTAAATACAAGGCTATTAATAATTGGATATAACAACTATACATAACTCATGGATAGTACATGATTGTGGAATAAAATATATAGTTGAGGTGATTTATAAGTATGAGATGTGTTTTGTGGGTATCCAAACTAATCTTTTCAAATAATTTTCGGTACAGATAGATATGGTACATTGATAAGAACATTCTGGTCAAATATTGGGAAATGATCACCACTTAGCATTTAGAATATGCACGGATATGTCCAATATGATAATTAAATGGACGTTGTAAATATGATTAAGGATTCTGAACATGATTATTCGTTTTGCCTATTGGTGAATGCTATTGAGAGTGTTAGGGAATTTTAGTGAACGCAGAGAAGCTCGATACTAAAATTAGTCCGCTTTTAATGTTTATGGCCAGAGGGGGGCGGGCCAGAAAACATTGAGAGGAGAAATGCTCTCCGTTGTAATAATTTTCGATGTACTCGTAGATCTTGGGTAATAAATGCATTTATTGTGCTTATTAGCGGAGGGCCAACAATGATATCCGTAACTGTTAGTAAACACGGAATAGGACGGCACGAGGATTAGTCCGTTTTCAATGTTTATGATTAGAGGAGGCGGGCATAAAAACGCCGAGAGGAGAATCGCTCTCCCCTTTGATGTTTTCCGACGTACTCGCGGACTATAGAAAGGGAATAGAAGGTAAGGGCTCGTATGATAGGATTGGGAACGTTAAGTTAAATGACTATACTAGGTGGTAATCAACCCTCTGTAACGTTTCAGGATACGCTTCTATACTATTGGGGCATCCAGATACAGATCTCTTACTTTGATAAATACACACAGCCAGGTAAGCGCTACTATTGCAAACACTGCCTCACAAGGTATACAGTGCCTAATATGATATATAATACGCAACTAATAACAGAATAAACATATTTTCAATATTACAGATTATATATGGCAGTACATTAAATATTTCAAGGGTTATCACAAACTTCGTTTTTGGGATTGTCAATTTCATGAGAAGGTACTAGCCCCTTTTTCTCCTTTTTTCTTTTGATGCCATTCAAGGAGCACACTCACTGCATGATGGTATCATTAAGCATGCTCTCTTCTTTTGAAATGACTTTGTCTAAAAAAGGCTATGTTAAAATAATTGGGTATTAAAAAATTGGGTTATACAATTCAGGGTTTACACCAAGATGAATTGATGTATATATATAAGGATTTGATATTTTGTAATTTAAAGAGGTATTTTGTTGCACACTGATTAGAATTACGGTTTTCACATTTGATTATATAATAATTAAGTCACATTGGACGGTGACGGATTTTCAGATCGATATACATATTGTGTTAACGTTGTACACAATAAAACTGTCTGTTGTAGGAAGTCCTGATGAAGTCAAGGGGTATTCCCCAGACGAAACACGTGTTGACTTTGACGGGAACATGAGCATTTTTGGACACAGGAACTTTAAAGAGGAATAAAGAATATTGTGATTGAATTCATGAAGACTGTCATAATTCCTTACTGCCTCCCCTCCAGGTTTCTCCTTTGTAAGACATGATAGAACAGGAAAAAGTGGGGGAGGGCTCGCCATTATTTTTAAAGAGGAACTGAGCTGCACATTAGAGGAACAGAAGGGCCATATCCAGACCTGTGAAAGCTCTTATTTTAAAATTAAAACCCAGAACAGCCAGGACTTTGAAGGCTTGCTGTTGTATAGACCTCCTGGCCCCAAAAATAGCTTTCTGGCAGCATGGCCATCTATGGTCGAACCATTGCTGCTAGTCAAGAATGCCCTGGTTCTAGGTGACTTCAATCTCCACTTAGAAGATTTTGAGGATCCTAGCATGGTAGATTTTATGAACTTCATGCAGAGCCTGGATTGGCTCTCTGGAGATAGCATACCTTCTCATCGAGCAGGCCATAGGCTAGATGCTATTTTTTCTAGGCCTGGCATTATCTCTAGGAGGGAATCTCGGGAAGTAGACTGGTCTGACCATTTCTTACTATCTTTTACGCTAGCTAGTCCTCTCCCTCTAGTTAGACCCTTAGTCAACATGTCCTTAAAAAGACCATGGTTTAAGATTAATAAAAACAATTTCCCTCAGGCCTTGAAAACAGGCTGGGACATGGCGGAGACATTAGGTGGCTCTAAACTAGAGAGTTTTGAATACGGCCTGGAAAGGGCCATTGATGAGTTTGCTCCCCAGATTATATCTAATTTTAATGGCCATCGGACTTATTCTGCCCCCTGGTTCTCTGAGGAACTGAAAATCTTACAAAGAAATTATCGTAAGCAAGAGAGAAAATGGCTTTTGAATAAATCCCCTCTTGAAAAAGGGTCTCTGAGGGAATCCTTGAAGAATTATAAAATAGCCATAAAGCTAGCTAAAATGACTTATTTTTCCAAAAAGATTAGGGGGGGCCTTGAATGCCCGAGGGAACTTTTTAAGACAGTGCGTACTTTAACCACTCTGCCTGTAGCAGTTACCCCCTTGGAGAACTCACAGCAATTCTGTCAGTCAGTGGCTAAATTCTTCCATCACAAAATCATTAATCTGCTAAATAATTTTAGTCCCTCATTCCCTGTTGGGACAGAGGATGTGAACATAGGTTCTGTATGTACGGTTAAACCTCTGAACACTTTAGATATTTTCCAGCCGCTCTCCGTAAATGTAATTAGAGATTCTATTCTGACCCTTAAATCAGGGGCACCTACAGATCTTTGTCCTCCTCGGGTACTTAAGCTAGCCCCCCAGATGATGGCCAAGGCATTTGAACCGGTGTATGCCGAGATTCTCCAGGAAGGAATCTTTCCGGCTATCTGGAAGCAAGCCACCGTCTTTCCACTCATTAAAAAAGTAGGGAAAAATGTGACAGATCTGTCAAATCTCCGCCCTATTTCATTACTACCAGGGATTTCTAAAATATTTGAAAAACATCTTAATCAGAAGCTGTCTGCTTTTCTACAGGAGAATGGGGGATTAGACCCCTCACAGCATGGTTTTCGGGGAGATCATAGTACGGAAACGGCACTGATTTCCACCTCAAATATGATCCGGAGAAGAGGTGACGGGGTGACGGGTCGTTTTTGGTTTTATTAGATTTCTCTGCAGCGTTTGACACCTTTTCTCACTCTATTCTATGTAACAGGCTTGCCCAAGTTGGAGTAAGAGGGAAGGTCTTGCAGATCCTTAGTTCTTTTTTGTCGGACCGAACCACAACGGTAGCATGCAGGGATTATAAGACCTCTCCTTTCCAACTACCCTGCGGCGTCCCACAGGGTTCCTCCCTTAGTCCGACACTTTTTAATCTTTATATGTCGCCATTAGCTAATCTGGTGCATTCATTTGGGGCTCAGATTGTCTCGTATGCAGATGATACTCAGCTGATTGTACCTATTTCACATAATGTGAAGGACTCAAAGGAAAATTTTCACTGCTGTATGACAGCTATTAATAAATGGATGACCTGCAACTGGTTGAAACTTAATGGGGACAAAACAGTGATCATGTACTTGGGGGGTAAAGAGTCCCTTTGGGATAATAACTGGTGGCCACCCGTGTGCAGGGGCTGCCCTTCACTGGTATCAGCCGCCAAAAATTTGGGTATTATGTTTGATGATTTTCTGTCTTTTAAACCACAGATCAATCAGCTGGTTAAGGTTTGTTTTTGGACACTAAAAACTCTCAAGAAAATTTTTCACCTTCTGGAGGAAGACCTTAGACGCCCGGTGGTTTTGGCGTTGGTCCCCTCTAGACTAGATTACTGTAATTCTTTACTGCTTAATGCTAATAAGGCCTCTCTCGATAAATTACAGTCTATCCAGAATGCGGCGGCCCACCTAACTTTAAATATGCCCCATTTTGCCTCTGCTTCTAGGTGTGTGGCATCCCTCCATTGGCTCCCAATCAGGAAGAGAATTATTGGTTAAGACATTTTGCCTTACGCATAAAGCACTTCAGTCATTAGGATGTGACTATTTAAAAACTACTTTTTCGTTTTATCAACCTCCGAGACTTCTGAGATCAGCTTCTAGATTTATGATCAAGGTCCGACACTGCAAAAAAGCGAGATGGGGAGATCGCGCTTTTTCGGTGCAAGCATCCAGACTCTGGAATGGTTTGCCGCTTCCGTTGCGACAAATACGGAATCATTTGGCCTTCAGGAAGTGCCTGAAAACCTGGCTCTTCGCAAACTAATTAGCAGTTTCTTTCTGTATTCACCTTTTTTGCATTTAAGGTTTGCATAAGCGCTTCGATGCTCCCGCCGGAATGCGCTCTATAAATAATTTAATACAATAATACAATACAATTGTGAACTCTTTAAAGAATTCATATATTGCGAACTATTGACGCTTACTAAATCGTAACATGTGCTGTTCCGATTTATAGTATTGGATAATAGGAGTTGTTATCATCCTGGGCTAATTTGGGGGGATGTCCCAGTGAATGGCACCGTTTGGATAACCTTTACAGATAATTGAGGGAGAGCGTCATTTACTCAATTTAAAATCACCCCGTGAGAGTTGTTACTTTGTTTTGAGTAGGCTGCTCTTTACTCATTAGAGTATTTAGGATAATTTGGATCACAATGAGTGAAGTAGATAGAGAAAAGTTAGAGGAGGAATTATTTAGAAGTTTAGATAGTGGATACACAGTAACACAAGCAACCAATAGTGGAAACCGTGTAGGCAAAGAAGGCCTAAGAGATAAATGTATTAGATTAGAGAAACTAAAAAAAAACGAAATGTCTAAATGGTGGGATGGTATTGCACTCAAACAATACAAGAAGTTGAATAGGATACCCAGAGGCTTAAGGTCACATATTTTCCCCACATATGATGATTTGGACTTTGATTTACTGATGGAATGGGAGGATGAATTGAAATCCAATTCAATCAAATTTATGGATATTTTAATAGAAAATGCTGATAGAAAGATTTTAAAACTCTAATCAGAGATTGGGATATTAGAGAAAGAGATCAAGGATTTGAACTTAAAGGAGGCAACTGATAAAAATGATGTTATTCTTAACGATGTAATAATGAAATTTCAGGATGAGATCAAATGGAGAAAAGCTAGGAAGCTAAAGAGAGATGAACAGGACTACGTCAATGGTAGAGTGTTTACATTTTCAAGCAAATATGATCATCTGATAAAAAATGCACTATCTAGAGCACAGTCTACAAATTTTTGGATTCTGCAACAACTTCAAAAAGTAGTTTGGCGACTAGTTCAAGTGTTATAGATAGTGTGGAGGTACAACCATTGAATTTGGGTGCACAAGGGGGTGCTTTTTTACAGGAGCTGAAGAGGATAAAGCAAGGGAATTGGGAACTAAATCAAAAGAGAATCCGGGAAGGAAGACAAGAAGAGTAAAGAGAAGAAAGGGTAGGGGAACAGTATTGGGGCATGAAAACAAGATCACAGGACAAAAACATATGAGCCTTTCCTCAGAGGAAGGTAATACTGTGGTTAATATATCTAAGAAGGACTTAACATCTGACATGTTGATGCTCTTAAACAAAGGGTTAGGTTTTTGCCCGCCTACTAGAGGAGATATCTGTAAGTCAAAAATAGACCTATTTAACTTTGTTAGAAGGTTAAAACTCAAGAAATATTTGGAGACGTTTGCAAAATCTGCAGATATTGAAACAATCTCACATACTAAATCAGTACATAGTGGATTATCAATACAAGACATACATGATACAGTGGCTTTAATGTCCATTACTGATAATGAGGAATATCCAACAACGATTTCTATAGTGTTGCATGATTTAAATGTGGTATCAGATTTACACATTACTAGTGGGCTTAGGCAAAAATCAACTTGGACACCTAGACAGGCCATGGATAATAATATTGATGTATTTTTTAAAGTGGTATGGAATGACATGGACAAATACGAAGTGAAATGGAAACGAACAATGAGATGTAATCTAAAATTCAAGGAGTATCAAGCATTAAAAACTTTGAAGTATGATGAGGAAGTGATTATTAAACGAGCAGATACAGGTGGAAATATAGTGGTGATGAACCGTGTGGATTATGAGAAAGAAATATATGCACAGCTTCATGATACCAACTGTTATGAAAAATTATTGTACAATCCTATGACGTGGTTAACGAGCAAGTTTAATAGATTACTCAAAAGTTGGCATGATAATAATTTATTGGATGATGGCGAATAATCGTATTTAAATGTGAATCACCCTAGATTTCCATGCCTATATACGTTACCTAAAATACACAAGGAATGTGAATTTCCACCGGGAGACTAATAGTGTCAGGTATGGGGGGTCCCACAGAAAGATTATCTGAGTTTGTTGACATATTTTTACACCCTTTTGTAACTAATCTCCCTTCATATATTAGGGACACAAAACATACATTGAGTCTGTTATCAGATATTCATTGGGAATCTAGTATGTTTATGGTAACTTTGGATGTGGTGGCCTTATATACTAGTATTAAACATGAATGTGGAATTCAAGCAATTGAATATATGTTGAACAGGAGATCAGCTAGTTTAATGGAACATACACAGATGATACTACAAATGATTGATCTAATCCTAAATCATAATTATTCTCTCTTCAAGAAAGATTGGTTTAAGCAAAAACAAGGGGTGGCGATGGGGTTGAGATTTTCTCTCTCATTTGCAAACTTATTTATGGGATGGTTTGAGGAGAAATGGGTGTGGGGTCTGGGAGCAGCGGAATGGCAGACACACATCCTGTATTGGGGGAGATACGTTGATGATTGTTTCAAGATATGTAAGGGGAATGAAGAACTTTGAATAGATTTTGTGACCATCTAAACAACAATGAGGTCAATATGAAGTTTACATATAAATACAGCACAACATGTATTGATTTTTTAGATGTGGAATTATTTGTGGAAAACAACAAGATTGAGAGCAGGTTGCACCGTAAACCAACATCATGTAATACCTTGTTACACGCAACCAGTGCGCACCCGAAATATCAGATAGATGCAACACCATTTGGTGAAATGGTCAGAGCGAGACGTAATTGTAGCAGAAACAGTGATTTTTATAACTGTATTGAGGATATGGGACAGGGATTTATTGCTAGGGGATATTCAGCAGACATTGTTAAAAAGTCTCAGCTAAAAGCCTCCAGGATACCTCACTCACACACATTGGCACATCATAGAATAATAAAAGAGGCAGAAGGGGATAATGATGTAAAGAAGGTAAGAATAGTATTGGATTACACGGACAACTCAGCCTTATTACTTAAGATCATGAAAAAACATTGGGCAATCCTACTACAAGATCAAACCCTGAAGAAGTACATTAGTAACAAACCAGATGTATCCTACAGAAGAGGAACCACACTTAACAATATTCTTAGTCCAAGTTATTTAAAAGAGAAAACTAAGCCGAACTGGCTGAATTTACATAATTTGTTTTTTTTTAAGTGTGGCAGCTGTGCAATGTGTAGGTGGGCGTGGCATGCAAAGAAGGATTTCCTAGGTCTTGGGAACAGTAAACATATTATTCAAACGCATATTAATTGTAATAATACCAAGTATGTAATATATGTGTTAATTTGCAAATGTGGTAAGATATATGTGGGTAGCACCATTCGTCCCCTTAGGGTGAGGATATCAGAGCATTGGAGAGCTATAAGACAAGGGGATGAGCACTATCCCATAGCCTTACGCATGAGATCATGTGGAGTACAGGGAGTCCATAAAGACTTCAAGTTTTTGGGATTTGAATACTGTGAAAAAAAAACACGAGGTGGTAATAGGGAATTAGCGTTAAGAAGGAAAGAATCCGTTTTGATTATGCACTTAAGGACAGTGGAGCATGGTTTAAATTCTGACCATGACTTGGAATACTTACTTGGGGACAGATAGAAATATGGTTTTTGATTGATTTGATCATGGATTATGATTTATACATATGTGAAAAAATATCCTATATATTTGGATTACTTTAAATACGATGCGATTTATAATTGGATATTACAACTATACATAACTCATGGATAGTATATGATCGTGGAATAAAATATATAGTTGAGGTGATTTATAAGTACGAGATATGTATTGTGGGTATCCAAACTTATCTTTTCAAATAATTTTAGGTACAGATAGATATGGTACATTGATAAGAACATTCTGGTCAAATATTGGGAAATGATCACCACTTATCATTTAGAATGTGCACAGATATGTTCAATAAGATAATTAAATTGATGTTGTAAATATGATTAAGGATTATGAACATGATTATTCGTTTTGCCTATTGGCGAATGCTATTGAGATTGTTAGGGAATTTTTGTGAACGCAGAGAAGCGCAATACTAAAATTAGTCTGCTTTTAATGTTTATGGCCAGAGGGGGGTGGGCCAGTAAATGTTGAGAGGAGAAATGCTCTCCGTTGTAATACTTTTTTATGTACTCGTAGATCTTGGGTAATAAATGCATTTATTGTGCTTATTGGCGGAGGGCCAACAAAGATATCCATAACTGTTAGTAAATGCGGAATAGAACGACACAAGGATTAGCCAGTTTTCAATGTTTATGATTAGAGGAGGTGGGCATAAAAACGCCGAGAGGAGAATCACTCTCCCCTTTGATGTTTTCCGACGTACTCGCAGACTATAGAAAGGGAATAGAAGGTAAGGGCTCGTATGATAGGATTGGGAACGTTAAGTTAAATGAATATACTAGGTGGTAATCAACTCTCTGTAAAATGTCAGGATAAGCTTCTATACTATTGGGGCATCCAGATATAGATCTCTTACTTTGATAAATGCACACAGCCAGGTAAGCGCTACGATAGCGAACACTGCCTCACAAGTTATACAGTCCCTAATAAGATATATAATAAGTAACTAATAACAGAATAAACATATTTTCAATATTGCAGATTATATATGGCAGTACATTAAATATTTCAAGGGTTATCACAAACTTCGTTTTTGGGATTGTCAATTTCATGAGACGGTACTAGCCCCTTTTTCTCCTTTTTTCTTTTGACGTCATTGAAGGAGCACACTCACTGCATGATGGTATCATTAAGCATGCTCTCTTCTTTTGAAATGACTTTGTCTAAAGAAGGCTATGTTAAAATAATTGGGTATTAAAAAATTGGGTTATACAATTCAGGGTTTACACCGAGATGAATTGATCCATATATATAAGGATTTGGGCGGTGATTCTAACCGCGGCGGGCGCCAAAAGGCCGCCCGCCAGCACAGGGGGAAAGACCCAGCAACGATGAAGCCGGCTCCGAATGGAGCCGGCAGAGTTGCTGGAGTGCGACGGGTGCAGTAGCACCCGTCGCGAATTTCAGTGTCTGCTAGGCAGACACTGAAATTCTTTTTGGGGCCCTCTTACGGGGGCCCCTGCAGTGCCCATGCCATTGGCATGGGCACTGCAGGGGCCCCCAGGGGCCCCGCGGCACCCCCTACCGCCATCCTGTTCCTGGCGGGCAGGATGGCGGTAGGGGGTGTCAGAATCCCCATGGCGGCGGAGCGCGCTCCGCCGCCATGGAGGATTCTCAAGGGCAGCGGGAAGTCGGCGGTACACCGCCGACTTTCCGTTTCTGGCCGCGGTCAGAATGCCCAGCGGTGCACCGCCAGCCTGTTGGCGGTGCTACCGCGGTCATTCGCCCTGGCGGTTTTTACCGCCAGGGTTAGAATGACCACCTTGATATTTTGTAATTTAAAGAGGTATTTTGTTGCACACTGTTTAGAATCACGGTTTTCACATTTGATTATATAATAATTAAGTCACATTGGAATGTGAGGGATTTTCAGATCGATATACATATTGTGTTAACTTTGTACACAATTAAACTGTCTGTTGTAGGAAGTCCTGATGAAGTCAAGCGGTATTCCCCAGATGAAACACGTGTTGACTAGGACGGGAACGTGGGCAATTTTGGACACAAGAACTTTCAATATTGTGATTGAATTCATGAAGATTGTCATAATTGTGGACTCTTTAAATAATTCATATATTACGCACTATTGACGCTTACTAAATCGTAACGTGTGCCGTTCCGATTTATAGTTCACCTGCTACCTGGGCTGAGGTTTGCTTCCTCATGCCCTCTAGAGTAGGAAATTCTTTCTGCGCTTTGCAGAATTCCTCCCTGGTGGGCCCAACCTCAACTTGTCACCCAGCAAGCTCAGGTAGGTCACCTAGGGCGGCAATGCCTTCCCCAGTTGGCCCGGGGGCCTCATCCTCAGGAACCCCGTCAACCCCTGCAGGAACTTCTGGGACCGGTTTCCCACGCCCCTTGCCACTCCTCTTGGCAGTTGTCTGGGCCATTGTTCCAGGCTCCAGACGCCCTTGACTTTCCTCCCGGGCAGCCATGGACCGTGTGGTCATGCAGAACCACTCAGGCAATCCTAACATCTCCAAGTGAGACCTCAGCTCTACCTCCTTCCAGGTAGTGTGCTCAAGGTCGTTGCCTATCTACAGGCATGCAGGACCCACATCTACTTTTAGAGTACCAGAGACCCCCCCACTCAAAGGGAACCAGAGCTACCGGTATGTGGCGCTCATGATTGTTGGCGACTATGACTTGGTGGAATGTATTTGGGAGGACCTGCTCTGCTGACACCAGCTGACCCTTGACAGTAGTCATGCTGGCTCCTGTGTCACGCAGAGCCTCTACTGTTTGCCCATTGATGGTGACCCACTGCCTATACTTGGAAGTATTGGCAGGCATGTGGGTTTTTGGCACCATCTCTGCATCCCCCAGGGACACTAGGGTTACTTCTGTCTGCTTCCCAAAACTGTCAGGGACCATCTCCTCCCGAGCGCTACACAGGCCAACCCAGGTGTCTGCCCTCCTTTGGGGGGCTGTGCCTTCTTGCGACACTTGGAGTCACCCTCAGAGTGCCCATACTTATTGCACTCTGCACACTGGGGTACAAACTTCCCTGTCTTATGGTCAGTAAAACCTCTTCTTTTGGAATCAGACCGGGACTGATTACCACTATTCCCTTGGGAACTATTTTGGGGGCCTTTTGAGAACTCCTGTTTTTAAGTTTTTCTCCCCCTCTTTCTTCTGATGGGAACCCTGACCACCTTTGTGGGGGTACCCCCCAGGCACCCTTCTGGACACTCTGGTGCTAGTCCAGAGGTCCGCCTCCTCAGCAAGCTTCCTGGGATCAGTCATCTTACTGTCTACTAGGTGCTGGCGCAACTCTGTAAAACAAATACTGAGCATATGCTCTCTCAGAATCAAATTATACAATCCTGTGTAATCATCTACTTTGCAGCCCCGCACCCATCCATTCAGTGCCTTACTGGAAACGTCAAAGAAATCTATCCTTGTTTGTGTCGACTGTTTGGTGCTGTCCCTGAACCTCTGACAGTATTTCTCAGGGGTCAGCCGAAACTTGACAAGTAAAATGGCTTTCACAAGTGGGTAGGTGTTTTGATCCTTTAGGTCCAGTGTGAGAAGTGTGTACCTCCGAATTGCTGGCACATAACTCCACATAGCTGTACCCCATTGCCCTTCAGGAACCTCATGAGCCTTTAGTGCAACTTCATAAGCAGTTAGCCATTTATCTATGTCATCTCCCACCATAAAACTGGGCACCACATTTTTGGGTATACAAACCTTCTTTTCTCCAGCAGGTCCTGCCTGTATGCTGCCACCATTACTGCTGGACTCAGACTGCTTCGCCTTAAGATCCAGCTCCTTGTGACTCAATTTGTGAGCCAACAAAAGTTTCTTCTCAGCCAAAGCTCTCTCTGCCCTCCTTTCTTCCTGTTGAGCCTCAATTTTCAGTCTTGCCATTTGCAATTAGAACTCCCTCTCCTCTCTCCTTTCTTCTGCGGTCAGGCCTTGATCAGAGACACTGCTCCCTGATTTTGCAGGGGGCAGAATTGCAGTGGTAACTTCATCCACTGATGGCAAACAATCCTATGAGGGGAAATAATGATGGTAATCCAGGGGAAAATGAGTAAGATTCAGCTCTGTTAGAATGAATAGATGTAAACGTTTGGAAGACACAATTGCTTTTATGATGCAGTCTAAGGCAGTAAGACTTGACAGCATGCCTCCTATGGTCATCTGTTCAAATCCACCATGATGGACCTAAATATTTTGTCCATGTTTTACATTGGTTACATTTACTGGAATAGCTCCTTAGTGTTGAACGGTGTTGGGACTGGAAGCTCCCCTGCAATGTATGTAGGCATGCACCCCTGCCCTAGTGACACAATTGTGTGAGAATCTGGTATCCAGATTTGTACCAAACCAGTTCTCATGCTAATATTCCATGAGTGTCGAGGTGTAGGCCTGTCTATATTAATGCCAGGGTCCAGAACTTGCTCTGTGAATGGAGGGCCCCACCAGGCTTGCCTTATCTGAAAGACATAGAGAAACTGTCCACACCCTAAGTTGTTGACATAAAGCAGCGGTAGCAGCAGTTATTAATCCTTGCCAGACCTTTTTCTGGATGGATGGATGGTTGGATTAATGTGGTCCAACCCCCTGTAAGCACCCAAATGGCCCCATCCAACGTGTGGATACCCTAGGGGTGGTAGTCCTTTCTTATTTAAAAGATTTGCCCTGGGGGGTGGTGGTACTCGGGGCAGAGGGGGTGGTGCGCGGCCCCCACTAATAAATCACATTTTGCTCTGGGGGTAATAGTCCCTGGAGTCCAGGGGGCTACAGGTCCCTATTATGTGAATGTTCCAGGGAGGTGGTGGTCCCCAAGGCAGTGGGAAGGGATCGAGTGCCCCCTGCATATCAGAACAATGCCCTGGGGAGGTGGTGTCCCCAAGGCAGCGGGGGGGACCTCAGGCTCCCCCACTGCCAAGTAATAAGCCCAGGGAAGGTGGCGATTCCCGGGGCAGAGGAGGGGATCTGGAGCCCCCCCCTGCTTTTATACACAGAAGCTCCCGGGACCTGGCCCACCCAGGGGCTTTACAGTCACAAAGCGCGTGAGACTGCACTAAAACATTTTTTTTACGGCAGATCCAAGGCTCCACTGCGTCTCCGCTTCTAAAAGAAAAAAAAACATGCTTTTTAGCCCTGGGGGGTGTTGATACCCTGGCTTCTTTTCCTTTTTTTCAACTTTTTTTGGGGACTCGGCTTCAGCAAAGTCCCATAGATGGCTGACAACACTTCAATGACTTCTATTGTTAAAGTGTAATCAGCCATTTAGATCTCTGCACGGAATTGGGTGGGGGTTGCAAATTCTTTGCACCCCTAGATATACAAATTTGTTTTCCCCTTACTTTCTCCAAAATTACTGAACAGAATTTCATCAAAACAAAAAGACCACGTTCTGGACCAAGAACTAACTTCTTGCCAAATTTTTTGTAATTCCATTTAGTCGTTTTTGCGCTATTGCTGTTCATAATACCTATGGAAAAATGAATGGGGAATACATGTTTTGGGACCCCCCTCTTTTTCTCAGACCTCCTGGACAGATCACCCCGAAACGTTCCAGGCAGTAGCTGATGGGACTGCATTTTTTTGGGGAAAGTTTTGTGAGGATTCGTCAAGCGGCACCAAAGATATAGGCAAGTAAAAAAACACTTTTTATATAGAAACTAGGTCCTACCTATAACTACCTAGTGGCGGCCGCCACTATGTTATACATATATACATATATATATATATATATATATATATATATATATATATATATATTTGCATACATAATACATAGAGAGTTACGAAAGCCAGAAACCAGATAACAAATAATTTAAAAAAAAACAAAAAACATTGCAACTGCAAAGAACTTGACATATGGTGGGACATTTAGAAAATTACATTTCAGCAGGGCGAGCCCACTGGGGGTTATAGATATTCATTGTCCCCGTGTGAGAGGACCCCAACCCAAAATACTTGCGGAATGGCTGGCTTTAATGGGTACAATGGGTAAGATCGTTATGAAACGATTGAAAAAATATGCAAAAATTGAACTAGATTTGATATGTGAACAACTCAAGAGTCTTGCAGATTAATTAAAATCTGAACAGGAAACTGAGAAGATCAAGAACTCTCTAAAGATTATTGAAAAAAGACTGGATAACTACAAGAAGAAACTTAAGCAAAAGAAAGTTTGTAAGGGACAAACATGATTAAATGGAGGGCTGAACTTTAACTTTTCCTCTGAGATATGATGAGGTGAAAAGAGTCTATGTAAGAGAAACTCTTCAAAGACAACTGGAACTCTTGACATCAAAATCAAACTCAGGGAGCCCTTTGGACTCAGATGAAGGTACTAGTGGCTCCATCTCTACCACTTAGCGTTGCATGAGGTTTTTAAACAAATAGTGTATGATGAAATAGAGCATGGAAATTGGAGAGGATGAGCAAGTGCAAGAGACCATCGGATAGAAATTTAGACCATCAGTACACTGCAATAATTATTTTAAAAGTAGTAACAAAAGTCTAGGTCATAAAAGATCAAAAGTTGGGAACAGCATATATGGATGCAACTACCTAGGCCATATACATAGTTATCTACATGGTTACATAGCCAACAGTCCATGTTTTTAGTTTCTTTTCTGACAAGAACTTTACAAAGCAACTGTTTTTAATAGGATCTTTTGGATTTAACAATCTATTGACGGTATGCCTACACATACATATATGCCTTGCAATACACAGTTGTCTTAACAGGATTTTTCTCTTCAACGAGAGAGCCAGATATATGCAGTCTAGATGAAATAATGTTTCATTAATTTTTTGCACAGTCTGCACTCATTAATTGTCCTTTCCTTCTGCCACCTAGGAGCATAATCCAGTGTTGGCCTATTTGCAATGTGATAGGCCATGATTTTATGTTTTATAAAACTTGCATACATTGCTGAGATATACGCTTGACTAGTCAATGGTGTAACAATATTTAAAACAATCCATGCATGAGTCTGTTTTGTCGTGTTTTTCATTTCCTGGGTTTCCTGATGTCACGTGATAGCTTCCTATTGCTATTATTATGATGTTCTTTGAAAACTTGTAGAGTGACCGGTACATTCCGGAGTTCTCATGCATGCTGCTTAAGAAGTGCGTTTCCCTTATATAGCGGAGCAGGGAATTTAATACTGCTTCTTGTTATTTCGGTCTACAGCAATTTATTTATTGAAATATATATTGTAGATCTGAGTTTGTAACATTTTAAAAATGCCCCTTGCCTCGCAAAGACCTGTTTAATGATGCCAACTCCAAGAGAACTTGGGTTGCATACACTGATCTTTGTAAACAAAATAGTTGTTTGTACATTCATGATGATTGTTATTCCGTGTGTTTGATTCTCTCCTTCACAGTACTTCGCAGCCATAACTGATAGTATGCATCAATTTGGCATCAATGCCAGGACATGTAAAACATGAACCCACATGCCACATGTTTTAAATACAATGCACCCTGCCCTATGAGCCTTTTATGTATTAAATAGGAAGGTATAGGACAGGTAAAATGTTTATTTTGCCAGATCAAAATGACAGTTCATAACTGCACTATAGGCTGCAGTGACAGGCCAGAGACATGTTTCATAAGGTTACTTCAGTCAGTGGCACAATGAGTGCGGCAGGCCCATTGGTAGCATTTAATTTACAGGCCTTGGATACATATAGTACAATTTACTAGAGACACACAAGTAAATTAAATGTGTCAATTAAGTGTAAGGCAATTAAAAAATGTTTGAAGGAGAAAGAACATTCACTTAAGCACTGTCTAGCAGTGGTAAATCTAAGGAGAAAAAAATCCGCAAAATAGGAGGAGTGAAGGCAAGACGTTTGGGGGAAAGCCAGGCCAAGGATGCCAGGTCAAACAATATCAGACTCTGTGTGGGTTTCTTTTACTGTGGTCTAGAACTTGTGACTTTCAGCTGGGTTTGTGGGGTTCTGTTAATGGCCTTCCTGATCCACTTTTGTTCTGTCTGAGTGCTCAATTGTCATCAGAATCTTTATGTGTAGTGCACAATTGTCGACTTTCAGAGATAGTCAATGATCCTGCCTGCTGTCCCATTTTCTGATTCTGCTTCCGTATCAGGGGTAGACTTAAATCCTTCTGATCATCATCTTTTTTGTTGAATATAGAATATTTTTTTTTTTTGTTTCAGTATGTTGCAAGTAGTTGAGATTTTTTTTTTATTCTAGTTTTCCTGGGCTATTTCTATTTTCCCTTTGTCAATGGCTTATGTTCAGGCTTTTCAGTCTGAAGGGAGGTGAAAGATTTTAACTCTGGATGGCTGAAGTCTTAAGGCAAATTGGCTGTGTTTGTTGTGTGATGTAGCTCCGTCCTGGGTTTTCCTCATATTTTGTTCTTGGCTTGTTCAGTCAAATGTTGTGATTTCTTTGTTCTGGTTTTTCAGTGTTTTACCAGGGGGCTTTTCTGAGTAGACAGCATTGCATGTAGGTGTTGGGAATTCAAGGCCCTGTGGATTTATTCATTTGTAATCTAACTTTGGTGGAACACTTTCAATTAACGTAACAGATGACTTTTGAGTTTTGAGATATTGATGTGGCATTTTATTTAATTGAGTTTAGCCTTTTAGAATCATGTAGTTGAGATTACTGTTTATCTCTGTTATTAAAGTTTCCAAAACACTGGGCAGTGAACTTAGTTCATCCAACAGTGGTGAGCATAAACACCGGTTGTCCATCAGAGCTGCCTCTGCTTGCATAATAATTATGTAATGAGGCTGTTTAAAATTTTGCTAGTTTGTCATCTATTCCAGATACAAAGAGAGCTAGAGTGATTAACAAATCCACTTCATTGTCTAATTTGTCAGAGTGGTAGGCCAATGTGTTAAGTTGAAACACCACTCTCAAGTCGAGTATAATTCTTATTTCAACCAACATGCTGCACAGCTTAGGCAACCTTGCTCTCTGAGCTCTTCACTCTCCAACCATCAACCTTCCCTCATAACGTTGGTATCCACATAACAGGGTAACCTAGAATGTTCCCATGAAACCCAATCAGAGGTCAAAATACAACACAATGATTTCAAGGTAGCCTGCAAGGTGTTCAGTGAAACTGTCAGAAAGTCTTTGTCTATTGCTGGCGACTGCCTCCGATCTTAAAGGTTCATTGCTTGTGTCAGAGTGTAAGGTAATCCTTTTCTTTTTCATCAATTCTCCCTTAAATTTGTTCTCCTGTTCAGATCTGATTGTCTCTTCTGACCTATGAGATATCTCAAGGTTACTGAGTAATGTTCATGAAGAGGCAAGATCAAAGACATTATCATGGTTTTCAGAGTTTATCTTGGTCTGAGATTGAGAGTAGTTGGACGAGCAGTTAACAAGAAATCAAGGCCTGCAGGAGTTTGCTGTCCCATTATGCCTACACTTTGGTGAGGATTTTTTGGTCTGCTACACCTCTACTTCTTTCTACTAAGGTAGATAATTCCTAAGGGTTTCATTCCTTTATGATGTATTTTTCAGTCTGCAACAGCAGTAAAAAAACGATGTTGCTGAATATACATCCCCTGCCATATTTGATAATCTCTGTGAAATTCTTCTTGACGGCCATTGATAAAATACCACTTGGAGCAATACTTTGCACCTGTAGGCTATTGTTGCCTAACAAACATGATGGATCCACATTATCTCCGATTCATACTTTACTATTTGGGGAGAAAACTGCTGTGATATTTTTGCCCAAAAAATAAAATGAAAGGTAGTTGTAACTGACCACTTTTTTGCTCTTCTGAAGAGGCTTGTTGAGAGATAAGTTTGTTTATTTGGCACAGGCTTTCATGTCTTAGTTTCCCCAAATTGTTTTCTTCTCCTGATAGTGGTCAAGACAAGAGTTCTCTCCTTGTTTGAACTCATTTTTCCTTGCGATATAACCTAGCCACAGCAAACTTTTGTAGTTTTAATAACTGAAGCTAGCATAACTGTGTTTAGCTTATGTTAGCCCAGGCCTTTTCTGCCAGCACTGGACAGGAAGTCTCTACTGGGCAGTATGTGATGTTTGTCAGCTGTAGTATACTTGTTATTGTACTTGTTAGATTCTAATTAGGGCAAATCTCTTACTTTGTTTCCCTCAGAGGCATTGCTATGTTCTCTAAGTCGCAAGTCACACTGAAGCCACCTGCACCCTCTTTCTTTTTGACAGAGCGGAGAGATTTGGTATTAGGCATAGAAGTGAAGCTCATCTGGGGTTTGGAATTGGCACAAATGCTACTGACACTTCAGTGGCAATCAATAATAGTCAAAACGATTTTAAATGTTACTGTACCTGTATAGAGCTTTTCCGCATCAGAGTGTTCCTGCCAATATTGTGACAGTCTGTACCACTGCAGGACACCACACCACCTGCAGCTCCACAGCAGCCGTAGCTTCACTCACCACAACCTGTGACAAAAAATCACGCCTGGACAGTCAGGCTTTGGGGATGGCATTGTAGATGTTCACCCCCCAGGAGATTCGGGCGGGTGGTACTGACCAGGCAATGCAGGTTTTTGATTGGGTGATTTAGGTGTGAGGGTGGAGCTTGGTTGGCAGTTGGGTCGCTGTCCTTAAGGATTGGCACCCATTTTGTGACAAGTGTTCCTGGTTAGCAGGTAGAATTAGCATCCCTCACAAGAGTATTTGTTTTTGTGAGGAGCGGTTATTTCAGCACATGGGTAGGTAGTGGTAATATAAGGTTTTGGCTATAATGGCAGATAAAAATGAAGTGGTTTGTGAGGAACTAAAGGTACTTTTTGAGGCAGGCAGGGAGGATCTTTTGCAGCCTGATGTTTTGTCGCAGGCCTTGGTAGGCTTAATAAGACCTAAGCGTTCGGCGGCTAGTGGAGTCACTGCAGCAATCTTGGCTGCTGTGGGCCAAAGTTAGAGCTAAGAGCAAGCACTTAAGAAGTGGACGCAATGCGTCTGCCACAGGTGAAAGCATCGAAGAATCAAAGTTAGCTAGGAAGCCTGATTTAGAATTGGCTTACCTTTTGTTTTATGGGTGGACATAAGTTCGGGCATATGCGGGCGGGACAGGGCCAGAAGGCATTTGGCTTATGAACTATGGTCCGCTAGTATGAAGGGTCAGCCGTGTGCTTCTGAGTCAGTGAGGCCTAACACACAGGGGGCAGGCGCGGGCTTCCTTTATGAGGCTATCGAGAGCACACTACAAGGAAGGTCCATGGAAATAGAAATATGACCACAAAAACAGATCGATCATACTGTGTCAGCACAGGTCACATTTTTGTAAGCAAGGGGACATGGTTTTTACAAACGTGGGTAGCGGTTTGGCAACAGGTGGGGCGGTTTTAAGGGCAAACAAAGAACACTTGTACAAGCAGTTTGCCCAAGAAGAAGCCAGATATTCTTCTAATGCTTCAATGCTTGTTAGATCCAGTACAGCAAATTAATCAAATTAAACCAAGCAGGGAGGCACCCGCATTGCAGCAAAAGAGTCAGGGGGAACTGGCTGAGAAAATGTGAAAAGGCATGAGTGGTAGATGGATTTGGGTTGAGGATGAAACCTTCAAAGGGGTAAGTGATCAGAGTTTGTTGAGGCAGGGAGGGACTAGGACCAGACCAAACATCCTGCAGGTTGGAGTGACCTGTTGTTTGACGAGAGGACAATGCTGCAAAAGTTAGAGAGCTGCAGCGAATGACGGCCAGAGATGTTACGAACGGCCTCGGCAACCCAGCAAGAAGTGAGGGAGAGGTTACAGGTGACCTTCTCGACTCTGAGAGAGGCAACATTGTTGTTTCATCAGCAAGATATACAGGCGGTTAATTGGCATACATAGGATGGTGGGGTTGGTGACTGGGAAAGACCAAGGGGCATATTTATACTCCGTTTGCGCCGGAATTGCGTTGTTTTTTTTGACGCAATTTCGACGCAAAACTAACTCCATATTTATACTTTGGCGTTAGACGTGTCTAGCGCCAAAGTCCATGGAGTTAGCGTCATTTTTTAGCGTGGACACCTACTTTGCGTTAATTATATGCAAGGTAGGCGTTCCCGTCTAAAAAATCGACTCCGAGGCATGTGCGTCGGATTTATACTCCCGGGCAAAATTCACGCCCGGGATTGGGCGGGTCAAAAAAAATGACGTACGCCCGCTTTTGTGCCGTTTTTTAGCGCCTGCAAAAGGCAGGCGTTAAGGGACCTGTGGGCTCTGAAGGAGCCCAGAGGTGCCCTCCCATGCCCCCAGGGACCCCCCCTGTCACCCTTGCCCACCCCAGGAGGACACCCAAGGCTGGAGGGACCCATCCCAGGGACATTAAGGTAAGTTCAGGTAAGTGTTTTTTTTTTATTTATTTTTGTGGCATAGGGGGGCCTGATTTGTGCCCCCCTACATGCCACAATGCCCAATGACCATGCCCAGGGGACAGAAGTCCCCTGGGCATGGCCATTGGGCAAGGGGGCATGACTCCTGTCTTTGCTAAGACAGGAGTCATTTCTATGGGGGTTGGGAGTGAAAAAAAATGGCACAAATCGGGTTGAGGCGAAAAAATTGCCTCAACCTGACTTGCCCCATTTCTTGACGCCCAAGCCCCATATCCCCTACGCCAGCGCTGCCTGGTGTATGTCGTTTTTTTTAACGCACACCAGACGGCGCCGGCGGCTAACGCCGGCTAACGTCATTCAATAAATACGGCGCCCGCATGGCGATTCAGAATGGCGTTAGCCGGCGCTAATTTTTTTGACGCAAAACTGCGTTAGCGCAGTTTTGCGTCAAAAAGTATAAATATGGGCCCAAGTGCGAGTGGTGGAATGGAGGAGATAGAAACAGAGCATGAGTTGGATAATGAAGACGAAGAGGAGGATTTGGAGGAGGGCGAAATTCCACATTGGCAAGAGCAGGTGCCTAAATATGAAAAGAAGTTGGTTGGGCAGAAGAATGATGTTGTTTCTGCTAGTGTCATGTTGCAGGATACATTTGTCAAGGAGAAGGTGCTCAGAAGGAAGAAGTATGCGCAGGTTCAAGCTACACGGAATCAACAGGATAGCATCCAAAATCTACAGCGGTTAAGAACAAATGAGTTGGAATGGTGGAGGGGATGAGGGTTTGATTATCAGCTGCAAGTACCAATGGTGGAAATAGGAGTTGGGCCTGGGGGAGCGGATGAAGGAGTCAGTTCCGAGAATGTGGTAGGTGACAGTGAGAAAAGAGAAGGTGAGTCAACATTGGTGCCTAAATCTCAATCAGAACCAGATAAGTCTAAAAATAAAGATGCGTAAACAGAAGCGAAAGGTAAGTTGGCTTCAAAAAGCGATGAAAAAGCCAAGGAAGACAGCAAAGTACAAGAGATAAAGCAAGACAAAGAGACAGTTTCAGTATATCACAGGGTAACATCCATGGAAGTGTCAACTCCTCTGGGGGCCCACCTCCACACCAAAACAAAAGAAAAATTTTGGAAGGAGAATTTGTAGATGTGTACAAGCTTCTACACAGGGAATTGTAGGCAAAAGAAGGGTCTAGAGAAGAGGCATGGGTGCTAGTAAGGAGGTCATATGTACCTACTACTATTGACACTTGGACCTCAGTGTTTTTTATATTTGCAAGCGTTTATTGTGAAAAATACCCTGAGAGGGCGGTGGCCATGTTTAAGTACATGGATACTATTAGGAAAGTCCAGGTGGAATTTGGGAGTTTCGAATGGCTTCATTACGATGAAGAATTTAGAGTGAGAATGGTTTTAAAACCTGAGAAGCCCTGGGGAGAAGCAGATAATGAGTTATGGGTTCAGTGGATATATCCAAAGAGGCCACTTCTGTCTATGCGTTCAGCGAGTGATCTTGTGGTACCTTGTAGGTCCTTTAAAAGTAGGCCCACCTCGGGTTGGGGCAATGGAACAGAGAACAGCAAGCACAATTGGAGCACAATGGAATCTCAACAGAGGCTTCTGCAATAGAGCCTTGTGTAAGTATAAACACAAATGTTTGAAGTGAAGAGGCTGGCATGCGTTCCTCCAATGTTTTGGGGAGCTGTTTCAGAGAGGTTTATCAGTGCAGGGGAGAGGCAGGGGTTTTCGAGATCATTTAAACAAGAGCTTTTTCTCCAAATAAGTTTGAAAAGTTGAAGTATTGGTTATCATTTTATCCTGAAAGGGAAGGAGCTGTTTCATTACGCTGGGTTTTGAAATTGGTTTTAGACTTGGTTATCAAAGTCCTAGAGGTAAACTTTTCAATCAAAACTTGCTATCTGCGCGGCAGTATCCTCAAGTTGTCAAACCAACTTGGACAAAAACGTTTTAGAGGGCAGGATGGCAGGTCCCTTTAATAGTTGGCCTTTGCCAGATCTCATGGTGTCTCCCTTGGGGGTAGTACCTAGCAAGACACCAGGGGAATTTCAGCTAATTCACCATCTATCATGGCCCGAAAGCTACTTGGTCAATGATTTCATTGCAAGAGAGGACACTGCAGTTCAGTTTTCCTCCCTGGATGTGGCAATAGCCTTGATTTGTAAAGTGGGTGTAGGTGCGCAATTGGCAAAGTGTGACAGAAAGTCTGCCTTCTGATTATTAACAATTCACCCAGTGGATTTTCCTTTGTCGGGCATTTCATTCCTAGATAAGTGTTATGTTGACAAAGTCTCACCAATGGGTTGTGGGGTTTCATTCTGGTTATTTGAATTGTTAAGTTCCTTTTTACACCGGTCCTTCACTTTCAGGTCAGTGCATGAAGGCATTACCCATTATTTAGATGACTTCATTTTTGTAAGGAAACCAGGTACACAGGAATGCACACAAGCCCTGCAGAAATTTCAGGTCATAGCAGAGGTCTTAGGTGTTCCCTTGTCAACTGACAAAACTGAAGGTCCAAGTACAAAACTAATTTTTCTTGGCATTGAACTGGATACAACAAGCATGGAAGCGCATCTCTCTCCTGCTAAAATTCAAGATTTGGTTAGCTTATTGAGAGCAGCTCTTGTGGCACCCAAAATTGTTGGGACACTTGAACTTTGCGTGTCGCGTAATGAGGGCAGGTAGAGCCTTTTGCCGCAGACTGGGTTTTGCGATGGCATGCGCTTCTCTTCCACATCACAGGATTAGACTCACTTTGGACATTAAGATTGATCCTGAAGTTTGGTTAATTTCCCTACAAAGTTTTAATGGAGTGTCTTTGTTGTCTTTTGCATGTGAGTTTCAATGGATATACAAATATACTCCAATGCAGCAGGTGCAGCAGGTTGTGGGATCATCTGGGACGATATGTGGTGTGCTGAACAGTGGCCTGATCACTGGAAAAATTAAGGCAGGAGCATAGCATTTTTAAAAATAGTTCCACTGTTGGTAGCCTTAGGAGTGTGGGGGCAAACATCTAGCCAACAAATCGGTCCTTTTTCAGATCGACAAGAAAACAGTGGTAGAGCTGGTCAAAAAGTTAAAGATAAAGACTGCTTAGGTTGCTCCAAAGGTTCATGTTGGAATGCCTCATGTTTAACATTGAATTTAAAGCTAGGCACATGCCAGGTAAAGAGAATAATATTGCAGATGCTTTATCTCGTTTGCAGTGGCAGAGATTCCATGGTTTTGCACCCTGAGCAGATCTGCAGAAGACAGTGGTACCTCGAAAGGTTTGGGACCTGGCACAATGATGATACTGGACCTAGTTAAAAATATCTTTAGCTCACACAACAAGAGTCACTTACGGAAGAGCTTGGGAAGAATTTATAAGAACTGGAGCATGTTAAAGGTCTAGTACGCATGAAGGTCTGCAACAGAGACAAGAGGATGTGCTTACTTTCATCATGAATAATATACAGAAAAGAGTTTCCACAAATACGATTATGGGGAAACTTTCAGGTATTGCCTTTTACTGAAAATTGTTTTAGGGTTGTGAATCAACAGCAGGTGAGTTAGGAAGGAGAATTCTCACAGGCTGGTCTAGACAGTTATACAAAACGAAGTTCATAGGACAACCTATCACGATAGGTAAGTTGATTAGTTTAGTCCCACTTTTACAAATAGTTTGTATATCAATGTTCTAGTTAAAGTTACTTAAACTCTGCATGCTATGGATATTTTTTGGTGCCTTCCATGTTTCAGAATTGCTGGGAGGAAAGCATGGGAATGGGCTGGCTGTTTTACCCATGAAGCTAGTCAATCTTCCATCAATTTCCTGGATCTTATCATATACATTAAGCAGGGTAAAATTTGTTCCAAATTGTTTAGAAAACCGACAGCATGCAATGCTGTTCTTCATGCAACTAGTTCACACCCTAAGCCCCAAATTAATGCCATTCCATATGGAGAAAGTACAGAATACGTCGTAACTGTAGTGAGGATCAGGTGTTCCAAGAAGAATTGCATAACATGGAACTACGTATCAGGCTTAGAGGCCATCACCCACAGACCCTCAAAAAAGCGTGTAATAAGATTTTGAAAACCAAACGCCCTAACCTACTTACCAATTCTAAAAAGAACAGTTCACACGAACGCATATCTCTTGTCATAAAGCATAGTGCACTGAGCTCTCAAGTTTTTAAAACTGTGCACAAACACTGGTCATTGCTTTTAACGGACGACATACTAAAAAATTGCCTCATTGAAAAACCTAGCATCATCTATAAGAGGGGCACTACCCTACGGGACCAGTTATGTCACAGTTTCATGCCCCCAGTTAGTAGGGACACTTGGTTGCCTAAACCACTACCAGGCACTTACAAGTGTGGCCATTGCAACATTTGTGGGTACATCAAAGGCAAGACAGTGAGATTTCAGTATAACACTCAGGTTGAACACCAACTCAAACACTTTATCAATTGTAACATAAGCTTTGTTGTGTACTGCATTGTCTGTACATGTGGCCTTATCTATGTTGGAAGTACCATCCGACCATTAAAAGAGAGAATTCAAGAACATTTGAGAGCTATTCGAGCGTCTAACATCAACTATCCTTTTGCGACTCATTACAATGAGGCACATGGACAAAGAGAAGTTTTGGACATTTCCATACATGGGATAGACTCCCTGAACAGAACTTTGTGGAGGCAACCGTACTTTGGCCCTGAGACGCCTTGAGAGCAGATGGATCATTAAACTACGAGCGGTAGAACGGGGCCTCAACATCCACAAGGACCTTCATGTATTTCTATAATACTTGATGCTTGACAACTTCTTATGTTTCCTAAATAACACTTTCCCTAATGTGATCTTGGGATATCCTTTTTTTCTGTGACCTATGATTTAGGTTGTAGCACCTTCTCACCTCCTTTTGTTAAGAAGAACAATACAACATATATGTATACAACAAAATATCTCTCTGTCATAGTTTTTACTCTCCATAGAACGTTTTTGTGTTCTTCCTTAACTCTCCTATGTATACTGTAAATATTAAGTATCACGCATTAGTACTGTGTATAATTATGTTCCATTCGAAAATGGATCAACATCTCTCTCTATTATTGTATTCTGTTATTTATGACATTTTCATCATGCCTAATGTCAGCACTTTGCATATGTGTCGAATTTGTATTCTATTTAAAAGTCTTTATGTTTATGGTTCACCGTATTCGCAATGATCTCTATGTCATTTTGAATGTGCTCAGTGTACAAATATTCCTATTTGTTTAGTAGCTACAATCACTGTCTCTAGGAGTACCCCCTTTGCCCTTTTCTCTATAACACTTTAAAATTCATCCTGGTTATGGGATTATGTACATTTATAAGGTTATATATTTATGGTTCACTTTATTCGCAATGATCTCTATGTCACTTTTACCATTCTCAGTGTACTAATATTCCTATCTGTTTATTAACTACAATCACTGTCTCCAGGAGTACCTTTTTTGCCCTATTCTCTGCAACTCTCTATAATACATTCTGGCTATGGGTTTCCTTCTTTCTGTTTATATGCACACCTTAAAATAGTAACTTCAGCCCGTTTCTCAAGTTACTTTCTTGCAAATCTATGTGCTTGGGTATACACGCAAAAACCGCCTTGGCACACGTTTTTCTACTACATCTAATATGGCGCCCGTGGAATGCCCTCGATTACGAGTGCACATTGCTCGTTTTCCGTTACTTGAGGTACAGTCCCTTTTCTATGTCTGAGTGCGCGCATATAGACGCCGACACTCTATGGGGAAGGAGTTGCACACACTACGGCAGCGGTATCATGCGCTGCGTACGATCGCTTGCACCGACTTGTTTTTCCTGACTCTCGGATCTCGGAGAAGTACAGGTATGGCAATATACTGATGAGCGTTACTTACATTTTATGTTTTTTGGAACAACAGGAAAAGACAATACAGGGGGCGTTTCTATATGCTTTTGTGTCACTACAGCAATTTTCTTAGCCTGTTACGTTTACGGAGTTTTGTCTCCGATGACCTGGACAGTTACACTATTGGGCATTTTCACACCTTACTTTATTAGCGTTTTAAGGGAGTTAGTCATTATGCCTTCCTCTTGACACCGCCCATATGTTTTTTTTATTTGCACTTCCATTTGTTTATGACATGTACCACACATGTTTCTTGCCTGACGTGGCTAGGTCACCTTTTTGCATCGAGTTTGACGTTTTTAGCCCACTATATGTGGAAGAATGTGTAACCATAGTCAGTATAGGGCCTATGTTTCCCACATCCAAATAAGGTTACCTTGTACTACTCGGGCTTTAGGTATCGCTGGTCCTTTTTTAGCATTTGTTGTATCTTATAGGGTTTTTCTTACTGTTTTATTATTTACAGGCTGGGGTCCAACTAGACCCTCATGTTAGTGTTATCTTGGATTACGGATACACTCCACGGTACATTTCCTCGAATTTGGAAGGTTACGCTTCTGTCTAATACAAAGGACAACCGTACTTTCGGCGGGATTATTCTTCTATTTTGGGTAGGTTTACTTCGACCTTCCTCCTCCCCGCTCTTTTGTCTATTTTATGTTCACCTTCGAAATTCTTCATTACAGTTCATTTTTCTGTGGGCATCTCCCTTAGATATAGAACTACATTTGAGATTTAACAGAAGCACAATATAAACTGGCTCTCTCCTAACCCTAGTTTCTGAGGTAAAAATAATAAAATATTATCATTTTTTCCACGAGCACCATCTGTCCCACTGGTTGTATAGCATGTGCGCAATACCATCGTTTTTTCTTTCTGATGGATGGGTAATCACCTCTTACTGCTCCTAATTTTCATGCGGTGACTCTTCATATCTCTATCCACCATGACTATTTTTCACTTTCACTTCTTTCATATATCCACCGATCTTTTATAAGGTGGCACGTCTGTATGCTCAACGGTTTAACAATGGGAGTATCTCTGTTGTTTACTATCTCTGCACACTTGAGGGCTGTGCATTTCATGCTAGAATTTTTGTTGTCTTAAATCTAACTCTAATTTGATGTATCACCGTCTATTGCATCTACCTGGATGGTAGCGATACTACGTGTAAGAATTGCCATTTGTTTTTGTTTCAGCCTTGAAAACGTCAGTGAGGACAAAACATGTGTTGGCTGTTTTCTGATTTCTCATATGCTTTTTTCTTACATATGGACATGAATACCTTTGAATACTGCTTCTTCTTTCCCAATATGAAGGATTAAAATATCTCTTGCAACTTTACTCATCTTGGACTTATCATTTTGGAGTGCCCTGGTCTGCCTTTTTTCCTTGCATTTTGTACCTCACAGCACGTGGCATAGGTGGTTCTTGTTTTTTTCCGCCTGTGTTCTGTGTACTTCCGAAACCCTTGGTGGTTGGGTTTCCTTACCAGGTTGGCACCTTGTATAAGACTTTACATACGATATGTGACTCTGGAGCTCCCTGTTTCAGATGTGCAACGTTTAGCATCCAACCACCTTTTTCTAGTAACGTTGACTGATTGAAAGTGGATGCTGTATGCACTCTGTCACTTTCCAACTCTGTTTGTAACAATTTGCCTTTTTCTGCATAGTTTTGTATTATTGTACGCATCTTATACTTGTTTAATGCAATAATTGAGTATATCGGAAATGGATAATTTTGATGACAATAGAGATACCCTGCTAAAAGAAGTATTCCAAACCGATTCCCAAACTAGTGCACCCACTGCACCCAATCCCATGCATGAGGGCCTTAGAACCAAGTTTATTAAACTCGAACGATTAAGAAAACAGGAACTCTCACGTTGGTGGGACTACACGATCTTACAGAAGTATATGGAAAACAACCAAATCCCGAGGGGTCTGCGGGTCATCTTATTTCCATCCTTTGATGACCTTAGCCCGGACTTACTCAAGGAGTGAGAACAACTGTTAATTACTTCATCATATGGTATGATGGATATTCTTATTTGTGATGCCAAAGCTAAGAGAGACAAACTTTTACAGGATATTGCGCTGTTAGAAAAAGAGATCAATGACATAGACTCACCCGACACCAAAACCAAAAACTTTAACATCCTTAAGGAGGTCTTACAAAAACATCAGTTATATATAAAGGACAAAAAACTACGTAAACTCAGGAGAGATGACAATGACTATAAGAATGGAAGGGTGTTTACTTTTGCACGCAAATATGACAATACCAAACTTGATAGTAATAGAGAATCCTTAATGACTAAGAAAAACCTTCCTTCTTCTAGTCTCACGACTAGTGACACGGACATATCTAGTATCTCTAGTAGGACTAGTGAAGATGCAAGGGACCAAACACTACTGCCTTCTTCCACACACAGGTCACCTTTTTTATTGGAACTGGAGAGATTTCGAAGGGGTCAAAAACAACTCCAGAAGAGAGAAGAAATAATCACAAGGCCATTAGGTGGGGGAAGCACAAATACAAACACAAACAGTCGACCAGAGGGAGTTGCCACACGTTCGACAACCTGCAATGCTCAACAATGACGGATGAATGTAGATCTAGGGATGACATTCCCGATACCATCTCTATTGTTAATCTATCTTCTAAAACTCTGAGTCTAGACCAAACTCTATGACATTAACACCCCTGCCCGTCCCTTCACCGCTGTTTATCACCCCCCCAGCACAATGACCATCAAGGATGTTAAGGACATTCAAACTTTGTTATCAATTGAGCACACAGAGGGCCTCATGCCATCACTCTCGGAGATCCTTACTGATCTAAACATAGACCCTAACACTAGGACTCTCAGTGGTCTAAAGACAACTTCCAAATTCACACCTGCAATTCCCAGGGACTATGCAATTGATTCTTTTTGTAAGAAGGTTACCAGCGATCTCTACCACATGGAGGAACAATATTTGTTGGGACACAAGTCCATCCCGATGCACAACATTATTCTAGCCGAAAAGCAAGCCATACATTCCCTCGGAATTTGTAATGACATAGTCAT